>NW_012130067.1:7059248-7116713 GCF_000143395.1 Atta cephalotes | reverse complement strand
CAATCACAGGCAATCGGTATCGAACGCAATTGATGCGTTTGAGCCGAGCATTGAAAGACAAACGGCCGCAATACAACGAGAGACACAATAAAGTGATTTTGCATGACAATGCTCGACCCCATGTTGCGAAAGTGGTCAAGACATATTTGGAAACATTGAAATGGGAAGTCCTCACCCCATCCGCCGTATTCTCCAGACGTTGCTCCCTCTGACTATCACTTCTTTCGATCAATGGCACACGGCCTGGCTGACCAGCACTTCCGGTCTTATGAAGAAGTAAAAAATTGGATCGATTCGTGGATAGCCTCAAAAGATGACCAGTTTTTTCGACGCGGGATTCATACGCTACCCGAAAGATGGGAGAAAGTAGTGGCCAGCGATGGACAATACTTTGAATCATGAATGTATAACCAATTTTTTACAATAAAGCCTCGAATTTCGGAAAAAAAACGGCGGAAGCAAAGTTGTACACCTAATAAATATCAACCATATCAATTTCCTTATTTCATTGATTTATATATTGTTATTCCGACGACAATTACTTGCGCATATGAGCATGGATAGCGTATATAGCGATAATAATTAATATTCTCGAAAATGATATTGTAATGTAACTTTATTACGCGTGGTTAAATTCGTAAAAATCTTCAATTTGCTAAAAAAGAATTGAAAATTTAAGAAAATTATAGATGATGAGGATATTTTGTTTGTAAACGAAAAAAATAAAAAACGATTTTTTTTCTTTATAACTTTAAAGTACTCTTGAAACCGTTTTTGTTTTAAAAATGCTCTTCTATCTTTTATACTTCCGATATTCGCCTCAAAAGAAAAATATCGTTTTTTTTACAAAGGGATGTTTCACCTTAGTGCACGTATAAAAAAATACGTGTCTCTTAGATCTTCGTATTTTACATATTTCATAAAGAATCAAATTAGTTCCTGACAGTTCCCTGAAACTTCCCTTATTAGTTAACAATTACCAGCGTACAGTTTCGTTTCCAATTTCCTTTTCAATATTAAGTTATAAATAAATGAATCCATGTCGAATAACTCACTTTATCATTATCATCTTCTAATTTAGTTAACAAACATAATTTCATTTCCGTTCTATCTATTAGGTATACAACTTTGCTTCCGCCATTTTTTTTCGAAATTTGAGGCTTTATTGTAAAAAACTGGTTATACATTCATGATTCAAAGTATTGTCCATCGCTGGCCACTACTTTCTCTCATCTTTCGGGTAGCGTACGAATCCCGCGTCGAAAAAACTGGTCATCTTTTGAGGCTATCCACGAATCGATCCAATTTTTTACTTCTTCATAAGACCGGAAGTGCTGATCAGCCATGTGCCATTGATCGAAACAAGTGATAGTCAGAGGGAGCAACGTCTGGAGAATACGGCGGATGGAGGACTTCCCATTTTAATGTTTCCAAGTATGTCTTGACCACGTTCGCAACATGGGGTCGAGCATTGTCATGCTGCAAAATCACTTTATCGTGTCTCTCGTTGTATTGCGGCCGTTTGTCTTTCAATGCTCGGCTCAAACGCATCAATTGCGTTCGATACCGATCGCCTGTGATTGTTTCAGTCGGTTTTAACAGTTCATAATACACTACGCCGAGCTGGTCCCACCAAATGCAGAGCATGACCTTGAACGTCAAAATCACCATTCTTGAAGCGTTGAAACCACTCACGACACGTTCTTTCACTAATAGCTTTACCATAAGTATTTGAGAGCATTCGATGAGCCTCAGCCACAGATTTCTTCATATTGAACCAAAAAATTAAAACCTCCCGCAAATGACGAGAATTTGGCTCGTAAACTGACATTTTCAAGAATTCATTTTCGAGAATAACTTTATGATGCAGACACAAATCGACTAATGTTTCTATGGGGTTTTATGTTATGGGGCTTTATGTCGACAGAGCCCAAGTTTATTGTATGACGTCTATGATCTATTTATTTCGACCACTTACCGCTAAAGCCATCTATAGGAAAACGGCGGAAGCAAAGTTGTACACCTAATAGTTGCTGTCAGACGGCGCCATTTCCTTGTTCTGACATCTGACAAAGATTTTCAACTCACAATACAAATTTCATACAGTACAGTTTGTAATAGCGTTGAACATGTCGAATTTTGTGCTTGGAAAATACGATTTGCGGACAGCATTGATTTTCTGTTACCATTTGAAGAACACTGCTGCAGACTCGCATTGAATGCTTGTCGAAGCTTACAGTGAGCATACTCTTGGTAAATCACAGTGCTTTGAATGGTTTAAAAAATTCAAAAGTGGCGATTTTGACGTGAGAAACGAACGTGAAAAACCACCGAAAAAGTTTTAAGACAGCGAATTGCAAATTGTTGGATGAGGATGACGCTCAAACTCAACAACAACTCGCGGATCAATTGAATGTGACACGAGAAGCCATTTCCATATGTTTGAAATCCATGGGAAAGATGGGAAAATGGGTTCCACATGAACTGAATGAAAGACAGTAGGAAAACTGAAAAACCACTTACGAAATGCTGCTCGCCAGGTACAAAAGAAAGTCATTTCTCCATCAAATTGTAACTGGCGATGAAAAGTGGATATATTTTGAGAATCCTAAGCGTAAAAGATCATGGATAACTCTAGGCGAACCATCGACATCGACTGCAAGGCCAAATCGCTATAGACGGAAGACAATGCTCTGTGAAAGGTGTGATTTATTATGAGCTGCTAAAACCTGGCAAAACCGTTAATACTGAACACTACCGACAACAAGTGATCAATTTGAATCAAATGACTGGAATATCAAAAAAGGCAACACAAAGTGCTTCATGATAATGCACCATCACACACAGCAAAACTGGTCAAGGAAACGATTGAGGCATTTGGGAAATACTTTCGCATGCGGCTTATTCACCAGACTTGGCTCCGTCCGATTATCACTTATTTGCATCGATGGGACACGCACTTGCTCAGCAGCGCTTCACTTCTTACAAAGATGTACGAAAATGGCTAGGTGACTGGTTTGGCTCAAAAGAGCAACAATTTTTTTGGCGTGGCATCCACAAGTTTTCAAACAGATGGAAAAAATGTATAGCTACCAATGAGCAATACTTTGAATAAAATATTTTTTATCATTTTCATATAATAAACGTGTATTTTCTATAAAAAAATTCCGGTTTCATATTTACATACCTGGTAAAAAGATCACAAGAATTTGAAAATCCAGTAGAATTTTGACAAAATTTCAACAACATGTGATATCGAAGGTTGCAGTAATATATATAGTTGCAGTAATATATATATAGTTGTAGTAAAATGTTGGTGTAAGAAATCGGATTTAAAACATTTTTTCATCAAATGTCATTATTGTAATGAGTATAATGAGTAAACGAGTACAAAATATATATAAATTTATTGTGTATAAACATTTATAAATTATTTCATTATTAAGTATGTTTAGAAATTATTACGTAAACGACAACTAAATAAGATATTAAAGCGTAAAACTGAAAATAATTTTAAAAGAATAATCTTAAGATATTATAAGGAAGTAATGTATAAAGATGAATAAAAAAATTTTACATTTTAAGGAGAAATAATACAAATTATTATAACTCTTAATTATTTATAATTTGTAATGTTACAAATATCAATCATGTCAATTTTTTTATTCATTAATTTATGTTATTGTTCCGACAACAATTACGCATGGATAGCATATATACGAAAGCGTTAATAATAAATTCTCAAAAATGATATGTCGTAATGTAACTTTATTACACATGGTTGAATTCGTAAAAAAATAATCTTCAATTTGATAAAAAATAAAATTAAAAATTTTTTTAAATTATGGGTATTTTGTTAAACAAAAAATAAGAAATTTTTTTTATATCTTTAAAGTATTCTTGAAATCGTACTTTTTTGTTTAAAAAATTTTTTTCTATATTTTATACTTCCGACAATATTCGCCTCGAAAGAAAAATACCGTTTTTTTTTAGAGAAGTATTTCATCTCTTAAATATGTTAGCACACGTAAAAAGATACGTGTCTCTTAAATTTTCGTGATTGATTTTTACAACATATTTCATAGAAAATCGATTTCGGACAGTTGTGGAACTTCTCTTGTTAGCTAGCAAATATAATAAAAAAGTGATTTATTCGATTATCGATCTCTATTTGTTTATAAATTAATACGTTACAAAGAAGAACAAGCAAAAATGAAATTTTACACCGTATTTATTAATTAAGCTAAAAAATAATAATAAAAATGCGACTTATTTATCGTTGATCTTTATTTGTTTAAAAATTAATCTTGTTTTATATAAAATAACGAATATAACAAGTAATTTTGAAAATCCAATAGAAAGAATACAAAGATATATATAAAATTTAATATATGTATATAGAGTACAATTATAATGTATATAGAGTACAATTATACATTGGTATTTGTTAATTATTATTCTTCAGAAAATATGACCGTTGTTTTGACGTTTTTACCGACTCAAGTAATTATATCTTTAATTCTCCTTTAAAACTTATTATATAAACATTATTTTACAAAGAAAAAAGGGTCAATAGGGATTTCAGCCCTCTCCAAATTTTTTGTTTCAATAAATGAAAATCTATTTTTTTGAAGTCAATTATAAGACAAACTGTTTATAGGAAGACGTTCATCACTACAAAATGCATGACATTAATACAAAATTACCTTTTTTGATAAATAAAAAAAAAGATGAAAAAAGGTGCTAGGAAAAAGTGCTTTTCGAATAAAATCTAAGTATCCAACCCAATTAATAATAGTTTTATTTTTTCTTCAAGGATATTCTTATTGAAGATCTTTTTATTCCAAGTAATAGCAACTTTAACTCTCTGTCAAAAATGATTACTCCTCGAAAAAAATTGTATTAAATAAAAAATTAAAATCTGGATTTTAAAAAACCTACAATTTTAACTAATCGAGTTAAATTCTATTGAATTAAAAAGTACAACGCAACGTGGTACTATCTTTTGTTATTTACTTAACTCTAATGTATCATTTGTATAAAAGATTTGATATCAACAAAATTGGCGCCAAGTTAAATTCCTCAAAATTTTATATATCATTCACAAAAAAGATTTGATATCAACAACTGGCGCCAAGTTAAATCTTATTAAATACCTAAAGAATATAATCCGTAATTACGTTACCTTTCAAGTGTTACTGCAAAAAATTAAAAAAGTAAACACTTGGCGCTGCTAGATCATGGTATAATATAGTATTAAAAACATAAATATAAAATAAGAAAAATAAGAAAAATATTTCCATGAGAGTAAAAGTATCTAGTTTAGATATATTTTTAATTGGGTTAAACAATCGTATAAGTCACGAAAATTATGCAAACTATTAGGTTTAAATCTAAGATAAATAAATTTAGATTTATAGGACTTGTGTTATAAAAAAGAAAAAAAAATAAACAGTAAACTTTATTTTTATTCAGTGTAAAATAATCATTCAAATTAAATTCATTATTACATTAAAATTGTAATTATCTTTTTATTTATTTTTTTAACTATTAATATAACTTTTAAATTGTTTTTATAATTTTTATTATTCGATCTAGCAACGCCAAATGTTTCTTTAATGCTTCTTTAAATTTTTGTGATACACTTGAATGGACAAGGTAAACGCAATTATGGATTGTATTTTTTATTCAATTTGATATGGGATTTAAGTTTTTAGCGCCAGTTATTGATATCAAATCTTTTATACAAATGATACATTAGAGTTAAGTAAATAATAAAGATAGTACCACTTGGGTTTTACTTTTTAATTTGATAGAATTTGCCTTGATTAATTGAAACTATAGCATCTGTGTTTTAATTTTTCATTTAGTACATTAGTTTTTTCGAGGAGCTATTTTAACAGAATTAAAATTATTCATGCAAAGTGTAAGTGCATATTATATCATTATTTGAAATAAGAAGACTTTCAATAAGAATATCCTTGAAGAATAATTAAAAACTACTATTATTTAAGTTGGATACTTAGGTTTTATTCGAGAAGCATTTATATAGCGCCTCTTTTTAAAAAGGTATATAAAGACATGTTGATGCGTTGGAAAAACAGTGATTTTTGGTGACATCATCGGAATTCAAGCTTCATTTTTAATGCGTATACTTTAATTCTGGAAAAGGATTTTCGAATCTGTAAAAGAGAAAAAAGTAATTGTTACATAGCAATTACGATTAATCGATAATATAGACAAGATCTCCTTAATGAAGATCTTTAATATATCATTTTTCTCTTTTCCATTTTTTTTCTTTAATTTTTCAATTTTTCTTCACAATGTGTACTTCTTTAGGCGTGCCACTGAGATGTCTTCGCGTGGGTACGCGTATTTTGAGTGTTTGTCATTTACTCCAAATACTTCACCAGACTAGTTTGTTAGGATATTCTTTGTTGTTTGGATATAGGATTGTTAGGATATAGGATATCATATTTTTACGATTTTCTTTCTCATTCATTAAAGAAGAGGGTTGGTTCGTGAACGATTACACACATGTATTGCGAAACCATATTACAGATTAATTATTAGAATTTAAAAAGAATTAAAAGAATTTGAACGGATGTCAAATGCTCCAGGAGGCGATGAATCGAATCGCAATTCGGATTATCAACGGGTATTTAAACAAACAAGAACAAAGTGAACGTGCTGGGAAAAGCGTCGCACGCAGCAGACGAGATTTTTCATTTAAAAAGCACGCTTACTAGTTACTCGATCGTCGATTCGTTCGTGTGTCAGTGGCCGATCTGACGTGAGCTATGCTTATGTCTCGTTGAATACGGCTGGTGGGACTGTCACAGCTGGACGGACTTTGAGCGAGCGTACACATGACGCGGGCTGATAAACATACGTATGCCATGTACTTTTATACAATTACACGCACAGATGGATGTATCGGATGATTCAGAGACATCATTTATTCATATAACTTCTGCAATATAGAAGATAAATGATGCGTAGAGGTCGGATAGTATGAGTAAAATCGAATAAAAGTAACATTTTTGCACATACGAGTTTTCACGTACAATTATTTTGAACAGAATATAAAATAGAATTTTGTTATTTTAAATAGAATTTTGTTATGTTTATTTATAGAATCGTAAAAAGCAATACAAAATATATTAGCTACACTTTAAATATAATATTTGAATCCTTCTCACTTTTTCAAAATTAAAGAAGTATGTATTTTTTAAAATAATTTAAATAATAAGAAATTGACCGCATATTCTATTGAATAAACTTTGTAAAAGGAATGGAAATAATTTGTTTGTTCGTAATGTTTAACTCGCAATAGTTATCTAATTTTTTTTACGTAAACAATCATCTAGATCATTTTTATAATCCAATTTAAATCATTATTATTAATATCATTTATATATTGATTTATTTTATATATTGATTTATTTCTGATTTATTAGCCGTGCTGGTGACTTTGATTTGAAAGCATCATAAATATGAATGTAATTACATTTTTTTTAATAAGGGAAAGTAAAAATCAAATAAATATTAAATGAAATAAACACATTAAAGATACATTTCACTTGACGCTCACAATGCTCGCAAACATTATTTGTCTTTGTTAAACACTTAATAAACAACAAGAATAAAATAATTTCAAGAGCGTTACGAGCTTCAAGTGGAACACAGTCTAAATAGTTTATTATGACGGTACTGCTAAAAAAATAAAAGATTTTAATTAATGTAACCGCTTTTTATTGTAGATTTTTGATGAAATTGCTTATTTAAAGATTTGTAAAGAATAATTATATAAAAAAGAAAGAAGATATGTCAAACAATATACGAAATAATATTTTATAACATTTTTTTGTAATTATGCATATTAAGAAACATCGCGCTGATGATTTTGATCTTGATATGTCAAGGTTATAATTCTGTTGTCAAGGTTATAATTCTGAGTAACTACTAGGTGGTTTCTTACAATTTCTGAAATATTTAGACTAAGGATACGGTCAACGCGTTTTTTAATTGGTCAGTTTGCAAAATTCTTTCTTCTTTAATTGGTCCAAACGCTTTAAGCGAAGCTTTTGTAGCGAGACTTTGACCACAGCCTAAATGTCTAATTTGTGTAATTTGTGTAATTATTTATATTGAGATCGTAAGTCATGATGTCTGATAAGTCACGAGTGTAGTTTGCAAGTATAAAATATTTTGAAGATGCATTTAAGCATAAAAAATATTTGTGACTTCGCGGAATGTTCATCTTCGACGCGTAACTTTATTGGAGATGAAAATTCGTTGAACTGTGATCATTTATATTGGCATGGCGGAACAAACTGAAGACGTCTATAGTTTGCTTGGTTTCTGATTCAAATTGTCGAAGACAACACTTAGAGAAATCTCTAACATGAGAGATCCACCCCAAAGTAAAAATCAATATAAATGCGAACGGAATGATAAATGCAGCCGAATGTACATGTAAAGCTGGTTTAAGGACATAGTTGCTATGTTATTGTTTTGCAATCGGTAAGCAATATACATATATGTATATTACAATTAGATATGTATATTAAATATTATATACAATATATTATGTATATAATATTATGTATATAATTTATTAAGCTTAAATAATCAAATATATAATCAAATTTTAATGTTGTTTTCTTGCATTTATCATTTTTTAAATATAATTTGGCATTTATGTTTATAAACGAAGCATTTTTTTTACTTCAGGAGAGAAAAATTAGATACAAATATCTACTGATAAAAAATGCGTGTGGAATTTTCCCCATACGACGGCATTGGACACTTATAAGGCAGCTCTACAGAACATAAATGTTTTAACATTGAAAAATCAAAAGCAAGTGAGAAAAGCTCATTTATTAAATCGAAATTATTCAACATTCCATCGTCATATGTGATACATTTATAAGATATTTTTTTGAGATGATATAACTAATAATTGATTGTACATAATTAAATCTTTTTTAAAAAATAAGAAATAAGATCGGATCGTCTAAATTACTATAAATGTACAACATGTCAAAGTTAAATGTTATGAATATTATATATTCTTCAATTATATATTCTTAATTTTTTAATTTTAATTATCTCAGATGTGACTGTGCGCCGATCTCTTATATTTTTGTAGTAGTATTTTCAATTTATAATTCTATACACTTAATAGGAAAATTTGTATCTTATTTCTTATAGTTGACAACCTTATAAAATGTGTGTATTTTTTAAAATTTTGTACTGTATTTTACCAATAAATTTTGCATTTTAATTTTTATACGTTAAATTAGTTTTTTTAATAATTAAGTGTGGAAAACAGTCCTAAAGAAAAGATCTTGATGCAAACAAATATTTCTTTGCCAGATATCTTACCTGAAATAAATGCTATTGTGAACAATTTACTATTAGCACAAATGTTAGAATTATCTAATGTCTTTAGATACCACCGAACGAGTATTGTATCGAGTAAATAATTTTTCAAAGGATATAGTTCAATTATGCATAGAAACTAAACGTTCCTTTGTTTCGTTTGGAAAAAAGAACGTCAATTCAGAATCATAGGCTCAAGATACTATCAATTGCTAATTTATTAAAAATATAAAAATCCAAATTGGAAGCAAAAATCATTAAAGTTTTTCTATTCTAAAGAATTTACAAACAAATATGTGAAATGGGCTAAAAAATGAATTACTCAACAAAAATATAGAGAAATGACAAAGTCTACTGTAATCAAATATGGATTGATAATCTATATCGAAAATCCTTGAATCGACTACTCGTCTGATGGTTGTTTTTGAAGACAACAAACTTGTGAAGTTATTAGAGATAAAATGCCCTTATGCAGGAAAAACCTCAAATATTTATGATATAGTACGTATTTATGATATAGTAGTAGACAAGAAAAATATATTATAGTAGATTTATGAAATAATATAAGTAGCTGGGTGGTTCTAATTCAGGTCCTCTAAGGGGGGCGCGGGGCGCGAGGTTTTCGTGGGCGCGGAGGAAAGGCGCGGGGAAGGCATTATTGCTATATAAACATAGGACCCCCAGTCGATTGATTATGTAAACATGATGACATTCCACTATTTTTTTCGTCACCCGCCGCCTACCATCCGTCGTCTACCTCCCTCGCAAAAATGCATAGATATTAGGAGTACAACTTTGCTTCCGCCGTTTTCCTATAGATGGCTTTAGCGGTAAGTGATGGTCGAAATAAATAGATCATAGACGTCATACAATAAACTTGGGCATCAACATAACCCCATAGAAACATTAGTCGATTTGTGTCTGCATCATAAAGTTATTCTCGATTGAAAATGTCAGTTTACGAACCAAATTCTCGTCATTTGCGGGAGATTTTAATTTTTTGCTTCAATATGAAGAAATCTGCGGCTGAGGCTCATCGAATGCTCTCAAATACTTATGGTGAGGCCGCTATTAGTGAAAGAACGTGTCGTGAGTGGTTTCAACACTTCAAGAATGATGATTTTGACGTCCAAGGTCATGCTCTGTATTTGGGACCAGCTCGGCATAGTGTATTATGAACTGTTAAAACCGACTGAAACAATCATAGGCGATCGGTATCGAACACAATTGATGCGTTTGAGCCGAGCATTGAAAGACAAACGGCCACAATACAACGAGAGACACGATAAAGTGATTTTGCAGCATGACAATGCTCGACCCTATGTTGCGAAAGTGATCAAAACATACTTGGAAACGTTAAAATGGGAAGTCCTACCCTACCCGCCGTATTCTCCAGACGTTGCTCCCTCTGACCATCACTTGTTTCGATCAATGGCACAAACGGCCTGGCTGACCAGCACTTCCGGTCTTATGAAGAAGTAAAAAATTGAATCGATTCGTGGATAGCCTCAAAAGATGACCAATTTTTTCGACGTGGGATTCGTACGCTACCCGAAAGATGGGAGAAAGTAGTAGCCAGCGATGGACAATACTTTGAATCATAAATGTATAACCAGTTTTTTTATAATAAAGCCTCGAATTTCGGAAAAAAATTGGCGGAAGCAAAGTTGTACACCATAACAAGAGTTTATGTTAGAGAAAAATAGAGTGCGCGATGATGGAGCGCATAACGTGACATCAAAAAAAAGAAGAAAGAAATGAATCAATAGAATAAAAGTCCTTTTTCTTTTTATGACATAGTTTTTTCAATACGGTTTTTTTACTAGCACGTCGAGGATGGGAAGTAAATGAAAGTATATATACAGAGTATCTGGAAATAATCGCCAAATATGGGTAGAACGGACTAAATTGAGTCGAAAAGTTCTCTATCATTTTGTAAATTTCCCTAATAGTTAACGAGATATTAATCCTTAAAGATAGTCGAATATACTACTGTGAAGTGTATACGCCTACCGATCGCTTGGCGTGCGGGCCGTGAGGAGCGGGAATAGCCTGGCAAGCGCGCCGTCCGAGCTATGGAGGCTTGCGGCGGTGTGCACGGCGCGGGGCGCTTGCCAGCCAATCCTCAACTTCCAAGGCCTGCGCGCCAAGCGATTGATAGGCATTACACTTCGCAATAGTAGGCCGGGCGTATTTGACTATCTTTAAGGATTAATATCTCATAACTATTGGGGAAATTTACAAAATGGTAGATTTTTCGACTCAGTTTAGTCCATTCTATCTGCCCATGAAATATTTGTCTAAAGAGAAGCGTTGGTGCTGTTTATATAAACATACCAATGAGTTGTGAAAAATATAAACTAGAACCGCTCGCGATGCTGACTTATCTACTTTTAAAGAAAGTGTGACCCAATAGGCAAAGAGAGAAAGAAGTCACAAATGAAATATATAATGGGTTATAAGCGCTCAGTTCCACAGTTGGTGTCCTGGAAGATGAACGAATCGGTCGCAATAAGAATAATGGAAAAAGTATGTCATCATGCGAATGTTGAGAACATAGCTAACGTAGTCAAGTATATTAGAAAAGTGGATCCGGAACAATTTGCGAATATTAGATATGAAGTATTTGAAGTGTTCGATGAAATGGAAATAGATTTTAAAGAGATAGTGCACGAATGATGATGGAGGATCGTAGAGACACTGAAGACTATTAGATGATGTACTGTATGTTCTCGGTAAAAGTATGTTCTCCGCAAAAGAGAGACATAAAAGAGTGTGCGAATATCGCCGGACGCGATCGAGAATTAGATATATAGAATCAGGTATAAGAAACATGGAATAGTTATCAGAGAGTCCGTTTCTGAATAGTCTTTATTCGCGCGATAGAAAGTGTATCCAGATTACGAGACAAATATTACGAGGACGATGAGTACGAAAAGAGACATTGATGGAATAGAAATGTTAATGTAATAAAGGACGATTATTATTGGGCGAAGAAAATCACAGATAAGAGCCAAGGTTGGTGCATGTGCATTAAGATGCTCGCGAGTAATGAAAAGTACGTCGAACTGCTGATTATTGACAATATATGGATGGAGTTTAGTGATCGCGATAAAAATCTTGTGCTAAAATTATTTTTCGATAGATCAATGCTTTGAGTATGAACAATATACTTTCGCAAATAAACATAATGAAAAGGTGTTAGGATATTATGATATTCTAGATATGTCGCGATGCTGCTCGCGTGTGTGAACGAGTCACGTGCAAGTGCTCCGTGGATGAATATGACGTGATTTAAAACTGTAAAAAAAAAAGACATGGAAAATCATGAGCGAGTGAAACGCGAATTGTTGGAGCAATGCGGCTAGGTCGCTACTCTGATCGTGTTCCGGAATCATCGTTAATTTCAATGTATTTTCGGGGATGGCAAGTAAACGGCTCACCAAGTTGTCCCTGTTCAAATCTACCAACAATTTGTTCAAATGCATGTATCTCGCTCCTATTCTAATCACGCTGTCTATCTTAGGTGCAACCCCCCTTGCGCGATACTCGAAAAGTTGACGATCGCGCATACGTTTCGCATGCGAGAGTTCATTTTCCGATCCCGATCAATACGGATCATCTATTGATATTCGCACTTAATAGATCTTACCCGAAAATTCAGAGCTAATCACATCGAAGTTTCATCACATATCAACGGTGTTCTGTCATATAACATTATCGTGTATGCGTACCGCGAGGGCATTCAGTGCGCGAGAATTACCTGAGTTTCCGGCGAGATTTGCTGGTCTCATGCTCGCAATACGAATTCTGCCTAATGGCTCCGAGGAGATATTCTAAGTCGTATCAAGTGCAAATTATACGTGCACGCTAATCTCTAATCGAACGTATCAGTCATCGGATTCCGAGCATTGCCTATCGCCCGCTTCGAATAAATCTTAATTCTGACTAACGAATAAAATTTAAATTGTTACAACAAAGAGTCGTCATTAATACACACCGCCTTGGCGAGCGAGCCTTTTTTACAAGGTGACGTCACAAACACACAACAGGTGGAATGTTTCGCATGGCTGCAACGATGCGATGAGTGCATCGAGCGATGCACTTTGTTATGCCAAGCATCCGCGCCTCGCCGTTGAATACAGACAATTCGTAAGGCATGTTTCATGTACATTGGTGACGGGTACGCGAATCGCGACGAAAGATCTCTTGTCTGGCAAGAGATCGACGCCACGTTTGAAAGCCGTATATTGACAAATGCTGTGATTAACGCGGATTACATCAAGCCGGTTTTTGGAAGACGCGAGAAAAACAGTGCTCGGGCGTGTGCGAGATGTTGTAGAAAGACACGGACAGTAAAAGTGAATACTGCGTTCAAGCGGTTGTTTGTAACAAATAACAAATGTGCCATTCAAAATATTAGGAGTACAAATTAGTTTCCGCCGTTTTTTATCAAAAATTAAGCATTTATTGTGAAAGAACGGTACATAATGTTTTATTCAAAGTAATGGCCATTACTTATCGCTAGCCACTACTTTTTCCCATCTTTCTGGTAGCATGTGGATACCGCGTCGGAAGAATTCATCTTTTGAGGCTATCCAATCATCGATACAATTTTTGGTATCTTCATATGATGTGAAGTGCTGCTCAGACAGGCCATGCGTCATCGATCAGAACAAGTGGTAATCGGAGCAATGTCTGGAGAATACGGCGAGTGGGATAGAACTTCCTATTTGAGTGTTTCTAAGTAGGTTTTGACCGGCGCCGCAACATGTGATCGAGCATTATCATACAGGAGAATAATTTTGTCATGCTTGGAGTAGTAGTGGGCGCGTTTTTCCTTGAGTGCTCGGCTCAATCTCATCAATTGTGTTAGGTAAAGAGCCCCAGTAATGGTCTTGTTCGGTTTGAGCAACTCATAACACACGACACCAAGCTGATCTCACCAAATACACAACATGAGTTTTTTCGCATGAATATTCAGCTTGGCTGTCGATGTTGAAGCATGGCCAGATGGTCCCTATGATTTCCTTTTCTTTGGGTTATCGTAATGGATCTATTTTTCATCACCAGTGACTATACGATGCAAAAAACCCTTTCGTTTATGCCTGATAAGCAGCATTTCACATGTGAAAAATCGGCGTTCAACATTTCTCGGTTTCAGTTCATATGGAACCCAATTCCCTTGCTTTTAAATCATTCCCAATGATTTCAAACGATATGAAATTGTTTGTTGAGTCACTCCTAATGTAAGTGCAAGTTCTTTTTGCGTTTGCACGAATCTTCATCCAATAATGCTTCCAATTCCGCGTCTTCGTACACTTTCGGTCTTCCACTACATTCTTTGTCTTCGACAAATTCTTAAACTTTTGAAACCACTCACGACAACTTCTTTCACTTAAGGCAGCATCACCATATGCTTCTACAAGCAATCTATGAGCCTCAGCTGCAGATTTCTTCAAATTAAAGAAGTAAATCAAAAGTTCCCGCAAATAACGCTTATTCGGCTCAAAACTCGACATTTTCGTACAAAAAAAAATATATGATGCTGATACAAAATCGCTAATATTTCAAGGTTATAGTGTTGCCAGATGTCCAATATTACGATATGTTTTACATCAACAATTTTAACTATAGTTTATTAGTGGCGCTGTCTTTTGCAAACGGCGAAAACTTATTTGTATTCCCAATATAACACTAAGAACATTGAGATTTGCGCGAAGAAGAACACCGATTTGCGCGAGTGGTACGAGCAGCATGTCATCGAGATTACGTTAACGTCACTCGAAGAGTTCAAGAAACGCGATAGCGGGTGGACATTGTCACGTATATTGAATTTGACTATCAATGTGAAAAAATTAAATCCCATGCGTGCAGGATGCCATCAAAGTGGGAATTAGTGACGAAACGAGTGATGATCAGTGTGTGTACGATGGACAATGCGTGCTTCGCGTGGTCAGTGGTCGTCGCTCTGTACCCGACTGAAAGAAATGCGGATCGGGAATCATCGTATCTGCACTATACGACAGTGTTGAATCTCACGAACATTGAGTTTCCAATGATTTTAAAAGACATTTCCAGATTTGAACGTTTGAACGCGATGTCGATCAATGTATATAGTATCAAGAATAAACAAATCTTTCCTCTCATCAGTGACAAGAAGGAGAAACGTCAACATGTTGTACAGGCAAGATCCACGCGACGACGGTGTTAGACATTTTGCGTGGATCGAGAACCTGTTACGTCTCGTGAGATCACAACTCACCAGAAAGGAGCACAAGAAATTTTTCTGCGATTGATAAATACACATGGAAAAATTATTATAACTTTCCATCTTACTAATAAAATAATGGTAATAATTATAATTTTTGTTTTTTTCAGATGCTTGCACTACTTCAATACGAACGAAAAATTGCAGTTGTACGCAATGGACTGTGGGAAAATGAACGATTGTGCTATCCGACTACCGAGCGTAGACGACAAATGGCTCGAATTTGGGAATTACTGCAATAAAGGAGCGCGTCCCATACATCGTTTACGCTGACTTAGAGTGCGTTAGACTTTCTACGGAAGAAACCCGACAGGAAAGATGCGTCATCGTACACGTCAACAGCATGAAGTATAGGATATTCAGTATAGGATACTATATGCGATGTTCGAATGACGACACGTTATCGTTATATCGATTCCGTCGCGATGAAGATTGTATAGCGTGGTTTATGCGACAACTCCAAAACTTGGCGCATCGTATAAAAAGTATTGTATCCGTCAACGTGCCCATGGAAAAGTTGTCAAAACAACAATAGGAGGCATAGCACGACGCGGTGTCACATTTGCGAGAAATTGTTCGCATCGGACGACACGCGGATCCGCGATCATTGTCATCCCACCAGAAGATATCGTGGACCAACACATTCAAATTGTAACTTAAATTATAAAAATTCATTATATATTCCGATCGTTTTTTATAATTTATCGGGCTACGATGCGCATTTTATAATTAAGAAAATTGCTACCGCGTACAATGGACATGTAGATGTGTTACCGATAACCAAAGAAATTTATATTTCGTTCACTAAACATGTTAAAGATACCGCCGAGAGAACAGATTCGCGAAAATGCACAAAATTACGGTTCATCGATTCATTTAAATTTCTCAGAACAAGCCTCGATAAATTAGCATCGTTTCTAAACAGAAACAAATTAAAAATCGTATATTTCCAATTTTCAACTATCGGATGAAGAATTTGACTCGTAAAGGTGCCTTTCCGTACGAATATGTTGACTGCGTCGAAAAATTGTAGGACATGCTTACCATCGCGCGAATTTTACAGTTCGTTAACGAGTGTAAGTATCCAAAAGCGATTACGCTCACGTGCGAATGGCAGCGATTCTCCATCCGAACACTCGGCGAGTACAGTGATCTGTACTTGTTATATTGGTCGACATTTTCGAAAATTTCCGCGAAAATTGTGTCGCGAGTTACGATCTGAATCCCGCGCATTACTACATATTGCCTGGTTTCACGTGGGACGCGATGTTAAAATATGTACGCGCGTAAAGTTGAGTTACTCACCAACATCATGTTCATCAAGCATGGTGTACGCAGTGACCTCAATGTTCAAACAAATACGCGCAGGCTAATAACAAGTACATGCATATGTTTCTGTCGAAACAATCATACTTGATGTACTATGATGTTAATAATTTATACGAGTGAGCGATGTGTCAACCATTGCCATACGCCGAATTTCGATGGGTCGAAGACGCTGCGAACTTTGACGTGAACGTGATCGCTTCAGATTTATCCACCGGATACATTCTCAAAGTCGATCTCGAATATCCACAGTATATGATCAACACGCTGATCTACCTTTCTGTCCGACGCGCAATAAGCCGTCCGGCAAGCGCAAGGGTAAACTTCTAGCGACGCTGTACGATAAGCAGCTACGTCATCCACTATCGAAACTTGCAGCAATGTACTCGTCTTCATGTAACAAAGATCTGTCGAGTGTTACAATTTGCTCAATGGCTTCACGAGTGTATTGAACTAATACACAGTTTAGAAGTCGCACAAAAAATGGTTATAGAAAAATTTATATAAATTAATGAATAACGCGGTATTCGGTAAAACTATAGCAAATGTGCGCAACCACGTTGATATAAAATTATTATAATAATAAAATGGGATGGACAGCGCAGAGGTGATCGCAAAACCGAATTTCCACAATAGCGTCTTTGCGGAAAATTTGATTGCCAAGCTCGAATTGCGCAAGCTCGAGGTAAAATTGAACAAGCTGATGTACGTAGGTATATTCGACATATCGAAAGTCTGTTTATACGAATTTCACCACGAGTATATGTTACCATTGTTTCGCAACAAATGTAAAATTATGTACACCGACAGTCTTATATATCGCGTCGAGGACGTTTACGAGGTTATGAAACGTGATATCG
This sequence comes from Atta cephalotes, assembly GCF_000143395.1. NCBI lineage: Eukaryota > Metazoa > Arthropoda > Insecta > Hymenoptera > Formicidae > Atta > Atta cephalotes. The sequence continues at coordinate 7,098,869 of NW_012130067.1, read as the reverse complement.
CTAGATTTGACATGAATCATTAATCGACGGACAACGCGTATGCCTCTCGCGAACAAAAAAGTATCTGGTCTGATAAAGGACAAAAATAACGGTGCGATAGTGACCGAATTCGTTTGTCTCAAAGCGAAGATGGGGGTGGAGTCGGTGAGGGTGGATGGCAAAAAGGACATTAAGAAGGCGAAAGACATAAAGAATAATATAGCGCGAAACGATAACGTTCGACGATTACGCAGTGTTTGAATGAAAAGATTGAAATGACTCGTCGTCAATCGTGTATACAATCTAAACTGCACGAGATGTACACGAGATGTATCCGAATCAAAAATCGCTCTAGTCCAAATGTCGGTACCGGAGACGTTACCGTGGAGGCATTGGCGGATACCTTTGTAACATATATATATGTATCAACATTTATATTATTGTACTATTATATTTTTTATATTTTTTTAAATTTTTATACGTTTATATGTATATGTATTACTATTATGCATCATGTACTATTATTTTCTTATGTATTATCTTAATTTGTACTTCGTGTTTCTACATTTTTAAATATTTTCATACAGTGTACATGTTACTATTATCATTATATTATTATCATTATAATTTACACGTAATGCATATTTTTTACATTTATATAAGTATTATTATTATGTTTTATTAGTACCATTTATTATGTATTACTATTATTTTCATTTCATGTATCGTACATTTATATGTATATGTATTTTATATCTGTATACTCTAAAACGAAGATGAATAGGAAATAATAAAAATATGTTTGTATATACTTATATTGTTATATTTGTTGTCTATACAAAATATATGAATCAAAATTTTATCAACATTATTTTTGTGTATCCATGAATTGTGCGATCCATCGTATCCCAGCCATTTAATGTACATCTTGTCTCCCTTCTTGCGCAGCACTTTCTCTAGAGATACACGTCCGGATGAGTAACGCGATACAACTCGAGCTCCAGCGACGGATTTTCCATGATAATTTCCTCGAGTAGATAGATTACGGAATTGATACGCTACATCTTAAAAGAATTGTAAACACCTCGGTGGTTCAATTTGGCGTGTAATCCTTCTCAAAAATTGTCTTGTATTTGCTCACGCGTACCGAATCACCTACTTTGAATTTTGCAGGACTAGCGATCTTTATCGCGCTGTACACTGTGTCTAAGAAGCAATCACGGGAATTATGTCGACGGGTCATATGCCGGTGCAATGTTTATGCGCATTGTAATCCGACACGAGACGCAATAGCTCGTCGACCCACTTATAAGTGCCGTTGAACGTAAATATCTTCCATATGTCGTTCTTGAGCCTGCGATTGAACCGCTCGACCACTGACGCTTTCAATGTCGAATACGTGGAATAGTGATTAACATCGTATTTTTTCAAGATTTTCTGCACATCAGTGTTGTGAAACTCTTTCTCTATATCCGTTTGTAAATTTTTCGGACATCTTCCACTCTCTCAAACGATCTCAACGATAGCATTAGCCATCTCGCTTCCACTCTTGCTTTTGAGAGTATGTATGACTCATGCGTACTTACTCAACACATCGATGACGATGAGTATAGCCTCTATTGAAGCAGGAGCACGGGCGCATCTCGACGAGATCAGCCTGCCATAGATCGTCGTATCCCTGAACTATAACGCGCTTTCGCAGAAAATTTCTTCTCTCGGAGCTAATTTGTTCTCTCTTTTCATCAGATTTGTTTTTCATGATTCGACATGTAATACACAGGGTACAAGAAAATAATGTATTTTTTCTCGCTGGTGTAACTTTTCTCGACTGATTCGTTTCATGGATACGATTTAATTTATAATAAGACCGCTTCTCAAAATTCCTCGATAATCGATAATATCTCGTTATCGTGAGCATTGTTGCCTACTCAATGCGATGATCGTAGATGATCCACCAGCTCGTTGGGATCATTCCAATGCACGTAATCAATCGCGTTGTCATTCAATGTCATTGCGTGAGATAATTCCTTTCTAGATTTCTTCTTCTGTTTCTTCGATATGATCGACATCAACGGTGTGATTTTGTACTTGTATCTCCTGTTGCTCAAAAATCGACCCTGCGAATAGTACTTGTGCGTATCAACAGCATGCTCTTGTACTTGTTCATATCGTTTTCCATGTAAAGAGCATCGTCGGAAATTCTCTCGAAAATCAACTCATAAAGAGTTGTACTCGGTACATCGTACGCAATCGATAATTATGTTGTCCGCGTCATCCACGTCGAAACGTTTATTGCCAAACATCAGCATATCTTTGTGTAGGTAAACGCCATACACGTGATCTATAATGTTCTCATTATCTTGCGCTCCTCTCAGGACAGCTTCGACGTATTTTTGATCCAGCGGACCCAGCCGCCTCTCGACCTTCGTTGTAGCTGATTTTGAATCTTCATCACTAGCGAGTCTTCCATTGTTTCGAAAACGTTCTCCAATGACTCTGATTGTCGGTACGATTTTGGCACGCGAAGTGGAGGTTATTGATTGTACATCATCGTGCGATCGATCATTGGATTTATGCAGAGTCGTGAAACACTCGAACGTCTCGCTCGCTTCTTCTCCCTCTTCTTGTTCCTTTTCTTCCTTCCTCTCTTTTAGGAGCAGACATCTTCGTCGCGCGACTCTCTCTTTGTCGCACGCACGACGAGGCTCGATGAAAAGTCGCAACGGCTAGATAAGAGGTTTAAAATGTCCAACGCGATGTCCTCTTCTACCGATCTTCAGAGCGCGATGTTTCTTGCGGATCGACTCGCTCGTCTTTTCGATCTCCTTCGCGATTTTTTCACACTCGCGCACATCTGCCATGTTCTCTGGATAAGTATCGATAACGTTACGGTACTAGTCACGTTACGGCATCGCGAACTCGTTAAATCCTTTTCTGTATTGTCCATTTGTGTCTGCACTGTCTTTGTCTATCATTATGAATCCATATTTTTGTTGCCAACAGTCGCGGCACAACGCGCAAAATTCGTCGTACGACATAGGATCATTGTAAATGTGTTTTAAGTTAGTACTGTCCTGTTTGAACAGGATCAGAAGGTTCACGTTGTCGTATATCAGATGTTTAGGTATCCTCGCGTACGTCTGACAGAGATAGAAGCAGTCGACATTCGCGTGGCGATCCATCGAAAAGTATTCTCTCAACGCATCCTACTTATCGTATGTCACATCATCAAAGATAAAAATAGAATTTGGACGCGCTTCGCTCGGTGGAACGACTCGCTGTTGTTAGAGAACGTACGTAAAATAGCCGATTTCATCGATAAACGTAAATAAATTTTCGAGATATCAATACTTTGGCTGTTGCAACGATTTTGAGTAGATGTAGACGTTCTCGAAACGTACGCCGTTCGGACTCTCGAGTAAGCTTATGAGAACGTTTTACCACAATTCGATGAATCGTAAATGATCGCGCATATAATATATATTCGGCAGCATTTTGCTTGCGTTTCTTCGCGCTGCCTACCATCATTCATGATTTCACATCGCAGTTCGTGACGTGTATCGTCAGTAGTTGCAGTACGAATTTCATGCACACATTACGCTCTATTTAAGTCTGAACGACTGTTTAAAGACGCACGAATCTATGAGTCGCGCAGCAGCAAAATGTATCTCGCGCTGTGTCATCCTTCCAATATTCGAGACTTGAGCGCCGAGCAGTTGCAATATATATCGAAGATCGTACTCTTATGCGTGTACGGCGACATCAAACACGTCTAGGACAAGCTTCCAACATGTAAAGGCAGATTCAGAGATTCGAATCTATCGTCGTTGCGACGAGCACTACAATCAGCCGTGGCAGGGGACGCACATCGACAGCCCCGCACCTAAGATAAAGGACTGTAGCGAATGTCAGCGTCGGGCGGCAATCTGTTGATTCGGGTAATAAACGCGCTTTCTTTCGAGTTACATATTCCGGGATATCAACTTTTTGCACTCGGCACTCGGCTTACAAAACGATTAGCTAGAGGTGACATAAATTGGACGGGCATAAATTGGACGTAGCGTACCGAGAACATAACTTTGCTGTATTTCAAGTTGGTACTGTCCTGTTTGAACACAGCAATAATGCAATAATCTCACCGATAGACACGCGGCAGATAAGGTACTAGCCGAGAAGGCGCGGAAATGCTTTACCGCGAGTGATTCAGCTCTGAGCGAGAGAGCCGCCGCCGTCTGGGCATCGATGAAAGCCAAGACCAAGATCAGTAAGTAAACATGAAAGAAGAAGAAGACGAAGAAAAAAGCAATGAAAAAGCGGATACTTTTAACGGTGAAACGAGATGCGTTACTGTTTCTATCAATGTTGGACTCGCTCAGGTCGGCGAAGCGGCCAGCGTAGCGAAAGCAATAAACGACAGCAAAGCCGCGCGATGTCAGCTCGAAGAGCTTCAACGTCATGACCGCGCGATGGAATAGGACCGCGGACTGTATCTCGCTCCGTACAAATACGAACGCGAACTGTATTATATCTCGGCCCGTACAAATGCGGACAGGGCGTAGCTGCAAAGAAAAAAAACGCCAAAAAGACGATAAAAATGCCGCAACCAATGTATTGAACGAGTTCGCGAAACGTATGCGCGTATACTTTAGAGGCGTTTTCATGTGTTACCGACAAGCGGCACACGCCGAAAGCGGTATCGAATGAATTTGCAACTGAGCCTAGTACTCACTGGTGTACGCGAAGAGGAACAACCGCTCCGTGTACTTTGACAGTTTCGATAATACACAGTTTCGATAATACGACAGCTTCGATCGCCTAAGAAACTGGTGCAATATTTCGGGAACGGTTCTACAACGATAAAGTACAATCGCATGTCCTATCAGATCAAAGCTTCTGCCGACAGATGTGTCTGCGATTTCTACAAAGTAGACGCACATGCGCATTTAAAAAGCTCGACGAAATGCTGTGAAATCTCAATATTAGTCGAACGCTTTTTCCGTCATGTGGCTGACGTTTACACTGAGCGAAAAGATCATCGTCCTCATGGCGAACTACTTTCCCTTCATAAATTTAAATAACGGTGATTACGAGCTCAGTCTAGCGATTTTTGAGACTTATCATAATGATACCGAACGTGAAAGAATCGAACAACAAATTTTATTTCGCCAAAGACGACGTGGAAATTACAATTCCCAAGGGTTCGTACAAAGTGCGAGACATAAATGAATTTTGAAACGCGCGATTTTACGGAAACGTCCGCATCATGACGCGTTTGAAAGCGTTGACGTAATGCATGGTGACAATAACAACAACAATAATGACACCGATGACAATAACGGTAAGGGTGGAGAATACCCGATTACGCGCAAACTACAACACAATGAAATGCGAGATTAGATGTGCATATAGAATAAACTTCGGCAAGCCCAACAGCATTGGAGATTCGCTGTTGAGATTCTCGTCGAAGCGTATACTGCGACCGCGAAGATGGCACGAATCGGAATGTCGATCAACATAATGAACGTAAACATTATCCGCATAGTGTAACGTGACCGCGGGCGCGACAGCAATGGCAAAAGTATGCACACGATACATGAATTTTCGCCGAGCGTGCCGCCAGGATATAAAATATCGGAGAGGCCGACGCAGATCATTTACCTGCTCATACGGAGCATTACGGATCTTAGGATATACATCGTCGACCAGAACGGATGATTGCCCAATTTTCGAGGAGAAGAGATCATCGTTAGATTGCACATACGGCGACAGTGGCGTGAGCGTGAGCTCATGCTGAATGGAACGGAGTGCACGCAGAGAAATAACGCATTCTTTATAAGGCCGATGACATCACAGTTCGATAACACTTGCTCATCCAGCTGCATCAGAAAGAAGAAGCTCAGTGCATCGACACATTCGAAATTCTTGGAAAGAGAGGGAAGGCCTGCCTCCTCTCTTCGATTCCAGAAGTATTACTATATACGTCACAATTTATGCAGATGCAATCTTGCAATACCCACTTGTACGAATGGTTGAAAAAATGTGCTTCGTCAAAGAGAGTAGCGCATCATGCGACGTGAAGAAGAAATATAACATGTAAGTTTCAATGTTCGATACATTGAAAAATGTTCTATTCACAAAAGAAACATTTTTTAACATTATGTATATACACAGTACGGAGCATTGCGCGTTTACTGAGCAGACATTACGATCTGACGAATACGGGCTATAAATTTTTGAAAATTGGAATCAATATTGGTCCACTGAGTTACGTGGAGAAATCGCAGATACGAACTGTCGCTGTCTCTCAAAACGTAGAAGAGCCTCTACGAACAGCGAATATTTATAATAGAATATTTACAAGATGTTTCGAAACGAATACAAAGACAATTTTATAAGCGTTGGTCGTCAACTGTCAGAGTTTGCATACTGAACGATGCTCGTACGTCTTGATTCTTCGTCCATACGCGATTCAGTCATGCTGATGACCGAAATGACGCTACGACATATGTTTGTGTTTGACGGATATCAGCTCGACGAATGTGAGCTATTGATTTTAGTTTTTAATACGTACAAAAAAAGAAATGATGTAATAACATGTGAATAAAAAAAATTTCGTATCACTACTTTCTTTACTTCCCATCCTATCTTTCCTATGTTATATGTCCTATCTATTGTAAGAAAAAAGAATAACAGAATGGAAATAAACGCGCGCAATTCGGAGATTAAAATTGATCTTCTCATTTTATATCATTTACTTGGTCGTGTGATATTTGTATCAAATTACATTGATGTTGATGTCACCGCTCGAACATGTGACATGTCGTATCATGTCGAATGTTCGTAAAAAATCTCATCGTGACATTATTTGGCAAATTTATATTAAAAAAAATATCAAATTGTCGCATTTATATCAAATCGCATTGATGATATCATCATCAGACATGCCGTGACATGTCAAATGATTTTGAATGCAAAAAGAAAAAAAGGGAGATAGAAAACGATATCGCATCGAGAAATAAATGATAAGTATATGAGATAGCGCTCATGGAGGCGGCGGCTTGCGACGCATTTTGGAGTAGGCGCGGGGTCCGCAGCCTGCGGCGGTGGCGACGATAGGTGGCAGGCGGCGAGTGGCGGGTGGCAGTGGCGGCGACGATCGCGACGGCGACGGTAGCAACAGCGGCGGCGGGGGGGTAACGAAAAAAATAGCGGAATGTTTATATAATCGATCGGGGTCCTATGTTTATAACAGCGCCGAGACCTTCCCCGCGCCTTCCCTTTCCCTGTGCCAACGAGTATTCCCGCGCCTTCCCTCCGCGCTCACGAGTACTCCCCGCGCTCAGAGGATTTGAATTAGAAATTTAGCCCCTATATAGCTACTAATATATCCTTATTTAGCCCCTATATAGCTACTAATATATCCTTAAAAGCTAAATATGCTTATTATACTCAAGTGCAATTTGGAATAATTATATTAAATTTGAAACAAACAGATTTTATTTTATATTTCTTTTACGATCAAAGCATGATTGTTTTCCCAATAGTTTTAGATGTAAAATATGCTAAACAGTTTTTTTCAATTCTAAAGATAACTTATTTTAATAATATGTTACGTTATATTTGATAAAAATTAATATGTTTTAAAAGATAAATTTAATATATTCATAAACTTATGTATGTTACATTTATTAAATGCAAAAGATTTTTAAAATGTAAAATGTTTCTTTTATTATAAAACTTGTACACATACAACATAAGTAATTAAATATATAAAAATAATTATCTTAATATCGCATAAATAACACATTAAGATATAAATTTGTCATCTTTAAAGATTGGAGAACTTAGATTTACTATCATTAAAATAATTAAAAATATTTATTCAGTTTTAGAAATAAGACCTTGAAGCATTTTTTCACTCAATATCTTAATCTTCGATTTGTCCTTTCTATATGTATGCGAGCTTCCGCTATTTTAGTGTTTAAAAGAGCCTCTTCCTTTGAAAATTGTTTTTTGTTCCTCAAAAATGCTGATCTGATTAGTTTTATACCATTTTGTAAACAAATATTATCATACATATATAACATAAATATATATTATACTATAAGAAAATCTTTACTATCATAATAGCATCGTCGCTTTGTACAAAATTAATAAGATTTTTCAACTTTATTAAAAAATTACTCAGATGCTTTACCACCATAAGCACGACTAATAAAACTAATCAGACCAGTTACTCCCGTCATAATTTCACTGTATATGTCGATTTATAATTTGAATATTATTGTTTGACAACAAATATTTTTTTTCCGAATTGAAATTTCTATATAAAATCATTTTAATATCAGGGAAATCTACAAAGCAAATAGAAATGTTTTTCTGAATTTCTTCTTTAGAAGGAAAATGCATAACATATATTAAAACACTACTTAAAACCGTTAACATATGCAAAAATATATTAGGTGTACAACTTTGCTTCCGCCGTTTTTTTCCGAAATTCGAGGCTTTATTGTAAAAAACTGGTTATACATTTATGATTCAAAGTATTGTCCATCGCTGGCCACTACTTTCTCCCATCTTTCGGGTAGCGTACGAATCCCGCGTCGAAAAAACTGGTCATCTTTTGAGGCTATCCACAAATCGATCCAATTTTTTACTTCTTCATAAGACCGGAAGTGCTGGTCAGCCAGGCCGTGTGCCATTGATCGAAACAAGTGATAGCCAGAGGGAGCAACGTCTGGAGAATATGGCGGGTGGGGTAGGACTTCCCATTTCAACGTTTCCAAGTATGTCTTGACCACTTTCGCAACATGGGGTCGAGCATTGTCATGCTGCAAAATCACTTTATCGTGTCTCTCGTTGTATTGCGGCCGTTTGTCTTTCAATGCTCGACTCAAACGCATCAATTGCGTTCGATCGCCTGTGATTGTTTCAGTCGGTTTTAACAGTTCACAATACACTACGCCGAACTGGTCCCACCAAATACAGAGCATGATCTTGGACAAAATCAAAATCACCGTTCTTGAAGCGTTGAAACCACTCACGACATGTTCTTTCACTAATAGCGGCCTCACCATAAGTATTTGAGAGCATTCGATGAGCCTTAGCCGCAGATTTCTTCATATTGAAGCAAAAAATTAAAACTTCCCGCAAATGACGAGAATTTGGCTCGTAAACTGACATTTTCAATCGAGAATAACTTTATGATGCAGACACAAATCGACTAATGTTTCTATGGGCTTATGTTGACAGATGCCCAAGTTTATTGTATGACGTCAATGATCTATTTATTTCGACCACCACTTACCGCTAAAGCCATCTATAAGAAAACGGCGGAAGCAAAGTACACCTAATATGTCATATTTGTACAGTAAATATGCCTTTGAATAAGACAGATAAAGCTGTATAAGATAAATTCATCTTCAATTTAACAAAAGTTAATGTAATTTTAGTACGATAATCATACGTTGAGCAAAAATGTGAATATACTTCGTTCAAAATTTCAACAATAGTGTCTAATAATAAAAAACTTTCATTACCGCACATCGTATTCAAATTCTTCTCCGTTCGTATAAAATAACACAATGTTTCTGCTAGACTATTTAGATAGCAACATCACAGAAGTTTTTTTACTTTTCTACATAACTCCGAATTTCCATTTACTCATGGTATTTCTCTGCAATGGGACTCTTCTCTATTTTATTTTCTTCCAGTTTTTCTCTTTTTTGTTCTTTTCTTTTTTTGTCTTTCTTCATTATCAATTCTTTATTATCAATATCTGTTTTAAATTACTGCTTTTAATCGTAGGAAGATTATATGAAATTATATGATGGCACAGTCTCTGAGTTTAGAATTCGTTTTTGAACTGGTACATTTATAAAATGCATTTATTATTATTTTATCATAAATTACTTTATCATAAATAACAGATTGGATAACATCATATTTTTATTTAAACAATTTTTTTACAAATTATATATTATATACTATCAGGAAACCTGTAATCGCTTTTTTTTAAATGCACAACAGCATACAACAGCCGACTTCGCAATCGTTTCCATTTTTAATATCCTTTGCCTCCTTTCGAATATCTCTTTTCTAAATTGCTAAATGCATTTTCTATTGTAATTTGGTTTCTGATTTAGAAAAGCCAACAGTTGGATCATTTAAAGCAAAGTTATTGCAATCATATACACTGGAATACATTTTACTTTTCATTGCTTTCGCGAAAATCTCGCTCCTAACTCATCATTCATTTTCATATACACGAATATAAAATATCAACTGCAAGATCGAGCTTTCAATGAAAGAGTTTTATTTTCAGATATACAGCTTTTTGTCAACAACAATCGTCAGCCAATCAAATATCATTTTTTGAAGGATTATTTAAGCAAAACGACAGAGCCATAATACAATTAGCTTGATAACGATACACAAAACATATTTGAAAGTTTTCCGTGCTAATAAATATTTATTATAGTGCGTAATCCTGTTTCTTAAGATTATCAATGCCGCGTGTCCATATAGGTTAACCTGTCAGTGTTATTCGTATTGAGGTGACCATGTTGGACGTCACGACTTAAGATCCCAAAGGGACACCATGACCTTGATATGTTATGAAGGTCATGACCCTGAATGACCTCCAACTTTAAGTGGCAGTCGTTCTTTGTTAAAAAGTTATTAACAAAAAAGTTTGAAAAATGACATCCTTGAAACAGAAGCGAGGTGAAGAGAGGAGGGGGATTCTTTCTGTGAAAAGTCGTAAAATATATTTTAAAACAGAAACTATTTTTTCATATAGTAGAAAAGAGACATCATTTTTCAAATTTTAAGTCTAAATATTGTCAAAATTAAAAGACCGTTATCCTACCTAGTTGTTAAGGCAAAGTTACTCAGAATCATAATCTTGACAACACATGTCATCAGCGCGTCCCTTAATATATCCCTTAATATGCATAATTAATTATCCACTTTTTGTCGCTAAAACCGCTTAAAGTGATTATTTCTGAGTTAAAAGTGTTAAAAGGAACGAATAGTTCTGAACCTCCTGTATATATGTATTAGCAGCACAATATAACCAGTAGAGACATTCTGCGAAAAAATGCGTGTTCGCGCAGGTATGGCTGCTTTTGTTTTAAGCCGGATCCAATAAAATACAAGATGACAAGAATGTACATATTACACAGATCCCGTGAGCAGATATCCGTGGCAAAGAAGACAATTTAAACAAAGTTATAAGAGCTACGCCATAAATATTTCTAAAAAATGGATAAAAAAAAGAAAAATTACGTGCAGTATTAAACAATGCAGTAATGGTAAAAATTTACAATGTACTTTTTTTCGTTATCCCAAAGATATCAAAAGGTAGGTTTTTATAATTTACAAAAAGTAAGCAGTTTATGCTATGTTAATTTAAACAACATGTAATTTTGTGAAAAAAGATAATATTTTTACATTGACTACGTTTACACGGCATCCTTAATTATGTTTTTTAGAACAAAGCAATGAACTATCGCATGTCTTCGAGAAGTCCTTCTTATGTCTAAACCGCACTTATTGTATAACTGTTAGAGTTTGTAGCAATCATTTTGAAATATCATATTTACAAACCATTTAAGAAATAGATTGTGTCATAATGCGATTCCAACTTTAAAATAACCAATATTGGAAATGATGAGAACATTCAGGTTAGTATATCATTCCATAGATATTTACAATAACGTGTTTAAAATAAAATATAGTATAAAAATTTTGTTTGATTATAAGATAAATATTAATTAACAATCTAATTCACAGTAATTTAAAACCAATTTGTGCAATTGAATTGAAAATACTATGTTCAATGTGTCAAACGCAAAGACATAAAGTGTGAACCATCCTTATCTAAATAGCGTATCAAAGATGATCAACAAAAACAATATATAATCAAATAACATAATATTCTTAATGTCACTTAATGTTAGCATTTTCTATTTTTTATTATTATTTTAAATAAATTATCATTTAATGTATGTTTTAACGTTTTATAATTTTAATTATTATAATTTCTAATCATAATAATTTTATTTTGCAGAATGCAGATTTATCAGTGTCTTCACAATGTTATGTAATAGAATTTTGGAAACGCATACATTTCCGTCTTTACAGGTATTGATTATAATTATACATACATAATATAAATATAAATGTAATTGTGAATAGAATCAAAGATTAATACTCTATTTTTGCAATTTATAGAAAGTACCAAATGAATTTATAATGTCAAATTTGCTAAATTCTTCTACTCCATATATTTTTGATAAATTGGAGGATATTACAATGAAATAGGAAGCAGCATTAGCACAGAGAAACGTACACGCTTCGATTTTTCAAATTTCAAAACATTTGAATCAATCTACCAATTGTAAGGTTCCTATGAAAAATTTTCCAATTTGTGATACATCCGAACTTTCTGCAAAAAAACGAAGATTAATGTTTCATAATGATCAGATTTTTTAACATTAACCATATATATATTATGCAAACATCATATCAAAAAACTAAATGTCCAAACATCATATACATTAAGACATTTTTATTATAACTGGCTTTAATACCATCTTGATCAAAAAATTCCCAGAACTTTTTGGAACCACCAGGTGATGCTCTGAGTCAGCTGATTTGAGTTCTGTTTTTTGATTGCCACATCTATCATTGACATTCCCACCAAATTTTATCACCATAGATATTTGTAAAAGTTACGCCGTCTTGAGTACATCTACTTCTGCACGTATTTTCGATTTTTTACAGTTTTAAAAATGGAGTTCAATTTGCAACAACGAGTGAATTTTTGACCAAGAATAAAACGAATATCATCCAATAGTCATCGAATTCACCTGATATGGATCCCTGCGATTTTTTTCTGTTCGATCGAGTCAAAAAACCATTACGGAGAACGCGTTTTAACAGCCGAAAGGAGAAATGGAAAAATCGAAGGAGGTAATGGAAGACGGCTCTGATGGCTATACCGACAATAGAGTTCCAGAAATATTTCGAGAGCTGGATCAAGCGCTAGCATAAGTGCGTTGCAGTCGATGGGGAGTACTTTGAAGGGGACAATATCACTTTTGATGAATAAAACTTATATTTTGAATTTTTTGAATGAATTCCGGGAACTTTTTGATCAAGGAATTGATCAAGGAACTTTTTGATATAAAAAATTGCGAATGAAAATAAAACAATTTGAATTAAAATTAATGTGTAAGGAGAAAAAAACTTAAAAATTACTAGATTAGAGAAAGAGAATTTTGATGATTTTAAAAATGTATGCGATAAATTTTTATCTTGTAAAATGGCTACGTTTTTTAAACAGCAGCTTTTACTTTGTAAAGTAAAAAAACATGATCAAAGATATTCTATAGAATTTAAGGAATATTGTTTCCGACTTTATTTCAAAGGTCCAAAAATGTTATCTTCAATTTTCATTTTGTCATCGATTAAAACTTTGAGAAGAATTATTGATAGAAATTTAGTTATAAAATGTGGTATAAATCAAAATGTCTTTGATTTTATGTCGATAAAAACTAAATTTATGAAAGAAGAAAATACATATTGTACAATTAGCATTGACGAAATGTCAATTAAATCTCACTTATATTATAATATAAACTAAGATGAAATTATTGGTTTAGTTGATAATGGTCAATGCAAATCGTTCAAATCAGCAAGGCGTGCGTTTTTTTAGCGCGATGTATATTTGGTACTTGGAAGCAACCATTATTATATTTTCTGCATCCATGACTAATTCTAAAATTAAAAAAAATTATTGATTAAATGCATCATTAAATTATAAAATATCAATTTGAAAGTGGTATCTATAGTTTGTGATATGGGCTCTAATAATGTTAGCAAATCAATTAGAAATCACACAAGAAATTTTTTTTACAATAAATGATGCTAATATTTTCTTTATATATGCTGTACCACACATATTCAAGGCGCTTCGTTTTTAAAATATGATTTTATATGTACGGAATATCGTGTTTCATTTAAGCATTATTAAAGAATTTTGAAGAAAATTCTAAATGTAATATTCGATTAGCTCCAAAACTAACAAATTCTCATATCAATCCGAGTTGTTTTGAGAAAATGAAAGTTCGATACGCAGTTCAATTATTAAGTACATCAGTAACAATTGATATGTGAATATGTATATTCATTTAAATAGATTATCTGCTGAAGCTATTGGTATAATCACTTTCATTGATCGAATTGATAAATTGTTCGATATCTTAAACTCAATTATAAAATACAATGGAGAGAAAGAATATGCTCATGTTTTTAAAGGCTTAGATTTACAAGTTGAACTCTTAAATGATTGTATTCATTTTTTTGAATCATTACAACTTTTTGATGCTAGAGGTTTAGACGTAACTAACAGAATAAAGTTTATTTCGGGTTGGAAAATAACAATTTCTTCTGTGCTAAAAATGTGGAATTTTTTGGAATCAGAAGGATTTAACTTTCTTCCAATAAGAAAGCTGGACCAAGATTCACTTGAAAATTTGTTTGGAAAGATTCGTAAAAAAGGAGGAAATAGTTTAAATCCAACACCGATTTCTTTTATCAAATCATTTAATACATTACTTTGTCATAATTTTCTGAATACTGGCCACGAAAACTGTGAAGATTTTGATAATATTTTAAATGATTTAAAAATAAATGATTTAAAAAATTTTGAAGCTAATGAATCTAATGAAGAAATTGATGAAATTATGAACAATTTTACTTCTAATGATGATACTAATTACCAAAAACTCAAAATGATAAAAAAAAATTCAATTAGATATATTTCTAGATATTTAATTAAAAAATGTTTAACATACATGCAGTGTCTGCAAAGAATATAGTATAAGAATATAGTATAAGTGACACTGAATTTGGTGAGTTCTTTATTCTCTTTTTTTAAGGTCTATCAAATAAATTCTTCGAATTTTGGAACACTTCATATGCCACATAATAATTTTATTTATTATATTTGTAATTTAGAAAATATTTTCATTAAATGTTTTGAAAATTTTGTCGTTGAAAAAAATGTTATAAAAAAGCTTTTAATAGAATTCAACAAAATTATTTTTATTCATTCATGTGATCAATTTCCACATATGTATCTAAAAAAACTTTATGCTAGAATGTGATTATACTATACGCTAAAATTTATTAATCGCAATTTTAAATCGCCAAAAAATTATATGGAAACATGAATATTTAAATAATTTTCATTATTTTTCAGCAAATGTAAATTATAATTAATATATTAATATAGGGTCTTTCAATAGGGACGCTCGAAATTGTTAGATCATAGTAGCCATGTTGTTAAAGTGACATCTGTCAAATTTGTTGTGAATTGTTTAGTAGTGTATGGCAAATCACCATGAAAGATCATAGTGTTGAGCAACGTGTGCAAATCATAAAATTTTATTATCAGTTCTCCATTCAGAACTCCATTCGAGAAACGTTCCGCGCATTATGTGATTTTTATCCTCGCCACAATCGTCCTGCCGACTCGACTATTCGATGTTTGATGGCCAAATTCGAGTCAATCGGTTCGATAAATAATCAGCCAACATCAGTATGTCGCCGAAACGCAAGATCTGCTGAAAATATCGCTGCTGTGCGTGAGAATGTACGGGAAAACCCGAGGCGGTCAATTTCTCGTCGTTCACAAGAATTTGGCCTTTCTGCGACTTCAACTTGGCGAATTTGCGTCGAAACTTGGGTCTGCACCCCTATAAAATTCAACTGACCCAAGAACTTAAGGTAAACGACCATAAACAATGCCGTGTGTTCGCTGATTGGGTTTTGGAGCAGTTGGAAGTTAACCCAAATTTCGCCAAACAAATCATCTTTAGCGATGAGGCCCATTTTTGGATGAATGGATATGTGAACAAGCAAAATTATCGAATTTGGGATACCAATCCATGCGAGATACACCAGTTCCAAATGCATCCCAAGGAAGTCACTGTTTGCGGATTTTGGTCTGGCGAAATCATCGGTCCGTACTTCTTCCAAAACGAAGCAGGAGTTGCCATAACTGTCAACGGCGAGCGCTACAGATCGATGATAAACAACTTCTTGTGACCTAAAATGGATGATATGGAGGTAACATGTGGTTCCAACAGGATGGTGCTACGTGCCACACACCGTATGCCACGATGGACATTCTGCACGAGCGATTTGAGGGCATGGTTATCTCGCGCGGCGGCAACGTAAACTGGCCACCGAGATCGTGCGATTTAACGCCTTTAGACTTCTTCTTTTGGGGCTATCTTAAAGCGCAGGACTATACGAATAAACCGCAAACAATTGATGCTCTCAAAGTCAACATAACAAACGCCATCCAGCAAATTCAGTCAGATTTATGCGAGAAAGTCATCGAAAATTGGACCGCCCGAATATGTGTCACCAAACGAAGCCGCGGCGGACATTTGAGCGACGTTATATTCATATCTTAAATTATATTCCATACTTAATGTCATAAAATATTCTTTCAAATAAAAAAAAATTGAGTGGATATCTCACATACAACTTGTTTTATTTACATTTAAAAATCGAGCATCCTTATTGAAAGACTCTTTATACATTTAATGTAAATTATAAATCGATGTACTATGATTAAACACATGTGTTTTTATTTTTAAATAAAATATTTAAATAAAATTTATTATTCATTTTTTAAATATTACTTCCTTTTTATACATATTTATTAATATACTTTTATAATTATGTTTAATTAGGTAAAACCACATATATAATATTTTTTTTATTTTATATCTATTGGTAAAATTTATATCATATTCTTGATATTTTTTTTTACGAAAAATAATTAAATAAAAATGTTTGTTTCATAATTATAATATTATTTAACTTAATAAATTTGATTTATTTATTAGTTCTTATTTATTTTCGAATTAATGTTGTTCATTAGTTAGTATTTTTGTAAAAATTTTTAATGTGATTACATTATTACTTAAGGGACATTATATCCTCTTTCCTGGATTTTTCAAACATTAACATGGCGGATGCTCACGTGCGATGCGGAGATCAAAGGTGCCGACACGGAGTGTCCCTGCTGGTTATACTGTTATACTGTGTTAGCAGTACGAATAACTTTTCTATAATCAAGATTAACTAAGGAAGGTATATGTTTCGATATTTGTCAGACCTGATTCTGAACCACCAACATTATATCCATAATCTAGTTATGGATGTGCCGATTTTCCATTCATCCGCACCCCTCGCGGCGTTTGAAAGGATAAAAGACATAAGATGATTTGAGAAGCGTATGACTGAACCGCATAGGTGTCGATATTGAATGGAACAACGCATTAGATATTCCAAACGCGGATATATATAATACAATTTATAAAACCAGTTGAATGATGGATGATAAGCCAGAGTATAGTTTTATCCGTAAAATTGCATTCTATTATACTTCAATGCTATTCTTTTTATTACTATCATTATCAAGACGTAAACGGAATAACATTAAAGCAATTAACGACGTAATTAATTACCAAGCGATATTATCGTAACATGAAAATAAATAAGTTAATTATTATTATATTATTATAATTTATTATTATTATTATAAATAATTAATTAAAATATAATAAATTGTAAAAATATTATAATTATATTTATTGTGCGATTAGTTATCACAATGCTTGTGACGGCAGATCTACATATGAATCATTTGCATTAAGAGCGATGTAATCATCATTTCACGTACTACGCTGCAGTTATCTCTCTGTCCAAACAGACTCAGCGGTAATCCCTCGAATCGATATCATGTCGAAACGTCGACATTGACAATTGTCGACTTGAAGCACCAAACCGCTGCAATGCGGAACCACTTTTATGTCACTATGACTTCTTTATTCTTGTAAAAACACGATGGCTCTCTTTTTTTCTGATCGACGATAGTTCATCACTAGTATTGTGTTGGCCATATATTTTTCGTTATATCCGGTCAATTTCTTCACGTCCCATCGATTATGCTATTAGTGCAAAGAAATGTTTTAATTGAAGAGCAAAAATAAAGTAAAAAACAAGATTAGTTCTTCACACATCAACACCATTAAATTCATAATGTCAAATTATACTCAATTTGAATTATTTTTAATCATTTCTATAAGCTACTGCTTCTATCTAATATATCATTAAAAATGGAATTAAATAATTAAACTTAAGAAAATAATAAATTATGAAAATTGACTTAAATTTAATGTATTATTTATTGAAGTATACGTTAATATGTTACAAATTTACTTTGCAACTAACGACAAAAATGGATTGATTTGTATTTTAGCATAAGTACATGGAAATTAAAAATAAAAAAATGTTATTTAATTCAAGATTTGTCATTGCTTCTTTGATATCTAACAGTAAAAAATGGTAGTATAAATTACAAATTAAGTAAAATAAAGAAAAGGAGAGCGAAGGTTGAGTGCTACACAGTAAAAGAATTTCGTGAAATTGCTGAATGAAATATCCGAAGCACGCGTTTAATGAAAGCACCTGAAAGTGCGCGCGCGCGCGCATGCGAATGCGAGAGGTTAAATAAAACAATAAAATTGTTTCGCAAGAAGCGTTCTTTCCAAAGAACAATATTGCTTTTATTTTTCAAGAGATCTGCGCCATTTCTCTCGCCGTTTTGTAGAAATGGGGATGCTCTTTCTTTCGCATACTTTCAACTAAATGCGAGACGAGATGCATACTCGATAAAACAACGGTAGTAGAAGGGAAGAGATCCGTTATCAGGTTGCCTACGCCTAGCCGAGAAGATACGGGAGAGATGCGATGAATTATAAATGAGAAAAGTAGATCGACATGGAGAATCTGATGGTGTGCGTGCCTCTATAATATTTTACAATACAATTAACAGGCAATTCATTCTGAATCAAATCGCGGAAATTGCTACAAGCTTATGGTTGAAAATAGTGTGAAATGTCGATGACATTCGGTAATCAAATTATGCTCGAGTGAGGAACCGAGAATTCAGTAAGCACGTTTGCGCGATCATCAGCGATTGTGTCGATTCCTTTTATCCTCCTCTTCCTCCAGCGGTATGCCAAACCTAAAATGCTGGAGTGTTGAATCTCTCGAGATTTCTGGAGGAGAGTAGTGTGAGGGAGTGAAGGAAGAGGAAAAGACGAAGGTAAGTTGGAAATAGCTAAGCTTGAAAATCGTAATTTCTGCCCTTTTCATCGAATCTCTTCTTTTTTCTTTCCCGAGCCTGATTCTGGCAATGGCACTCTCGATCGACTGCTAGGGCAGATCGATGAGATCTATCATCCTCAAGAATGCCCTTTGGTACATCACACCGTATTATCTTGTTATAATCTAAGAATCGATTTTCTCTTTTCGCGACATGAAACAGAGGAAACCGTTGCGCGAACTATTTTTGACGCTGGAAATACACCGGAAATGAGTCGGTTTCCTCGCAGTGATTAGGTATCAGCAGGCGCGTCTGTTGTCTGACGACATTTCCGCGTGTCGCGTGTTTAAAGGATGTACATATAGAAAACAATATTTTATACCATTCTTGTAATGTCTAAAAACATTCAAGAATTCCAATACAAGATAACCGGATGCTCCTACTAAGTTTTGCGATTTTTTTCTAATTTTTTTGCCGAGTCCAAAATTGAAAATTAATAGTCATATTCAAAAGAAGGAACATTTCTGAATGTTAATAAAAAAATATAAGACATTTTTATACATTTAAATAAGTAAATAATAGGTAGCAAAGATTTAAAAAAAGCATTTCGAGCATACGTACCTAATGATATGATTTACAATAAGTATATGTTTCCCCCTTTTTCGTAAAAAAATGTTAGAAAAATGGAAAATAAAATGTAATATTACCTTTTTAAAATTATAAATTCATTAATATATTGACATGTTTAGTGAAATGTAAAAATGCATAAAACACTATTTTTCAAACAGACTTATTTACTTATTTATTTATCTTCTTATCCACTTATTTCCATGATGTTTAATAGCTGATTTAGAATCCATCCGAAATAACAAAGAAAAATATCAAAGAAACGTTACAATCGATATGTGTATATTCGGTATTCCTTAATTGGTCATATTATTTTTATCTTACAAAGAGTATTTTCTCTTCGATTATAGATATTTTGTGACGAAAATATAAACTAAATACAGTATTGTAAAGTACAGTATTATACAAATACAAGATTATAATAAAATAAACTATGAAAATTAAAAATCATCCATGGTAATTATAAAAAGCGATTATTTGCTTATGATATATTACATCACCACGACATTTCGCATTTTGCTTTATTAACAATAACAGAATAAACAAACTGCACAATAAATTAATGCAATCGAGTTAGATGCCTTATTATCTGTTGAATTCATAGTATAATTATTTACAAAAAACGAGTAAGGCGTTTTGAGTACCTATTGAGTGTACGGTTATCTTATATTTTCATTCTACCTTTGTAATTGTTTCTTTATTTACAAAAAGAACGGTTTTACTAAAATTTTTAAAAATTTAGCATTCGTATACATGTCATTTGCAAATCGATATAAATCTTTCTTTTGAAGTTTTTAATCTTAGTTTCATAAACTCAGTATTATTTATGCACGTAATACACTTACTGTTATTTGCACGGTTGTTCCATATGAGCTAATAAATATAATAAAACTTTTGTATTTAAGGAAACATGATATAACAGCTCTATGAATCTGTATAACAAATTAAATTAAGACCAAGACTCCTTATAAATCAAAGATTCGGAAAAGATACGGGTAGTAGAAGTCAAGTGCAAAAGATGTCACGCAAATAATATCTATGAAGTGTGAAATTCTTTATTCACTAAAACGCGCTTACATATTTCGGTTCACTTTTGAATCCTCTTCAGAGACAACACAAATTAACTAAATAAATTGTAAATAATGAATAAGTGTAAGAGTTGCGGTGCGAGTTATGTGGGTGACAGACGTGTAGACAGCTGAGGTCAAGAATCACGGAGCATAAGAACAAGTTCCACATGGAACACCTCTACTACGTAATGTCATAATGGAGCATCGGTTACAAGAGGGCCATGATTTCGATTGGGACAACGTTACAGTACTAGACGAGAAGCTTCATTACAAGAAAAGATTGATTTCGAAGATAATATTCATCAGAAGACAGACGCACGAACTCAACTTACAGACAGATATGAAGAGGCTTCTCAAGGTCTATCTCCCGATCATAGTTAAGCTATAAAAGTTAGACTTATTGTCATATCTGGTCAGTCAGTGTCGTTCGTACGTAGTAATGAGTCTTTCTGGCGTGATTTGACTTTTCAACTTTCATTTTCATGGAATTGATTAGTGTTTTAATGTTAAATTTTTCTATTTGTAACCTTGAATAATACCAGTTAAAACTAAAAGTGATTCACTGTGTCTAATACTGACTGGCCAAAATATCAAGAACCGGTTTTTGAATAATTCATAGTAATATTTGCGATATAGTTTATGATTTATAATCAGGGTGAGCGTCCTTATTTTCAAGATAATTAATTATAATCTTAAAGTTTTTGATAAATTAGTTTTTTATATTCTCTATTTCCATCATTTTTTAATTTTCATTCATTTTTCTTTTTTTTTTACTCGTTTTGGGTTTAATTCTGGCATTTTAATTCTCGAGGTAGGGGAGCTTATCATGACAGGATAATTTTTATTTACAATTTATTTATGTTAATTTGTGTTGTCTCTGAGGAGTTGTCTCAAAAATGAGCCGAAACATGTAAACGCATTTTAGTGAATAAAGAAGTTTCACACTTCATAGCTACATTATTTGCGCAACGCCTTCTGTGTTTGACTCTTATTAGCTATATCCTTTACAGCTCTATGAATTGAAAAAATATAAGTTTTTAAGTTTTTTTTCGATTTTAGTATGAAGTCTATTGCAATACTATCAAATTTTGTGTCTACTTTAATCCTGTAAAAGGATTTTTTGTTCAGTTTCGTTCAGTTTCGGAGATTTATATCGATTTGCAAAATCCTGACAATTTGATTACTCGCCTTAAATTAATTGCTACAAGATTTTAAAACTTTTTGCAGTATTATCATTAATGTAAACATTCTATAATTATTTTGAGAGTTGATGAAATAAAAATTATTTTCAAGTAAGGAAATAATCAAAATCAGATCAGAAAAATAATTCTAATAAAATTTTCAGATCTGTATCTAGCTAAATTTTTAAATACAGCGAAATTGTTCTTTCCGTGCAAGGCTGCGTTCCGATTCATGCTTATATTGAGTTAAATAACATTTTGTTATTTTTATATAATTTCTATATATAATCGAAATCAATCTATTTTTATAATTATTTTCAAAGTAAATATCGTTCATACTAATGTTTCATATTAATATATATTTTAGTACATTTTAAACTAAGAGTCAAATTTAATACATTTTTTGAGTTAAATTGTTAATTTTCATTGTTTTATCCAATTAATCATTGTTTAATCAAATTAACGACAATAAAAGGATAGGATTGGCCACTGTAGGTAATATGAACAGATGTTCATGTATAAGATTATACATACCTATCGAAATGTTTTCTTCAGCTCATAAACACAACAGAAATAAACGGAGAACGCGATTATAAAATAAATGATATATATAATATTTTTTCTTATTCGATTGTTTCTGCAATTTTTGCGAGCTGCGCGCGCGCGAGCGAGAATCGACGAACGCTATTCAAGTTAAATGAATCCCGAGTTATCCGCCGCGGATTTTTCAAGAACATCGCCAAAGATACGATGGCGGAGATGTTTTTTTCTTTCTTTTTTTCTCATTTGAGCGAGAAACTCGATACTTTGGGAGTCATGTCGATCGAAAGCCACGAGCTTTTTTTAGAACTGAGAATCAACTGTCGCTGTTTGACTTTCGCGTTTCAAAAGCCATCGACCTGGATGCCGAGAAAGGGAAGCTCTCCTGTCATTCCCTCGTTCATGTACTACAAGAGTGAAGTTATATACGAACTGCTTTAAAGAAGCAACAATCACGCGTGGAATCTTGTCCGGGGAACTTCGAATCCGGAAGTACTCGTCGTCACTTCTCTGCGCTTCTCGGCGATTATTACGAGAACGCTATTAAACGTGACAGACGATTACACCGGACAGCTTTCTAACGCATTTGCTCTCGGGACTTTCAACGAGAAAGCATTAGTAGTTTGCCGACTATCGACATGAGTGGCGACTGAGACGAGTATTGGCAAAGTGAATCGCGAGGGTCCGGCATGTCGGAAATTCACTTTGACTAACGTCGCGTATGCGTGAAGTCGACAACGTCGACTTTCATTGGGAGAATAATTTATGTATGTATTGTATATTTTGCGATATTTTCATTATTTTCTTCGCCTTGCTCTCTGTAATCATTTGAGATATCTGTTGTCCAATTGAATTACATAAATTTATTTTCCAAATAAATTTCCCAATAAGCACGCAATACAGTCGTTTGAACAACACCGCGTTATTACGGTCTTCATAGCTTCATAACTAGAAGTACTAAAAGTTTTATTTTGATTACTTATAGTTTAACCGAAAGTCTGATACGTCGAGTACAACAAACATGTTTCAATTTAAAGTGCAAAGTTATAATGCAGATAATAGAGAACTATATAGATTAAAAATTAAATTGCGATCGAAATTATACATTGAAATTTTCGCAAACATGCAAATTGCAAAATCGAGTAAAAAACAGACGATATAAATAATTAATTTGAAATGTCTGTATGTATTTTAATCGAAATAATTTTTGTTTCACATTACACGCAATTAAAACTTAAAGCGAATATAGAACTAGTTTAAATTTATGAAAAGCGTCTCTTATTCGCTTGTGCCGATGTATTGGACAATAAATAATTGCATACTGTGTCGCTTCTTTAAACCTTAAAAGCGTAATGCACTTTGAAATTATATCAAAGCGAAATTGTACGATCGTTATTTCACGACTATGTTCAAAGATATGCTCTGTAATGGAAGAAATGCTGAGGCCTTTTGAAACCATTGTGAACACTCTTCAGTAGCGCCAGTCACTTTTGTCATCTCTCTGTCGATGCCGCTTTATTATGAGGAACGACAAATCGCATTTGCGAATAAGGAGGCTGAACCAAGTTGTTTAACTTTGTTCAGCATTACATCAGATTCAAGAACGATTCTTTCTCTCAATATCGTCCACGTTTCTGCTTGGAAGAAATTTATTTAAACAATTTGATAATACGTGTATAAATGATATAATAAATAAAATAAATATTAATAAGAATAAAATTTACATCATTTGAACCCTTAACTACAGTTTTTTAAAGTCATCGAAGTTTAAAACTATTCTTTGAAGTATAGAATGCAACTGAACCTTCACTATCGATTGATAGAGGAAGTCTTTTTTACTTATATAATTTATAACTTTATTACTAATCGTTATAGTTACTAATCGTAGAGATGTATCAATTTAAAATTTTTTTGGGAATGATTACATGTAACTTTTTCTCTAGGGCAGAAACATGAAAAGTAAAAAGTTTTACGACCGTCTGCAATTTTGCGGGATCATGCAATTTTTCCAACTATAAAAAAGTGAAATTATTCACGTAAATTTTTTCGCTATGAAACATAGTGATAAAAAGACGAAAATCTAAGGAGTTAAAAAATATACTTTGAAATTAGAATAATGCTCGTTTCTTTATCAATACAGATTAATTTTAATTTCGATTCAATTTATTCTTTATTCTTTTTTTAATTCTAATAATTAAAAAAAATGAAGAGTTAAACCAAGATTAAACTATTATACAAAGGGGAAAACGGGCATATGTGTAGCTTGTGTTGTTCTCCAATAAATTCTTATCTCACAAGGAAGATTATTATGTTGAGAGAAACGGACTATGGCATTTTCTATTTAAAACAAGAAATCTGCGCATCTAAGTTATAATACATAATCGCTGAAAAAAAGTTTTACGTGAAATTACATGATTGATTCCTAAATCCAAAAAGGGCATATGTATTGTAATTGAAGGTTAATATAGTCGTTTCTAAAAGCTTGTCATTCAAAACATTATCATATAGAGATTCGTAGTCACAATAGAAGCGTCTGGAGCGATACTAATGAAGTTTACTAATTGTGAGAGACTCAAATTATCCAGTTTCGTTCGCAAGTCCTGCTGCACGAATAAACCGCGGCAATGCGATGCAGCTTTGATTGCTTCCCAAGTCAACTAAAGCGAATCCAGTTATCCTTTCGAAGTCATAGTGCCACGGGCGATGTCAAGGCTCTATTTATCGATAGGTCGATATTTATAGCCGACCCGTCATTTCAGCCGAAACTATCAGCGCTTTGTCGGCGAATCCGGACAGGCTTAATAAAGCCTAATTGTTTGATACCTTTGTTTCTACTGCGATCCTGAGAACCCACGGACACAGGTGTCGTGATAATCTCGTAATTGCCCCCAGAGCGGCAATTACATTCTCAACACGAGATCATATGGGATCTTAAGATTACGTCTCTATAATACGATGCCAACCACAGCCCCATTTCGCCGCTCGTGCCGCTTGCACGGAGTAATGTTTGTTTGCGGATGGCGTAACGTTCCCGCTATTGTTAAGCCACTGTGCCGCCGTTTGCGTAAAATAACAAGCCTCACTGTTCTCGCCCTGGTAACGAGTCTCAACTTTGAAATAATACAGTGCACGTTAATTCACCGTGTTCCGCACGTCACGCTGAGCCACGCTGTAGAAAAGCAAAATTTCTCCATATTATACAGGAATTTTTTGATCGTATCGCACATGATAAATAAATGGATGAGTTTCAAAAATAAAGCGAATGGATTTTTATATATACTGGATTTTTATATATCTCGTTATATATACGGAAGATGATTTTTTAAAAGTTCTTTCAAATTTCTTGGATTTAAAATATTTGGAAATTGCTGTGTGAAACATAGAGAAATGTACAAACAAGATACAAGAAGTAACAAGAAATATATTTTTAGATCGGAGATATTTTGAGTCAAGTATCGGAACGCATTCGAATAATTTAAGCAATGCATTCTTTTTACAGTTGATGTTTGACATGATCGTGAAATGTGATTCGATTTAGAAAGTGTT
The DNA here is from genome assembly GCF_000143395.1 of Atta cephalotes. Classification (NCBI taxonomy): domain Eukaryota; kingdom Metazoa; phylum Arthropoda; class Insecta; order Hymenoptera; family Formicidae; genus Atta; species Atta cephalotes. Next base: position 7,072,728 of record NW_012130067.1, on the reverse strand, counting down.
AGTTCCGGTAACTATATTCTTGATATACATTTAGTGTTTATGGACTATGAACTATAAAATTTTATTTCGTTTTATAGTCAGAGCAATGCAATCTTTTCCAAGTCTTATCTCCGAGCTCTGAGGAATCAACATGTATTGCGCACTTTCATCGAAAAACGAATATCTGTACTATATAAAAGAGGATGTTAAAATAGTCAGATTTTTAGGTCCCCTATGAAATTTTAATTAACCATAAAAAGTAACCATAAAAAGTATTTGGGATCTACATAAAATAATAAAAATAGTTTTACATCCTAGAAATGCGGTGAAAATAGATTTATTTGATGTTACATGTATCTCGTTTTATAAATCGAATTTTTGTATATCACGCTAAAACTTACACTTATCACGAATCGAGTGTATTGCAAAAGTTTTTCATAATTGGTACTAAAGTTAATGCAAAACAACTGAGTGTTTGATCCACATTTTCATTATATAAAAAAGAAACTTTAGTATGTTCAATGATAGAGAAAAACAAGAAAATCCGAAATTGATTGAAAGTTCCTGTACAATTCGTGAAATGTGTATTACACCGTTCCTTACAATCGATTTATTTATACCATATCATAATAAATTCGCATGAAAATTTAATTTGGCATTGAATAGGCTTTCTGAAAAAGCCTGTTAATAGCATAATAACATTTAAAAAAATCTAACAATAAAATATACATATAGGGGAAGCCCGGGTAAAATGGACGTCCTGGATAAAGCAAATACCTTTTATTTTTGCTTATCTATCTGAGATTGCGCTATGAATTTCTAGCAGTTGAAGGAATGACCAACCAGCGACGCTATGAAAATACGAAACGACATATGATTGCGTTTATTTGTGTTTAATAGAGACATATAGAAAATTGAGTGTTTTTTTGCGATTTTTCTTTAGGTACGTAGTTTAATTATTGTCTGTAATTGTTTCTTAACCAATGTGAATAACTTTTTATAAGAATTCTGTGTCTTTAAATCTGTATTCGAGATTAAATTTTTCACTTGGTGCTTCAACTTATTCTAATCTTTCCAAATTCGCGCCAAGTAGATTCTTTGGGCAAAGAGGATGGGGGCAAAGCGGATGATCCATCCTCTTTATTCGGTATATGATTACAATAAAAATACTGAGAATACGGAACAGACGACCTTTCGAGTGCACGTGTCTGTTTACATCTCATTTTTGTTTATTTTTTTGCCACAATGCAATATGATGATTTGTTTATGATTGATCCAGTACAGTCATTTCATCCAATGGGCCCATGAAGACTGTACTACATATAAAGGAATTAGTAGCTATTTTGTGATGATTGCCAAGACTGATTCTAATTTTTTAAATATCATTTACATTGCTCGAGCGATCCATTCGCTTTGCCCAGGGGAATCGGACAAGCAGATGGTTTCTCTTTTTTTATGTTTTAACTAAAACGTCATATTAATGTTCAAGTTTTTAATTATTTTTATTTTCAAAGTTAAGTCCTTTAAGAAGTTTATAAGAATAAAAATAATTTCTGATCTCAATTTTAATTGTGTCATTTTTTCTTTTCAATCTTAACATATCCGCGTTGTTCGGGCTTCCCTTATGTAAAACCCAAAAAAATAAAAAAAGAAAAATATTTAAAAAAATGGAAACTAATGGAGACAATAATCACCATGTCCTCGCCTCTGGATTTGACTGAGAGTGATCAAGTAGATCATTTTTATTAGGTGAATCAAATAATTATCAATTGTCTGATATTCACCATTTTTTTCAAAATTTTTTTTAATTTGAATTTTTTCTTAATTCCTCTTTAGCAGTGCGTAATAGAAAGTGTCGAAAGATAGCGCATTTTATTGTGTATGAAATATATTAAAATGTAACTTTAATTAAACAGAAACATTTTGGATCGGTCATTTTAAATTTGCCATCAGATTCCATTTATATTTAATTAATAAATTCGTAGTAAACTTATCGCCTTACATAGCACGCTCAGATTCATTTTGATAAAAAATTTGATTACTGCAATTTTATATGTATTAAACTGAATACCGATGAATACCATTTTAGATTCCCTATACTGCATAATTTGCCATATTTGACAACAGAATTATGATGAACGACTCTTCTCAATCTTTAAGTATCAATTATCATAAAAAACTTTTGCAATTCATCCGATTCATGATAAGTTCTAGCGTATACAAAAATTCAACTTATAGAGACACATAACATAAAAACATAAGAAGACACATAACATAAAAAAATCTATTCTTTCTCCTCATTTTTGGAATGTGAAACTATTTTTACTGTTTCAGTAGATCCCAAACAACTTCTTGTGGTTAACTAAAGTTCCACAGAAATCCCAAAAATCGGACTTTTTTAACATCTTCGTTTCATTTCACGTTAGATATCAGTGAATTTACGAGTTATTCCCGATAAATAAGTAAAATCGAATTCTGTAAAATTATCCCTGCTTAAAATTTTTTATAAAAATCTATAGGAATATAAAATTTATATGTAGGTATTTATAGTTTTCAATAGTTTCTATAATAATGTACAAGAACGATTATAGAAACTCTATAATCGTTATCAATAAGAGTTCTATGAATACAATTTTCTATATTCTAGTGTTTTCTATATTCTAGTGTTTTTTTTTTACCTATTTATACTCTTATCAATTTTAATGGTGTTTCATGTACAGTACCAATCTATAGGTGTCTATTTTCAAACTATAAAAGTCAAAATGTTCTTTATGGGAAATAACTGGCATCGACTGACTAATGTGTTTCAATAGATTTTTTTCTTATAAGTTTTTGTGGTGAATTTATTAGAGGCTTTCAATACTATTCTATGTGAAATTGCATGCATCGAATGTGCCGAGAGATGTATCGGTGATAATAAGAAATACCTCATTATAATGCTTATAGTTTTTAATAATTTTTTAATTTTTTGGAAATAAAATTATAGTACGTAATTATTATATTTAGAAGACGCCCCTCACAATTCAATTTCAATGAAATTATGCTTATTTGACGTGTTTTTGCATGAAACAAAAGAATCTGATAGTAAAATGTTGTGCCTAATCCCGCGAATCAAAATAAGCGTTAAAGTTGACGACTACTGAGGTTAGAAAATCTATCATACCGACTTAATGCAGCGCTATGTACACATATTTTAGTCGATATTTATTTAGAATCATTATTTCACTTCGGATTTTAATAAAATTAGGTCAAAAACGCTCATTCGCGTTTTTTTCAAAACAAAACACTGCTTTGTTACTATGTGTGAAAAGTCAGTTTCTAATAGTTTTTCAATAGTTTTTAAAACTGTTAAAACTTAAGAAAAAGTTACCATCCCACAGGTCTTTGGTTCCAATCCCGCAGAAACTCCGTACGTTTTCAAAAATATATAAGTACATTATAAATGTTCGGCGAATTGCAAACATAATGAATATATGATGTAAATATGAGGAAAGAAAGTATTTGATTTTTTATTTCTTATATTAGGTGTAGTAAAAAGAAATCCATTATTTTTGTATGAAATTGAATTTATTACACCTAATATTTATATCATATTTGCACTTTGATATCTATATGTTAATCGACAAGTAGAATCCCTTGGAATCCATTGGAAACTATACATTACTTTACATAGAAAACTATTATGGATGAGGATTTATCGATTCAAAACTATAGAACTTTTTTCTATATTTTTGATAGTAAATTTTGAACAGGGATACTTACTATTCAGCAACGTATTAAGACAATCAGAGAAGTTTGTAAATTCTTGTAACTGCAATGCAAATATTCACGAAACAAACTCTCTTGAAATCCTTTGTCATCATAAAAACATGAAAAATATACGACAAATAACGATAGCTGGAAAAGTTAATGAAATTAATTTTGTAGAAATACCAATGAGATGAGAAAAACGCATGTTAAAATAACTTTAAATATTGCAAACGTAACAAAGTCGATTGCATAATTTAATAATACTCTCAAGACTCTCAAGAGAGGAGTCAGAATTGAAAAACAGTATGTGTTGAGTTACTTCTAGATAAAATCTACTCACAGTATATATTTTTGTTGTCATTGTACGTGTCGCGTTAATTACTCCTTTGATCTTCCCAATGGCAATTAAGACATTAATTGCGGCCGGACACTGATTTCCGGTTCATCCTTGTGAGTGACAGCGTTTGCGCGTCTTTACGCCCGTTAACGAAGCGACACTTGCCAAAGCTATTTCTTTACCGTCTCGCGTAATTTTGTTTGATCGTAGCTCAGTGATAAATGATGCCTTAAGAATTATGAAACTTGCACAAAGAAAAAGAAATAGTGTAAAAAAAAGTACAAAATAAATTAAGATATATAGAATATTTTATGCGACTTTAGCGATTAATATATACATATTAATATATCATAAAAAGATAACGTCGAGAAATAGACCGCGATCGACATTGAGAAATGAACAAGGAGTCGCAGATAGAATACGTTCTCCACTTGTCGAACAATAGCGTATCCTTTCCAATCATAAAAAAACATCGTGACGTGGCAGTCTCCATTTTGCATTATTAGCGTTATTCCGAGACGCTCTCGTACAATGGTCCTCTACAAAGACCATGAAGAACATGAGCGGTGAAAATACGGGGCAGAAACGGATCTATGGAACTTACGAAAATCGAGTTTCATCTCAAGTAAATTCTGTTCAGAATAATTTAGTTTTTTGAAGATACATGGCATATCGTTTAAAATAGGAGAAATTTACCTTCTAAAAATTTTAAAAAATTTAAATTCAGTATTCGAAAATTAATTTTCTGAGAATTGAGGAGAGATGATTGCGACTTTCTGAGAGAAACTCAGAGAACTCACGTTTCTTGAGATCGTCAGAGATTGAATGCAACATTGGAAGAACGTTTAATTAACCCTTTGACTTAGTACTCGCTTTGTTAACTTGGTGAATTGTCGTTGTCGGTTTGAGGGAGAGAACCCAAGTTTTTTTGTCTTTTTCTCTCGGTGTGCGGAGTTTTGTGTCGTTGCCGACCAATTTCTCATTTCCTCGTCTACTCGATGGTAAGAAAACGCGTCGAGTGTTACGCATGCGATAGTGTGCTGCATATATGTACAATATATTCTGGGAATATGTATACATGCGCGCGATTTGGACATCTGAAAGAACATGAACTCGAATGAGTCTGCGAGTGAAAAGCGAGTCTCGAGCTTGTTTATCCGGCACGATATAAAAGCATACGCGAGATATCAAACGGCGTCGGTAATTGTAAACTTCGTAACTACATGGTTCCTGTAATAGCCATGGTGGCAGCGATTATTTATGTGAAGTAAGGGCTCGTTTGCTCGGCGAAAAAAAGCTTTAAATGCGGTAACACAGTTCAGAAAGTTAATAACTTCACAATGGAAACAGTCACTCCGCGACTGCACTACCAGGATGTATTTTATTTAAAGAGAATATTTCAACAATAATGAAACGATTATGTAAGTGTGAGAGAAAATTACAAGAATCTTGTTCTTTCCTTTTTCGAATTCTTTCTATTAATGCATGTGATTGTATAAAATATATATAACAGATAATTGAAATTGCTTAAATTTATTTCCATTAAGTAATTGCGCTGATGGATTCTATTTTTGCAGTTTTTTTTCTGAAGTTTATTTCATTGAATTTCGGTATCGCTATTATGAGATTTCCCAATTATCGATCTCATGATTGAGATAATCGAGACGTTTCTATAACACATCATGTCTTAGCGCCGAGAAACTACCGTGTCTCCAAATTCACTCAGATTGTGAATACAAGATATTTGTAGTTATACTATCTCCTCATTTCCCTCAGTTCTATTTGTGTCTCGAATTGCAGCTGCACAAATTGACTCAAAAGGCATACCGACGGTGCGCACGTTGTTGAATTTGACTACGCGGTTCATCTTGATGAAAATGACGCGCGGCAAACTCATGTAGACATATACTCTTGAAGGAAAACAAAAGAAGAAGCCACTTCTTTTACAATGTATTGCAACATGCATAGGAAAACTGTTACTGGCTCTTCGCAAGTGAACCGTGAAATTAAGGTCTTTTTTTACATTATATTAGCAGAAAGCTTTGTATGAGTTCATTGCTCAGTGGTCCATTTTTATATTGTGTCTTCGACACAACATTGATCAGATTAAAATTCAACTACGAAAACCGAGATATGCTTTGTAAACATAGAAAATCAGTCAAGATATAGATAGAAGTATCACGAACGTGTTAATTTTGCAAAATTAGTTACATGCAAAAATAATAAATAAGTGCAATAATCCATACTTTTTCATTTTGTTTGCTTTATAATTTTAAGAAATACAAGAAAAAAGAAAAATTATTTAATAATTTATCGATTTTAATTATGAAAATTATATAATTTTAAAGGGATTTTTTAGACAGATCGTAAAGAACTTAATGTATGTCAATGTGGTATCAAAAAATAACAAGTACAAAAAAATAACAAAATTATGGAATGTTCAAGCATTTTAAACTTCATGCTATTATTACATTGACTAAATTCTCCACAAAGGATTATGGATTCAATTGGACATTTGTAAATGTGCGAAGAGTAGGAATCTCGTTCCTGTGATCTCAATCTTAAGAAGAATTTGAAATTTAAAATAGTATTAAGTTTTATTATACTGAAGAGGACCTGATGTGAAAAGGTCGAAACATTTGTTGTATGTATGTTTGCATAATTATTATTCTATTATAAACATATTATAATTTAAAATATTATACATGAACATATCAAGCGTGATTTCTTTGTCTTTTTATAATTTAATTTTTATAATTTAATTTGAATTTTATTTATTGGAGCCTAATACATTGTGTTTAATTTTAAACTCAGAAAAATGTATTTTCTTATGAAATTAGTTATTATGAGTGTGGCTATATAGTCTAAACTAAGAAAAATAAAAAATATTCTAAACTGAAATAAAATGTATTAATATGTAAGTTATTTTGCATAAAATTAATCATTTCAATTGTCATGTAGAAATAAAAATTTAAATATATTTTTATAATTGCAATTAAACAACTTAATAAAAATATAATTTTAACATTTATTTGAAAGTCGTTTCACTCAATTTGTGTTACGCGATTTAAAAAATGATAAACTGGACAGTGTACAATAAAACATTAACATTTTTAAAAAGAATTATTTATTTATTGAATAATTTTAAGAAAAAGCTGATTGCTAATTGAATGTTTGTATATGATTGCTAATTAAATGTTTATATATGATTATAGATTATAGTTGATATCATCTTTGCGGTACAAAGCTTTCAGAATATAGTTTTCAAAATACAAATTAATAATTAAATTATAATAATGATGAAAGCAAAAAGCAAAATTAATTTGTTTTCAAAATTATTCTAAACATTGATTTTATAAAATCAATATTTTTTTCTTAAAATTTTCTTATAATGAAATAAAAAAACAATACAAATATCAATGTCACTCAATTTACTTATAAAATAGAGCAAGACTATTCATTTTCAATCTTAAAATATAAAATTTACAGCAATATGTTATAACCTTTTCCAATAATCTGCTTATAATTATCTCATACAATCACGATTATTTCCTGAAAGCACAATATGATTTTTAAATGTTCAGTTTACTTATTCTCAGAAACATAAACAATATCTAGAAATGAACAAAATAGTCCCGCTCTATCCTACATCAATGTAAAAGAAAGTTGAGAAATTTAATGATATAAATGCAGATATATACTAAGTAAGAGCGATGATTTTACCCCATATTATCGAATTTTCTTGAGATACAATTTCAAGAAATGTGAGAAAAGAAAGGAAGTTAATCAGAAATAACTATCAATTTTAATTAGAAAAGTAATATAATTTTAATAAATTTGTTAGCTAGTGTATGTATATCAGTGTATAAGCTTAAATCCGCTGTTTGCTCATAGGTGGCATTAGTGAGTGTACAAAGCTATCCTGGGCACACAACACACTTTTTTTTATGTGTTTGATATCTGTCAACATTAATCAGTGCACATCATCAGCAATTTCATACAACAACATATATTTTTTCTTTCGTAATCATGTCTAGTTTTTTGCTAAAAAAAAAAGCATATGCGGGAAGCTTTGCTTTTCTGTTTCAATTTGAAGAAATCAGCTGCCGAATCGCATCGAATGTTTGTGGAGGCCTATGATGACAATGCTTTATCGGAAACGTGCAAAGATTGGTTTCGCCGGTTCAATGATGACAATTTTTATCTGAGTGACAAGAAGCGTGAAAATCGGCCCAGGAAAGTTGAGGACTGTCAATTGCTCTTTTGGACGAGGACGATACCCAATCGCAAAAAATGCTTGCCGAGCAATTGGGTATTTCTCAAGCAGCCATTTCCATGCGGCTACATGCCATGGGGAAGGTTCAAAAGATTGGAAAATGGGTGCCGCATGAACTGAACGATAGACAGATGCCAAAACACAAGCCAAATTCTGTTTGCCAGACAAAAAAGAAAGTCGTTCCTGCATTGGATTGTGACAGGCGATGAAAAGTGGATCTATTTTCAGAATCCTAAACGCAAGAAATCTTGGATTGATCCCGCCCAACTATCAACATCTTCCTCAAGACTAAATCGCTTCGAACGGAAGAGTTTGATGAGATCAGGAGGGTGTCATCTACTACGAGCTATTAAAACCTGGAAACTGTTAATGCTCACCGCTACCACCAACAACTGATCAAATTGCACCGTGCTCTGTGTGAAAAAAGGCCGCATTATCGGAAAAGACATGACAAGCTGATTTTCCTCCACGACAACGCACCATCGCACACGTCGACAATGGGAAGTGCTACTCCATCCCGCTTACTCAGACCTGGCACCTTCTGACTAGCATCTGTTTTCGTTGATGGGCTACGCACTCGCTGAGCGGCATTTCGATTCTTACGAAGACGTTCGAAAATGGCTTGATGAGTGGTTTGCCTCGAAAGATGAGAATTTTTTTTGGCGTGATATACACAAATTGCCCGAAAGATGGGGAAAATGTATAGTTAGCGAGGGCAAGTACTTTGAATTTGTTTTTGCTTCCTAGGAAAAAAAATGTGTTTTTCTGACTAAAAAACAGCGAATTTAAGCTTATACACCTGGTACATGGATCCAAAAAAAGTTGAGAGATTTAATGATATAAAATACTTAATCCTTTTACTTCTTTTTACAATAGATTATACAGAAGCGGTTTCAATATCGCGCCAATATATACTCTTTGCAAAATTTTCTTTACAAAATAAATTTTATGATTACTTTTTTCTTGCTATTATGTCAAGAGTGCTTATTCTTTCCGCTTTTAAGGGCGAAACGATTCTAGCGGGATATAACGCGTTCAATTAAGCACGCGCGTAAAAGTATATCACGATTTCTTGGCGAAAGGAGTTTCTCTCGAGAGCTTCCTCTTTGAAAAATGAATACTCTGTCCGAAGCGTTCGTAATTAGTACGCAGTTCCGTGACGCTCAGCACGATTCGCCAGACCCGATACTTTAAGTCATTTGAAAATCTACAAAATACCCTTAATGAAGTTCCCAGCAATTGTCTTCAATATCAAAGACAGAACAATGGACAAGAACGATGAAGGTAGACGAGAGAGTAGAACGGTTTACTTCATCCGCACTTCGCGCTTACTGTGTAAATATATTTTCTACTTCGCGATGCATTATAAGTCGATAAATCGTTATAATACAATAGCATGCATCTATTCGAAAATTACAAGTCAGTATCTGCAGGGACAGTGCAATCGGATGCAACTGTGAATCACCTTTCCGAACCGCCCACAGTCTGGTTAAAAATTTCATTCTACGAAGTGAAGAATCGCTCAACGGTCCGCTGGCTAATACTATGGGCTATAAATCATCGCCAATGAAATCAGATTCGGTAGAAGTTTGCCGAGAAATATGATAGCAACTGAGATCTCAGATTTATATCCGATTAAACCGGCTTTTAATCCGATTATGTCACGCATACTTCAAAGCGGCTTTTTATCTTTTTTTTATACTACACGGAAAAAACAATTCGCTGAAATATTTAAAAATTTAGATAGATTAGTTTAGTTAGATTCAGATCTGAAAACAATTTTGTTAAATCATTAAACTAATTACGTAAGAAACTCAAAGCATAATCTTGCAAAAATTTTGACAGTAATCAGCTTAAACATCCTACACTGTTAGATTCAAAAGAGTAATGAGGTAACTCAATTCCTTAGTTAAAAATATATTTATTCTTTTTAACTTTCATGTACATCAAAATATAAATCAATCTATTTCTATGATTAATTTTAACGTAAATAATGTCTATACGCATATATTTAGTAAATAATAAATTAAATTTGCGTCAATACATTTTCTCGTGTCAAATTATATAATTGTATTGTTTTAATTAAATTAACGTATTAAGTAGAAGCAGTAAGAATTTATAAAATAATAAAAAATAACTTAAATTAGATGTAATTTGAGGTATTATACTCTCTAAATCTCGTGAATCAGCTTATTCAAAGAGATTGAAAATTTAGCCTCTTGAAAAAAAGAGAGAGAAAACCTGCCACTCTTAAACCTCTTAAACCTGGCCATATTTTCACTTTTTTTTTTCAAGGCAGGCTAAATTTTTAGTCTCTTCGAGTGAGATCTCACTCTACGAGATTTAGAGAGTGAATTTACCAATATATATAATTATTTCGATGATCTGATAAAATTATAAATTATTTTTAGGTTTTATTTTGCTAAATTTTTGGATACTTCAAAGTTGTTTTATCCATGTAGATTTTAACATATTTTTTTGCTAACAAATATAATTTGTTTTAAATATCTGTATTAATGTGCAAGTCTAATAAATTTCTCTTTAACAGCATGCTAAATCTGCTTAATTCATTATAATTATAATTGTTTTCCAGAAGTCTAATATATGTCTTTATCAACCCTGCGAGAATCTCCAAGTTTTCCTCCAACTTCTATCCCACGTCTTTGGTGACATTCTTCAATTCGGGAACGTGAAAAACAAAGGACAGGACAATATACGCCTCATCGTTTAACCATGGTGAGATTTAACCCTAAATGACGCGACGCGATTAGCGAATGATGTCGGCACAGCTTCCACATCCTGATGGGCGCGCAAGTAAAGTCTGATACGACCGTTCTGGAACCAATCTCTGGACAAGAAACAACGCATTCCGTCGCGAGTGCTGGCCTTTGTTTCATTAATCTCAACCGTAGCCTGTAGATAAAGCCGACGCCCGCCAGTTACTCCGTTCCTCGAGGTCGAACTGCAGCGACAAGGAAGAGACGACGTGCATGCATATATACAGCATATATACAGCATTCATATACATATACACATGTATAATATATCGGAGGTACATAAGTCCGGGACGTTGTTATGCTATTAAGCCTTCTATTGAAAGTATTCACCCTCCGACATCGACCCTCTCCTTCGTCACCTTCGCCGGATTGATTGTCTTATTAATCGCGCACCATCTTGAAGCTTCGTGAAGCGTCTTAAAAGTTTCGTGAAGCGTAACGGCATCTCGGCTGAAAGATCGTATCGATTTATATAATTCGTGGGTGGCTGATTCATTTCATGTTCGAAGTGAACGATAAAATTTTAAAGGGTGCATGAAATTTATTTGTTAGATCCTTATCGCACAAGTTTCCTTTTTTTAGAAAAAAATTATTTCTTCATTGCAAATGAATTAATGCTTCATTCACTTTATTGCAAAAAGGTTTAAAGGTACGTATATTCACGAGCATTACAATTATTTCTAGTCAGACTCAATATTGAGTTCAATTATCCGTATCTCGTTTCTTGCAATTTTTCCCTCGAACTAATGAACTGTCATGTTTGACGCATATGCAATATGCAAATGATCTAACTTGGAGTTCCCTTCGGTCGTTTCTATCGCAGATTTATACACTCAACGCAGTGCTGTTACCGCTGCCATTGAATTTTCAATATTTTTGTAGTCTGATTCCTAGAATGTTTCTAGTTACCACGTACACCAAGTATTTTATGAAAATTGCAGTCCATTCTCGCGCATACAGATCGAAGAAGATTTCTGAATTCGCGATTTCCCGCTCGCACGTTACATCACTCACTAAAAACTATCTAAACCTATGTGCCTCCCCAATATCAATATAAAAGCCTTTTCGCACAATTGAATCGAGTATAACTTAATGTCATTTTTGTTAACTTTTAACGTTTTCTCGCGTTTTCTTCGCGAAATAATTCATGTTCATTTAATATTTATGCGAAAATTGACGTATCTAGAATAATATGGAGCTTTCAGACTCACAAGCTTTTCCTTTCCTGCATTACATAATTTCTCTTATTATTCGTAACTAATATTTCTTCTTTCTATTAACTGAAAATAATTAAATTTAACGTTGTAATCGGCGATTTTGCCTCTCAGTATTCTTCAGTTCTAAGTATTCTTAAAAAAAAGATTCAAAAATTGATATGCGAATATGCGTGTTCGATAAAAACGATGGGAAAAAAATACGTCATCGCTCACATCAATTAAGATTTAATAAAACACCCATGCTTCCCTCACTCTTTCTTTTTTACCAGTAATAATCGAGTTCCTTTTACTCGGAACATGATTAATCCTTCAACTTCTCGTGAACGAGACGCGACGGGACTTCACATCAAGTTGTGTCGATCGCAGTTCTCCTTTCACGATTCAACATCTCGATAAAACAGACCGCGAAAAAGTTCATTCGGTACTTTCACGAGCTTTAAGAGCTCTTTAATGCCGCTAAAAAAAGCTTATAGAAAAAAGTTATCTCGCTTAAATTCAATCTCTTTGCGCGCATTCATCCCGCGTGCATGAATCCTAAAGATCATCATCGTCGATATCGATGATTATGACAGAGACGGAGTTCTTAATTGACAATGTCGACAATCGTCGATTCATTATGGTAATCGATCAGCGATTGCAACCGCTACGAAGTATTAAGTTGCGAGAGGCTCAATTCTCTTAGGTTTGCCGTGCTACATCGCGCCGCATCTCGAAAAGCTTTTTCGTATCTCATTACAATGCCGTTACTGCCAAAATGTTTTTTGCTCTCAATGTTAACAAAAGAGGGAAGAAAAGAGAGAGAAGTTTAATCGGATCCACTTGGCGCATCTACACAAATGGATCGTTGCGCTGCACAAACTACTTTTTTGCGCAAACAACATGCAATATAACGAAGATTGCTCTCGTACGGCAAGCATGTTATGGTATGTAAATTCTCGAATCCTGCCTATAACGAATTTAACGAAAATCGACATACAGAAGTTTTATCTCTATATTTTCTGAGACGTATATATATATATATATATATATATATATATATGCAGTAAACTAAAATTAAAATTTAAAATTAAAACTAAATTTAATTTACGTACTAACTTAATTTTAAAATTAAGTACTAAAAACCTAATTTTACTTAGTAATTTAA
>NW_012130067.1:7023808-7059228 GCF_000143395.1 Atta cephalotes | reverse complement strand
TAAATTACTTCGTAACTACCTCGTCCTACTAACGTAAAGTTTAAACGTAAAACGTACGAACAACTAACTAAGTTAAGTTTTAAGTTTACTTCTTATTATTTCTTAGTAGACGTATATATATATATATATATATATATATATATATGCAGTAACAAAATTAATTAAAATTAAACAATTATTTGCAACTATTTTAAAAATGTCAAAAAACCATTTTCTGATTTAAATTTCTGATTGGTGTGTAACTTAGTAAGCAAAAGAATTGTTATTTAAATAAAATAAGAAAATAACTTTTATGTAAAAATTATTTTTTAATTTTTTAAGAAGGATAAGAAAAAAGATGAATTCTATAGTACTTAATCATTTAATTAAATATTGCTTAATTGTGAAAGCATTCAAAATATAACTTTTTCTATCCATAGGTAGTTTTCCATATTAGAGTTTGTTAGCTAAACAATCTATTCACACTGCACAGATTTAATTTATAAAAACAGTAACATGTAAATGCGCTTTAATTGCTGAAAATATAATATATGGAGATATAGTTTTAATTTTATGAAATAATCAGAATTATTCTTTGATATGAAACAATTTTGTTTTATGGGAATTAAAAATTTTATTAATTTTCTAAGAATTAAATGCGTTAATTTATCTAGAACAAATGATTGAGGTTGTAACATTCAGTTTATTTTCTGCTAAATGAGAATTCGCGCGTTTCAATTTTTTGAGACATACAAAAGTATCTAAATATCTTACAGAGATAAGACGCGCGAGTGATTTGACAATCGTCAATATCTACTTTAATGTTTGCCACTTCAAGAGCAGGTAATCGACGCTTTGAAATTTCGAAACTGGAAGGTGCTTGGTGAATATGTTTGGACATTCGCATCTCTACCTCACGATAGTGAGATAATCTAGTTAGATAATCTAAGATTCAGATATATACCAATAGTAGTTCTGTTTTCTGTTAGTGACATTTATTGCTACTTTATGTAAAAATATTGAATGCAATAATGGTAAATAAAGGTATGTTTAAAGATATTTTTTAAGTAAAAAGATATTTTTTTCCAATTTATAAAACATTAAAAATTATCGATATTAATGTAATTGTATAAGTTTCTGATCATCTTGCGAACCACTTTCTATATACAATAGATCCTATAGTTTCTAGCATTCTTTGCGTGCTTTTTCGAAATGCAGGGTCTTTTTTCCTTCGAACTACGTTTGAAGTTATGTCCAGCTATCAATCATGTACACTTCGAGACATTCTTGGCGGCTGTTCGCGAAAATTTCGTGTGGGCGATTAGTGATTAGCAAATAATTCACCTTTTAAGAAAATGAATTGTTACAACTGAATTGTTATGTCCAAGCTCCGCATGCATGGAGCTGAGGGAGTGAACTCAACAGAAATTATTAGATCGATTTGATTTCCAACCTCCGCAAGAGAGTTGTAGGGAAGGACCGACGCAAATCGGGAGGCTCTTTGCTTCATCCTGAGGCTCCTATCGAACCGGAAATCGAATGGAGGACGAAGTAGAAACCTCAATTCATGCTCCGCTAAATGAACTCACGGAGTCAAACGTATTTTTAATTTTATAGAATCCAAACTGGGTCAGTATATCACGAGAACGCACTTTAATGCCAAATGTGCCAGTACGTCCATATGCTCTGGCTTTCACTTATAAAATCCAAGTGAGAGGTGTAATCGCATGAGAGCTTACAGTGAATACAAAGAAAGATTTTTCAAATTAACAAACGAGGATTAAATTTAATAGTAATATAATAAAAAATATATTTAGCAATATACGGGTATATATACGTGTATATATATATTTTTGTTACACAATTTCTTTGGTTTGTTTCGTATTGATTAGATATTTTTATGTGCGTATGTGAAAGTATCGTATGGTAGAAAGGAGAAGTTACGAAGAGAATAACGAGAGAATAAAAAGGAAGGAGGTTTTAGTGAATGAATTTGAGAGGATTTAGCCTTTTCTTCAGACAATGATAGTATTAACGGGCGGACACAATGACTAGTCGACAGGGGCGAGCAATTATCATGAGACGACAGCGACAGATTGAAATTATAGCGTGAACGGATTGTAATGTTTTTTTTTCCTTTACATGGGAACCCAAAAGGGAGAAAAAAAGAAAGAAAAAAATAAAAATAAAATAAAAATACATGAATAATAAAAAGAAATGAATGAAATAATGAAATGAATTACCGAAAGAAAAAGCGGGAAGGGGAAGGGAACCAGAGAATAGAGATATACCGACTTACTACTTACATAATCATTGGTGGGAGTCCTGCGGCCAGAATGCAAGATTGGTGATGTTTCTTCAGCACTGACTCTAAATCTTTAAATCTCGTTGGCTAAGTATGCGAGGTCGATGGAATTTCTCTCGCACTGTTTCTAACTCTGAGTTTTTAAAGTATTAAGAAAATAAGAACTTTGAACCGCTACGTTCCCAGAGAGAAATTAGGACAAAAAGATTCTAAGTCCCGCGGAACTGGGGTTTTTATAGTAATCTGCCCTGATTAAGAGCGTTCTGATTGGTGGATAGGTTCATTAATAATTATGTGGTGTGGATCTATTTCTTGTTTTCTAATTGGTCAAGAGTGGAAAAGGACATTAATTGGAATCTGTAGCTTATGGAAGTGTCATCTTTAATTTTATGATCTTAAAATTTATGAGAAAAGCGCACGTGCAGTACGTCGAGGAAGCGCACGTACAACGTCGGCACGGGACCACCCAAGAGCTATCCCTGAACATCGCGTGTCACTTCTTAGATTTTATCACGGACTCGTGAGAATTGTCCGCGACTTGACTGTTAAAAAGTATCTTAGCACCAGTCTTACACTTCCAATGACATATTTATTATTATTTTAACCGCAGTGTCCAAGAGGCACAGACTCGGTGTCCTTTTGATCCTACCGCTCGTGCATTTGATTTTTAGTTTATCTCGAAGCGATATGATTTATGAGGAGATATTGGATTCTTCGCTTTAATTTTTAATGTGGAGAAAAAAAATGTTTACTCTTCTCTAGACTATAAACGCTCAACTTGTTCGTTATTCGCAGTTGTCTTTTTATTTCAATGAATTCCAGATATTCCACGAAAAGATTCATGGGAGTCTGCTGAACATAACACAACATAATACAGCTCCGATAACTTATAATTAATATTTATAATTATTTGCATATATTATAAAATCTGTACTCACATTCTTTTTAGTCAAAACAAATATAAAACCAATTACATATTAAAAAGAAATTTTTTTTTGTAAAATTGTCTTGCTGAAATTCTTAATAATTTTCATCGATTCGTCATTTTAATTAACTATTTTGTATAGCATATTTTGAGTAACATCATCTTCAATAAAGATACTAATAATTAACGCCATTTTTATATACTTCATGTAGTGAAGAAAGGCTTTGAAAATCAATCTATATAATAAAAAAAGAAGTATAAAAACCATCTTATAGCAAAAATAATTCTTCGTGACATTAACTTGTGTATCGTTCACCACCAAAAGACAGTGATATAGCTCATGATGTAAGAATATCAGGTGTATGCGCATAATGACGATAGCAATACTGGAAACAACCAATTAAATTTTGGCCTCTATGCACTTTCCTGTGTATAATAGCGCTGGCATATTAGAATAGCCAATCAAATTTTAGCCATAATTCACTTTCCTACTACACATCCTTGGGAATGATACACCTTGAGTGCTTTCCATTTAATGACACAAGTCATACAATACAATTAACATAAGTGTCGTTCTATCTTTGTCACTCTCTGAATGTCAACAAAAATAAAACGATGCTTATATCATCAAATGGAAAGCATTTTTTTTCATTCTTACATCATGCGGCGGTACTAACAAGAATTCGGCGCGAGAAGGTGGAGATAGTCGGTGAACTAACACGACGACAGAACAAAGCGGAGAGTTAGGATGAAATCATACAGTGCGATATAGGACTACAGAATAAAGAATGCATCACTGAAGCAACCAATCAGTGCTATTCCGCATTTGATGTTGCGAAATAGAGAGTGCGTCTTTGTATCCTAAAGTCATCTAAACTATATTTTTGTAATAAATCATCGAATTTTGAGAGGTAAAAATAATTGCTGATTGATATGATGAATCGCGAGACAAATGAAGTAAAATGACAAATTAATAGTGTTTAATAGTGTGAAATTTAGTGTGAAATAGAATGAAAATTAATAGTGTTTAAATTATACTTATCCTGTATTTTTGACGCATTATATGAACATAGTATACGAAACTGCATGATGGGAAAGTGCGGAATAACACTGATTGGTTCAATGCATTCTCTATTCCGCAGTGCTCTATTCCGCATCGTGTAATTTCACCCCTAGAGAGCGTTTATATTGGCTATAACCGTATACCGTATATTATAATCTGTAAGAATTGATTAATCACAGTCAAGTATTCCCCTCTCATTCGACAGTAAGAAGGGAATACCATATTCTAAAGTGATTGACCAATTGTTTCAGATTACGATCACGGCTAATATAAACGCTCCTTTACGGTTTCAACACAAAAATGATCGTAATTGATTGTGAGTTATGAAACATGAGTAGTGGTCGTAGATCAACGTAGGTCAACAATGTGTTGGTCAACCTATAATTTCGACTTATGTTCTATGACTCACGTCGAGTCGTTACGATCAATAACCCATCATCTCCACTCAGTTACGGTCATCTTTGTGCTTAGGCCCTTGGTTGTTAATAAGACATTTAATTGTCTTCTTTCTAAATCTGAATCAGTAGATATTTACTGATTAACCAGATAATTAGCCAGATGACATATTTGGCACTAGATAATCAGTAAAGTTCAACTAAAAAAAGAAAGAATATTTGAGCATTATAAAAATAAAATAGGGGAAATCGGAAACAAAAGTAACATTTTGACTTTGAAGTGTTATAACAGTTAAAATATAATATTTATATTTAAAAAATATATAAGTATCTTTAGATGTAGAATTTGTTTAGCTACAAAATTTTCTATGATAGTTTTTTTATGTAACTAGAAAAAGTTATGTTTGTTTAAAGATGATCATGAGGAATTTTGTTATAACCAACCCGTCCCAACTCCATGGATGATTGTAACAGTAGAGGAAGATAACTGTATCACATTTACAAGAAGTACACATATAACACAACTACCCCATACAGCACAGAACATTGAAAGAATGTTACTGAGATATTGCAATGTTGAATGTTGAAATGTCAATGTTTTATCAATGTTGTATCTATATTGATTCTTCAACATTGATTGTTGCAACATTGAAATAATATTGAAAAAATTGGATCACAAATTAAATTTTTAATAATTTTTCCACATTGATTGTTAATGTTACTGCAACATTGAAATAACATTGAATAAATTATATATCAATATCTATTTTATTTTATAAAAAATGAGCAAAAACAGAATGTCAGAATGTGTGTAAACAGATTTAAATTATTCAAATTAATCTTTTGACGAAATTTTTAAATGATATCTGTATGTTCACGCGAAAATCGATAGCGCGTGCAGAGTGCTCGTGCGTATAATATTGTTTGTTTGCCTGATGCGCGACGTCCACGTGATCTTTGTACTGCGACCGCACTCACAAGCGTGGTGGAAAATTTTTATCGCGCATTCGTGATCGTAATTCTTTACCATTTCTCCGGTAGTCACTACTCTTCACTTAGAGCTTGTAATATCAATTAATCCAGCAGACTCCAATTATTCTTATTCTTAACACACTGAATATTGAACACGAGGGAGTTTGCCACTCTTTTCGGAATTCATTCACCCAATTGTATACAGTCGCAAATGTGCTATGAACATTATCCAACTCGGCTTTGATTTCTTTAAATCTTTCATATGTAGATGTTGATCTACACGAAACTCGTTTTTTTCATTTTGTAAAAAATACAAAGGTTGTTTGTTTTAACCGTCTACAGAAATCGCGATGAATTCCGCTCAAAATTTGACTACTTGTCAAAAAATACACTGCGACACTGTGCCCTCTGACAGATTTTCTAAGAACTTATTTGATTTGCCCTCGTATGTACAAAATAAGGCAAAATCCCTGATTTAATTTGGTGATCCTTATCCTCCCGTCTTACCAAAAACTGATGTAATTACTGATCTTATATAAAGCAAAAAGTGAAATACCTAGGCATCACATGTATTTTATTAATTTTTGCATATATATTGGAGTACAAATAAGTTTCCGCCGTTTGCAAAAGACGGCGCCACTAATAAACTATAGTTAAAATTGTTTGATGTAAAACGACATATCGTAAGAATGGACATCCGGCAACACTATAACCTTGAAATATTAGCGATTTTGTATCAGCATCATATATTTTTTTTTATACAAAAATGTCGAGTTTTGAGCCGAATAAGCATTATTTGCGGGAACTTTTGATTTACTTCTTTAATTTGAAGAAATCTGCAGCTGAGGCTCATAGATTGCTTGTAAAAGCATATGGTGATGCTGCCTTAAGTGAAAGAAGTTGTCGTGAATGGTCAAAAGTTTAAGAATTTGTCGAAGACAAAGAACGTAGTAAAAGACCGAAAGTGTACGAAGACGCAGAATTGGAAGCATTATTGGATGAAGATTCGTGCAAACGCAGAAAGAACTTGCACTTACATTACGAGTGACTCAACAAACAATTTCATATCGTTTGAAATCATTGGGAATGATTCAAAAGCAAGGGAATTGGTTTCCATATGAATTGAAGTCGAGAAACGTTGAACGCCGATTTTTCACATGTGAAATGCTGCTTGCCGAGCATAAACGAAAGGGTTTTTTGCACCGTATAGTCACTGATGATGAAAAATGGATCCACTACGATAACCCAAAGAAGAGGAAATCATGAGGATCACCTGGCCATGCTTCAACATCAACAGCTAAGCCGAATATTCATAGAAAAAAATCTCATGTTGTGTATTTGGTGGGATCAGCTTGGTATCGTGTATTATGAATTGCTCAAACCGAACGAGATCATTACTGGGGCTCTCTACCGAACATAATTGATGAGATTGAGCCGAGCACTCAAAGAAAAACGCGCCCACTACTACTCCAGGCATGACAAAATTATTCTCCTGCATGATAATGCTCGACCACATATTGCGGCGCCAATCAAAACCTATTTAGAAACACGCAAATGGGAAGTTCTACCTCACCCGCCGTATTCTCCAGACATTGCTCCTTCCGACTACCACTTGTTCCGATCGATGACGCATGGCTTGTCTGAGCAGCACTTTACATCATATGAAGATACCAAAAATTGTATCGATGATTGGATAGTCTCAAAAGATGAAGCGTTTTTCCGATACGATATCTACATGCTACTAGAAAGATGGGAAAAGTAATGGTTAGCGATGGCCATTACTTTGAATAAAACATTATGTACCGTTCTTTCACAATAAATACTTAATTTTTGATAAAAACAGCGGAAACTTATTTGTACTCCCAACACATCAAGTAGAAATTATAAAAAAGGTTGGAGCATTACCGTTCTTTTGTCGTTATTGGACGAAGAAGCAAAAATTATTTTATAAATTAAAAACAGAAGTTTATAAGTTCGAAAACAGACAAGTCATAATTTATATAGCAATTGACGCTACAGGATCGATAGCAAAAAAGATGTGAATAAAAATACATAAAATGAGTAAATTTCTGTGTTGAATATAATTACAGCTAGAGCACTTTATAAATCTAATTACACTTGGTAAATCTGTAAATAATATTTGTATCATATGATCAACATTGCAACTAGCATCGACAAATTGTACATATCTAATATCTAAAATTTTATAAAAATTTTTCTTATAAGATTTCCAGCGAGTTTTATAATCATTTGCTATAATCTTTCTATGGATTAAATCTGTTGCACCAAATTGAATACTGGATATTAAAAGTCTTGAATGAAATTTTTATAAAACTTTTTCTACCTATTACACCCTAACTATTATATTACATACTAACAATTACATTAAAGAATCAATTGTATATGTATTTCTTACACATATATGTTTAGCTTTAACTTTAATGTATTGTACAAACTGCCATTTCTTAATATAGGTATAGACACAAATTTATTCGATTGCACAAAATCTCAGTCTGGGAAGGGATCCATAAATTTCGTTCTTTTATTTGATGTAATTTTTCGTCTGAATTTTCATTAACATTAAGGGGATTATATTTCGATTCTAATTCAGATTTGTTCGCATCTTTTTCTAAACTACTACCTATCTAAACTATTACCTATCTGTTCATATTTTATTGCGCTATTTATTTTCATATTCATTTCAATGTTTTCCTGCCTGTTCAATACTAACATCACGTACATAATTACAATCGTCAATTTCGTTCACGTTCTCTTCTAAGTTTTTATACTCTATCACTGTATTATGATTGCCTAATCATGAATACCTATAATAAATTCGACAGGTCCCCATAAAAGAAGGGTGCCTATCTTGTAAATTCCCATAGGTTTTTTTCATAGGTTCTTATAGAAGACTATAAGATTCTGGCTGATTTTGGAAAAATTTGAACTGAAAATCTACAGTTTACGTTATGTGCACTATAGATTTTCAGTACTGACACAGTACTGATATAGTAAATTTTGGAATACTCTGTAGGAGCTGGTATAATGTAAACAATTGATGACAACGAAAATCAGGGCGTTCTTCGTTTCGAACCTAGATCTGATCTCTCCTTTGAGTTGGTAGACTTCCGTTGAACCATAGCCCTAACGCTGATAGCTTCTCTGTTGTGCATATTTTCTCTAAATTTTTTACAATAGGTATCTATAGGATTTACTCAATATGTATATAGGATAACATAAAAAATTTTTCTATTAGGTGTACAACTTTGCTGCCGCCGTTTTTTTTCCGAAATTCGAGGCTTTATTGTAAAAAACTGGTTAAACATTTATGATTCAAAGTATTGTCCATCGCTGACCACTACTTTCTCCCATCTTTCGGGTAGAGTACGAATCCTGCGTCGAAAAAACTGGTCATCTTTTGAGGCTATCCACGAATCGATCCAATTTTTTACTTCTTCATAAAACCGGAAGTGCTGGTCAGCCAGGCCGTGTGCTATTGATCGAAACAAGTGATAGTCAGAGGGAGCAACGTCTGGAGAATACGGCGGGTGGGGTAAGACTTCCCATTTCAACGTTTCCAAGTATGTCTTGATCACTTTCGCAACATGGGATCGAGCATTGTCATGCTGCAAAATCACTTTATCGTGTCTCTCGTTGTATTGCGGCCGTTTGTCTTTCAATGCTCGGCTCAAACGCATCAATTGCGTTCGATACCGATCGCCTGTGATTGTTTCAGTCGATTTTAACAGTTCATAATATACTACGCCGAACTGATCCCATCAAATACAGAGCATGACCTTGGACGTCAAAATCATGTTCTTGAAGCGTTGAAACCACTCACGACATGTTCTTTCACTAATAGCGGCCTCACCATAAGTATTGAGAGCATTCGATGAGCCTCAGCCGCAGATTTCTTCATATTGAAGCAAAAAATTAAAACCTCCCGCAAATGAGAATTTGGCTCGTAAACTGACATTTTCAATCGAGAATAACTTTATGATGCAGACATAAATCGACTAATGTTTCTATGGAGTTATGTTGACAGATGCCCAAGTTTATTGTATGACGTCTATGATCTATTTATTTCGACCATCACTTATCGCTAAAGCCATCTATAGGAAAACGGCGGAAGCAAAGTTATACACTTAATATATAGAGAGCAAGTATTAGTATTATTTCAGTTAATAAAATAATATTTTATACTATTATTAAAAACAAATTATTGTCATAGGTATTATCATTGTACATTACTACTATATTTAACATTAATTATATGTTTTTTATGTGTTCCGCCTCTTTCACAACATCTTTGAACAGATATGTTACAACTATTCATCCATAGCATTATAGGTATCATGGTTTTTCGAAGAAGTAGTTCCGTACGATCACATACAGAAATGAAGCATGATAAGTGGAGGTTCGGATTCGGATGAGCGATCGATCGATGCATCATAAAATTAGTTACCGAATTCATAAAATAAATTTTTTTTATTATAATTTTGTTATGTATCCTCTGAAATATGATATTAATCAATAATATTTATTTTCACAACAAAATTTCAATGAAACTTTAATGAAATTTTCTCCACCACTATTACGCTATTAGTGACACTACTTGTCGAATTTACTTATTGCATTAGTGACACTAGTAGTATATTTTTATGCTGACTAAATCAATTCAAGATTTTATTTCCAATTCGAAAATTAATCAAAATTAGAAAACCAAAAATCCATCGAAATCAATAGAAATTTCGAAAACTTTCAACTTTTATTTTCGATATCGAAACGACGTCTTTTCGAGAAATTATTTCTGACTAGAATCCTATGGTAGCCTATAGGCATTTTCAATCTCCTTAAGGGGCACCTCTCTTATGTATGCCTACATGTTACTATACATCAAATTGGTATTCTATGAGACCTTTTCATGGAGCATTTGTCCACATGGGTATCTCTATTATCCTATTTCCATTCCTATGAATGTCCTACGTATACCTATGCGTGCTGCACAAATTCTATAGATAACTACAGATATAAACTCTTACAGAATCTTATAGTCCTCTATAGGAACTCATAAAAGAAACCCATGGAAAATTGCAGCAGGGATATTTTCCTCTATCATATTATCTAAATTTTCCATATTGTTACGTTCTACATTATTGCAATCGAATTTCTTCGCGTCTCTTCTGAACTCTTATCATCTATTGCTTTATCTATTTTCATACGCTCTTCAAGCACGTTATCTACATATTCCACATTCTTGTATATTATTATAAATACCAACTTTATTATAAAAGACCGACAAAGTTGCTTCGTGATAGATCGGTATTAATCGATATACCATTCAATCATCAATTTCAGCCATCAATTTCAACTTTTTGGTTCACAAGCTTTTTCAGAAAAAGTCTTTACTTCTTCTCTGATTGGAGCAATTTTCGAAAATAGATTTTGCTGAAGCTTCTTTCAAGCGTCTACCTAAATAATCTGGAAACACTGGTAGTAACTCGACTCTAAGCTGGATGGCGCGAGACACGGATGTGCCTTCTGACGCAACTTGCGTCAGATCGAAATTATCAGAAACTCAATAAGAGCTGAATCAATCAAGTGTACTCAATCGACTGCAATCGCTCGAAATATATAATGAAAGTGTTTCTATTTTTTTCTATGCGTACCTTAAAAACGGAGATATCGCGACGCAAAGTTCCGAACTGCCACTTTTTCAAATTAAGATACGTTGTCATCATCTATCGCATTCCACACATGTCCTTCTGACATTCTTTACGCAAGGAGCGCTAGTTTCGTGTCCTTCTAATATTCTTTATGCAAAGAGTACTAGTGATATACTATAGATGATCAGCGAGCGCTGCGATCTGAAAACATCGGGACTATGACATGTCGCGACGCTAAGCATGGCGTGAGTACTACGATAGTCTGTACTACGATAATATCTCGATCGATATTTTCAAAACGGGATCGGTAAAGTCGGTATAATAATAAAACACGCTGGTAATTGCTAAAAATTAAGAAATATAATTTAAAAAGTGATGTATTCGATCTCGACTTATTTATAACTTAATATTTAACAAAAGGAGATTAAATACAATAGAAATGAAATTATTCCCTGGTATTTGTTAATTAAGGAAATAATAATGAAAAATCGATTTATTTCTATTTATTTATAATTAATATTTAAGAAAAGAAGGTCAAACGGAAATGGAATTATACTGGTATTTGTTAACTAAGCTAGAAAAAGATAATGATAAAGTAATTTATTCAATAACGATTTCCATTTGTTAATATTTAACAAATATTAACAAATATTAACAAATGGAGATTGGATAAAAACGAAATTACTTGCCGGTAATTGTTAACCTATTTAGCTATTATAATTGTTAAGCTATTTTATAAACAAATAGAAATAAATCACTTTTTCATTATCATTTCTTAGGTTAGTTAATAATTATCAATGAATAATTTCGTTTCTCTTTGATCTCCTTTTGTTAAATAATAAGTTATAATAAGTTATAAATATGAGAGATCGTTATCGAATAAATTGCTTTGTCATTATCTTTTTCTAACTAATAATTAACAATATGGTAATTACTGCGTTGATGGTATCATTTTACTTATTCCATATTGGTTATTGGCACTGTGAATGTTCATTTCATTTTTTATTCAATATTTAATTTAAGACATAAATTATGAAAGTTAGAAAGAGAAACTAAATGTAAGATATATTATAAAGTATGTCAGACAAGAAAAGATCAAGGGCCGATCAAGCTTAATCATAATTAACTATCAACTGTTCGATATTAAACAGCAACAGCGTTTTGTCATTCAATTAGCCGAATAAGCTAACGCGTTAAAATTGCCTTGAGTAAGCCAACTTCTCGAAATATATTTCGCGTTTCACAATTGGTAGCCTTTATCTTTTATGCGACATTCATAAAGGTGCCTTTTTATGCCGACATTTTATGCTCATTTTCATTATTAAAATTTGATATTCGTCAATTTCTATCCTTAAGCCCGATGTTTACCATGCTAGGGGCAAGTTTCACCAACGCCAGATAGCTTAATTGGCCGTTGACTGACCAATCAAGTTTGCTGTTGAGTGGAATCGACTAATTGCAGTTGATAGTTAATCACGATTAAACTTGATCGGTGTTGTAAAACGCCTTATCAGTCCGATATTTCAGACTCTGAAAGAATTAACAAATCATTTGATTACATGACCATTGTAATTGATCAATTTTTTCTTTATCCAAAATCACAATTTTTAGCAGCCTGGACACAAAGCTATAGACAGAGACGGCGGAGATTTAGATATCATCCAACTGAGCACACCATGACCGATATTCATAGACGAATCTTATATTAAATATTAAGAATAGTCTTAAGATCATGAATTAGAAGGCCGTATTAGTGACTTAAAACATTACTTAAAGCCGGTTCTACATTAGTTGCAAGCTGATCGCAAGTTTGTTGCGATAATGAATATGAAACGTTGATTTCAAACTCCAAGCTTCAGAGTTGGCTGTCGCAACAAACTTGCGATCAGCTTGCAACTAATGTAAAACCAGCTTAAGCGGTTAAAATAAGAATCAACTATGAATACCGGCCCATGAGAGAGTGGCAAATTGCATCACATGAAAAACAACATCCAATCAGGATGGGAATCACATGATTAGTTTTCTCCAATCTCTTCCACTTCCATGCCTATGGAGCTTTGATGACTGAGCCTAATCAGAGGATCACGTGGTGCAGTTTGCTACTCTCTCCCTTTGAAATTCTCTCGTCGCCAAATTCTCTTTCCTCTCCGACCTCTCATGTTTCTCGTGGGCAGGAAATAAATTTTTGGATTTTTGAATTTTGGAAAGTGTGATCGGTTTTAAATCCGCATTTATAATAATAAGTATATTAAATTATATCTGGAAATGATAGTAGCGTGTTATTTTTCACCGCATAAGCGGCATTTTCCTCTGGCTGAAATTATCGATATTATTACCATTACCAGTAGTGAAGTACCAGTCTGTTAAACTGTTAAGTGTGCAGCGATGCTGCAAGTTAACCAAAAAATGTCAGCAAGGATATTTATCAAGGATATTCTTATATTCAATCCAATTAAAGTAGTAATTTTAATTTTTCTTCAAGGACATTCTTATTGAAGGTCTTCTTATTCCAATCCAAGTAATGACAACTTTAATTCTTTGTCAAAAATTACTTTTCGAAAAAAATTAATTATTAAATGAAAAATTAAAACCCAGATGCTACAATCTTAACTAATCAAGTTAAATTCTATCAAATCAAAAAATAAAACACAAATGATATTATCTCTTGTTTTAGTAATGATATGTATCATTTGTATAAAAGATTTGATATCAACAAAATTGGCGCCAAATTAAATTCCTCAAAATTTATGTATTATTCATAATAATGATTTAATATCAACAATTAGCACCAAGTTAAATTCCATATAATTCGGATACCAAATAAATAATATTAACTTTAATCAATACAAAAAGATAAATATAACAAGCTAATGAGAGTCAGCAACAATAAACGGCGCAATTATTTAGTGAACAATCAATATTCAGATATTGCATTGTCTTCTTTATTTTGAACGTTTCGACTCTCTTTGGAGTCCTCCTCAGCAAAAATGATACAAGCTCACATATCCATAATGACTAAGGTTGGAGTCCCATGAGATGGATTTATCGCGTAATCGCGTACCAATCAATAATCAGTAAAACACGAAACCATAATAGCGGATTACTTCTGATTTGTTGATTGATTATGCGGTTACGCGATAAATACACCTCATGGAACTTTAGCCAAAGTCACTCACAATTGGCAAAGATGCAGCTTTGTTAATCTGTTATTTTTTTAAAAACAAATCTTATTACAGTGATATATGCGTAAACAATTCAAATGATTCCATCATGGAACATCAAGCATTGCACTGAAACTTTATTGAACATTATAACTTAAAATATAACAACATATTATAACTTAAAAAGTAGAATTATTAAAATCAAATATAAAGATCACACATTTTTAAAACGACGTCCGTGCACGACGACGTGTCACTCAGAACTATTCTCGAAGTAAAAGGTCACATAGTAAACATTAAGGCAAATTTGCAAATATAACGAACAAAACACATGTATATAGTTATTAAGTCAAACTGATAACAACCGCAATAAATTATTGTACAAGAATTAAGAACTGTCAAAATTATTAAAATTGTGAAATAAACAATTACATAATAAATAGAAAAAAAAGAAAAAATTCAATATAAAATATATCTCGATAAAATTGTTACATTTTCGACAACCGATAAAACTTTATCAAATTAAAAAACTATAAATTTAAAAAGGTTTCTAACATCAGTCAGAAGAAATTTTCAAACATCGCTGCATAGATATGATGCAGATCTTCTGTATCTGAATGTATATTAAATTCCTTTGCATGAGTATGAATGTCATATTCCGAAATCAATTTTTTGTTTAAAAATTTCTCCTTATATAAAATTTGGATTTTCCCAATCGAAGTCATGTGAAAATTCAATACGATGTTCAGTAATTACAGAGTGAGTATCAGTATTCCAATTTATATGTCTACGATGTTCAGATATTCTGTTAGAAAGTTTCCTGCATGTTTGTCCCACATACGATGCATCGCAATCTTTACAACAAATTTTATAGACTACATTTTTATTATCAAATTTTGGAAGAGCGTCCTTTCGTACTTTTATGCATCTTTTTAATTTGTTATCACTGTAAAACACTAATTTTACGTTGTCTTTAAATCCATGAAAATTTTTCTGACGTAGAATCAATACATGGTAACAAAAACTAAAATACACGATCTAACCATATCATTTGGGACATTATTGGGAATACAAATAAGTTTCCGCCGTTTGCAAAAGACGGCGTTACAAATAAACTATAGTTAAAAGTGTTTGATGTAAAACATAAGATTGGATATCTGGCAACACTATAACCTTGAAATATTAGCGATTTTGTATCAGCATCATATATTTTTTTTTGTACAAAAATGTCGAGTTTTGAGCCGAATAAGCGTCATTTGCGGGAACTTTTGATTTACTTCTTTAATTTGAAGAAATCTGCAGCTGAGGCTCATAGATTGCTTGTAAAAGCATATGGTGATGCTGCCTTAAGTGAAAGAAGTTGTCGTATCGAATGATTTCAAAAGTTTAAGAATTTGTCGAAGACAAAGAACGTAGTGGAAGACCGAAAGTATACGAAGACGCAGAATTGGAAGCATTATTGGATGAAGATTCGTGCAAACGCAGAAAGAACTTGCACTTACATTAGGAGTGACTCAACAAACAATTTCATATCGTTTGAAATCATTGGGAATGATTCAAAAGCAAGGGAATTGGTTTCCATATGAATTGAAGTCGAGAAACGTTGAACGCCGATTTTTCACATGTGAAATGCTGCTTGCCAGGCATAAACGAAAGGGTTTTTTGCACCGTATAGTCACTGATGATGAAAAATGGATCCACTACGATAACCCAAAGAAGAGGAAATCATGAGGATCACCTGGCCATGCTTCAACATCAACAGTTAAGCCGAATATTCATGGAAAAAATCTCATGTTGTGTATTTGGTGGGATCAGCTTGGTATCGTGTATTATGAATTGCTCAAACCGAACGAGATCATTACTGGGGCTCTCTACCGAACATAATTGATGAGATTGAGCCGAGCACTCAAAGAAAAACGCGCCCACTACTCCAGGCATGACAAAATTATTCTCCTGCATGATAATGCTCGACCATATATTGCGGCGCCAATCAAAACCTATTTAGAAACACGCAAATGGGAAGTTCTACCTCACCCGCCGTACTCCAGACATTGCTCCTTCCGACTACCACTTGTTCCGATCGATGACGCATGGCTTGTCTGAGCAGCACTTTACATCATATGAAGATACCAAAAATTGTATCAATGATTGGATAGCCTCAAAAGCGTCATGAAGCGTTCTTCCGACACGATATCCTCATGCTACCAGAAAGATGGGAAAAAGTAATGGCTAGCGATGGCCATTACTTTGAATAAAACATTATGTACCGTTCTTTCACAATAAATACTTAATTTTTGATAAAAACAGCGGAATTATTTGTACTCCCATATTACTACAAATTCCAATATTACTAAATATTACTAAACATTCTCAGGATGGTACTTGAACTATTTATCATTACATCCTATTTTTCATAAAAAAAGTGTCATAATGGATATGTTGGACAGAGTTATGTTACTCTCAGATCCAAAATTTCATTATAACAATATTGAGTTCATTATTTGTACATTACTAAATAATGACTATCCGGCAAAATTTGTTTTTGACACGATCAATAATCGTCTAAAATATTGGTGTACAAAAAAATTTTTAGTAATAATGTCCCAAATGATGATACGGTTAGTGATCGTGTATCTTGGTTTTTTTTATCATATATTGATTCTACGTCAGAGAAATTTTCGTCGATTTGTAAAGACACCAACGTAAAATTAACGTTTTACAGCGATAACAAATTAAATAGATGCATAAAAGTACAAAAGGATGCTCTTCCAAAATTTGATAATAAAATTTGATAATAAAATTTAGTCTATAAAATTTGTTGTAAAGATTGCGATGCAACATATGTAGGACAACATGCAGGAAACTTTCCAGCAGACTATCTAAACATCGTAGACATATAAATTAGAATACTGAGACTCATTCTAATTATTTAACATCGTAATGAATTTTCACATGACTTCAATTGGAAGAATATCCAAATTTTAGATAAGGAAAAATTTTTGAACAAAAGATTGATTTCGGAAATGACATTCATACACACTCAAAGGAATGACCTTAATATACGTTCAGATACAGAAGATCTGCATTATATCTGCAGTGATGCTTGAAAATTTCTTCTGACTGATGTTAGAAATCTTTTTAGATTTATAGTTACATTTATTAATTTATTTTGACAAAGTTGGTTAACGAAAATGTAACAATTTTATCGAGATATATTTTATATTGAATTTTTTCTTTTTTTTTTTCTATTTAATATGTATGTTCTTTATTTTACAATTTTAATAATTTTGACACTTTTTAATTCTCATACAATAATTTATTGCGATTTTTATCGGTTTGACTTAACAACTATATACATGTGTTCGTCATATTTGCAAATTTACCTTAATGTTTACTTTTTTATTGTGAGCCTTAATGTGACCTCTTACTTCGAGAATAGTTCATATCTGAATGAGAGTTGTGCACGGACGTCATTTTAAAAATGTGTGATCTTTATATTTGATTTTAATATATAATTCTACTTTTTAAGTTTTAATATGTTCAACAAAGCTTCAATGCAATGCTTTATGTTCCGTGATAGAGTTATTTGAATTGTTTACGCATATCACTGTAATAAGATTTGTTTTTGAAAAAATGTTAGATTAACAACGCTGCATCTTTGCCAATTTGCAAGTGACTTAAGCATTATGAACATGTGAGCTAATTATACTTGTATCATTCTTGCTGAGGAGAACTTCAAAGAGAGTCGAAACGTTCAAAATAAAGAAGACATCAATCCAATATTTGCGTCACTAAATTGATTGGTCATTAAATAATAAGTGCACCGTTTATCGTTGCTGACTCTCATTAGCCTATTATATTTATCTTTTTACTGTTTAAAATTCGAGAGTCCTAATATAATTATTGTTATTGATTAACTTTAATGATATGTATCATTCCTATAAAGGATTTAATATTAAGGACTGGTGCCAAGTTAAATTTTTTTATACCAAATCAAATTAAATTAAAAATGAATATTAATCTAATGACATGTGTTATTTATATAAAAAAATTTAACAACTGTGGCGCCAAGTTAAATTCTACTATCGAAATAAAAAGTAAAACCCAATGATACTATCTTTATTATTTACTTAATCCAAATGATACTATCTTTAATATTTGTACAATGAAACATAAGTACATCTTATTGAAGGATTTTCCTATTCCAATCCAAATGATTTAAATTCCTCTTAAATGAAATTATTATATCACAATTCAAAAACATTTTCTCTTCCAACTAAAAATGGTTATTTAATTCTCCCTTCAAAATAATATACAAAACATTATCACAAAATTACGTTACCTTGCTTAATTTAAATGTTATTACAAAAAATTAAAGAGTTAACTGTATAAAATGAAAAAATTTAATTTAAGTAGAAAAATTTTTCATGTAAAAACACTTGGCGCTAGATCTTGATATAATAACAAACATAGTAGTAAGATATAAATGTAATATTTAGAAAAATAAGAAAAATAAAAATATAATACTTAAAAAATGTAATATTTAGAAAAATAATATATTAATAAGGAAAAAATCATATTAAAAAATATGAATATTTAGAAAAATAAGAAAAATGGGAAACATTCTCAATGAAAGAGTAAAGCATCTAGAGTGTGTATATATACGATTGAGTTATAGAGTCGTGTAAATTATGAATGTTATGAATACTATTAACTTTAAGTCTGAGAAAAACAAATTTAGATTTGTGCGTTATGAAAAAAAATAAATAGTAAATTGTGTTATAAATCAGTATAAAGTTCAGATTAAATTTATTATTACTTTTATTAATACTTTTAAATTATAATTACCCTTTATTATATATTTATTTTTATTAATTACTATTCTAATTTTAAATTGTTTTTACAGTTTTTCTTACACGATCTAGCAGCCAAGTGTTCTTACATGAAAACTTTTTCTACTTAAATTAAATTAATTTAAATTAAATTAAATTAAATTAATTTTTTCATTTTATACGATTAACACTTTAATTTTTTGTGATAACATTTAAATTAGGCAAGACGTAATTAACATAATTTTGTGATAATATTTTGTATATTATTTTGAAGGAAGAATTAAATAACCACTATTTTAGTTGGAAGAGAAATGTGTTTGAATGAATTGTAGTACAATATAATAATTTCATTTAAGAAGAATTTAAATCATTTGGATTGGAATAGGAAGGTCCAATAAGATATACATATATTGGTTTCATTGTATAAAAATTAAATTGTATAAAAATTAAAGATAGTACCATTTTGATTAAGTAAATAATAAAGATAGTATCACTTGGATTTTATTTTTTATTTTGATAGAAGAAGAATTTAATTTGGTGCAAATTGTTGATATCAAATTTTTTATACAAATGATACATATCATTAGATTAAAATTCATTATATTTATTCATTTAACTTGGCATATAAAAAATGGGATTTAACTTGGCGCCAGTTTTTGATATCAAATTTTTATAGGAATGATGTATAGATCATTAAAGTTAATATTATTTCTTTAATTTGGTATTTGAATTACATGGAATTTAATGGTGTCAATTGTTGATATCAATCTTTTTTACAAATAATACATAAAATTTTGAGGAATTTAACTTGGCGTCAATTTTGTTGATATCAAGTCTTTTATATGATACATATCATTAGAGTTAAGTAAATAACAAGAGATAGCATCATTGTGTTTTATTTTTTAATTTGATAGAATTTAACTTGATTGAACAAGATTGTAGCATCTGAGTTTTAATTTTTCATTTGATACATTAATTTTTATCGAAGAATAATAATTTTTGAGAGAGAATTAAAGTTGCCATTACTTGGATTGGAATAAGAAAACCTTCAATAAGAATATCTTTGAGCATCGCTGCAGGTTCATCATGCAGAAAAATTTTTTTCTTCTTTTGGCCCCGCAGCTTAACTGATTAATTAACTGATTAAATAGTTTAACAGATTGATACCTCGTTATTGGTAATGGTAATAATGATGGCAATTCCAACCAGATGATCAAAATGCCGCTTATGCGGTGAAAAATAACACCGAAATCACTATCGTCTCCAGATATGATATAATATACTTATTATTGTATTAGATGTACAACTTTGCTTCCGCCGTTTTCCTATAGATGGCTTTAGCGGTAAGTGGTGGTCGAATAAATAGACATCATACAATAAACTTGGGCATCTGTCAACATAACCCCATAGAAACATTAGTCGATTTGTGTCTGCATCATAAAGTTATTCTCAATTGAAAATGTCAGTTTACGAGCCAAATTCTCATTTGCGGGAGGTTTTAATTTTTTGCTTCAATATGAAGAAATCTGCGGCTGAGGCTCATCGAATGCTCTCAAATACTTATGGTGAGGCCGCTATTAGTGAAAGAACGTGTCGTGAGTGGTTTCAACGCTTCAAGAACGATGATTTTGACGTCGAAGACCGGCATAGCGGTGGAAGAGAGAAGGTTTTCGAAGATGCAGAATTGGAGGCATTACTTGAGCAAAACTCGTGTCAAAATCAAGAAGAATTGGCACGATCATTGAGAATGACTCAACAAGCCATTTCAAAACACCTCAAAGTCATGGGAATGATTCAGAAGCAAGGAAATTGGGTGCCGTACGAATTGAAGCCGAGAGATGTTGAACAGCGTTTGTTTGCTTGTGAACAGCTGCTTGAAAGGCAAAGACGGAAGGGATTTCTGCATCACATTGTGACTGGAGACGAAAAATGGGTTCATTACGATAATCCCAAGCGCAGAAAATCATAGGGAGTTCCCGGCCATACTTCCACGTCGACGGCCAAACCGAATATTCATGGCTTTGGTGGGACCAGCTCGGCGTAGTGTATTATGAACTGTTAAAACCGACTGAAACAATCACAGGCGACCGGTATCGAACGCATTCGATGCGTTTGAGCCGAGCATTGAAAGACAAACGGCCGCAATACAACAAGAGACACGATAAAGTGATTTTGCAGCATGACAATGCTCGACTCCATGTTGCGAAAGTGGTCAAGACATACTTAGAAACGTTGAAATGGTCCTACCCCACCCGCCGTATTCTCCAGACGTTGTTCCCTCTGACTATCACTTGTTTCGATCAATGGCACACGGCCTGGCTGACCAGCATTTCCGGTCTTATGAAGAAGTAAAAAATTGGATCGATTCGTGGATAGCCTCAAAAGACCAGTTTTTTCGACGCGGGATTCGTACGCTACCCGAAAGATGGGAGAAAGTAGTGGCCAGCGATGGACAATACTTTGAATCATAAATGTATAATCAGTTTTTTACAATAAAGCCTCGAATTTCGGAAAAAAAAGGCGGAAGCAAAATTGTACACCTAATAAATGCGCGTCGATCACATTTTTCATAATCCAAAAATTTAATTCTCAACAAGAAAGTCGAGAGGAAAGGAGAGGAGAGTAAAGAGAGAATAGCGGATAGAGAATCTCAAAGGGAGAGTGGCATCACGTGATTCGTCTCCTCTGATCCTCTGATTGGGCACGGTCATCAAAGCCATAAGTATGGAAGTGGAAGAGATTGGAGAAAATTAATCATGTAATTCCCGTCCTGATTGGACGTTGTCATTCACGTGATTTGCTTCTCTTATGGGCCGATATTCATAGTCGGTTTTTATTTTAACTGTCTTATAAGCCGGTTCTATATTAGTATAAATTGATCGCAAGTTTGTTGCGACAGTCAATATGAAACTTTGATTTCAAAATCCAAGCTTTAGATTGGCTGTCGCAACAAACTCGTGATCTAATGACCGGCTTTAAATAATGTCGCTAATGCAGCCTTTTAATTGGTTCATGACATCTTAAGACTATACTTAAGATTAAATATAAAATCCGTCTATGAATACCAACCATGGTATGCTCAGTTGGATAGTATCTCTCTCTAAATCTCCGCCATCTCTGTCTATAGCCTTGTGTCCACGAGGCTAAAAATCGTGACTTTGAATAAAGAAAGAATTGATCAATCACAATCATATGATCAAATGATTTGTTAATTCCTTCTCTATCCGAGATCTCGCACCGATTTCTAGGGCCGTTTCATCAACTTTAATCAAGCTTAATCATGATTAATTGTCAATCGCAATTGGTCGATTCTACTAAACAGCAAACGCGATCTATGTAATGAAAAATGAATTTCTCGGCTCTTTGAAGTAATTCGTTTCCAAAAGCTCGTGTTTTTTGATGTTAGTAAATTCCGCTTCGACATTAGAAGATGTAGCAACGCGATTTTCTATACCAAAAGATGATATCATAATCTGATCCAAAGAGGAAGATAGTTTTATATTACAATAAGCGTTTTATATTTTCGGCAACTTCAGCATTATAATATGCATTTAATTTCACCAGAAACACATTGAGATGTGCAATGCTTGAAGCTTGTTCGTAAATATTTGTAGACTATTCTTCATCCATGCTTCAGGACATTGCTGTTGAAAATTCTCTTCATACTCATCTTCCTCAATTTTTTTGTTTTTCGCTTATTCTATTTCATTGTCATTATCATCGTAAATTTTGTCATTTGGCATCTCTTTCATAACGGAATTTCTTTATTCAAATTATAATTGGGATGAGAGTTTTACCAGAATCAAAAGTGACTGAGTGCTACTATTAACCCTAGTAAGTTATTGTTATTTTTGGTTACCTTCCAAATCACACAAGGGTTGTGAAATCATGCAACTTTATCACGCTATATCTTGACTGAATACTAATATTTTTTAGCTCAAAAAATGTGAAATTTATACTTCGAAGTCAGACAAAGATAGATAAATATTGAATCAAATATTTTATTTTTAATTTATTACAATGCTCCAGAGAAATTTTATTGAAAAAATTTATAAAAAATGACTACTTTGGATAAAAAATTCTGAAATTTTTAAATTAAATGTTCAAGTAAAAATCCATAAGATTTTTTTAATAGACCTTTTGGACTAACAAAAAAAATAGTACGATATAAATTACTCAAACAAAAATAATTATTTGAAATATCGAAAATCGACATTTTAAAAAATTTACATATTATAAATTTACAATTAATAAATAAAATTTTTTATTATTTGAACAATATAAAATGATAGATAAAGGATTGTACATGTATAAATATAATATATATAATTAAGTTTATTAGGATTTAGTTTAGAAGATGCAACACACACTCGCTCTAAAGCAATATTACTGCCCCAGCCGAGCGATCTCCGAAGACTGACAGAGATTATAAAATTTCTACTATTTATTATATTAAAATAATTCTTTTAAATTCTACATTTTCGTGTATTTACTTTTAAACTATTCAAAACTCAATAAATGTATATTTAATAAAAAATAAAGGGATATCCAGAACACTGAAAGCTTACAAATTGATCACGTGTGGGTCCCAAGTACCCTCTTTGAACTTTCGAGCATTCTCACATTAAGAATAACGCAAAAAACAATATCCTGCCGACTTATCCATGGAGTTAAAATATTTTTTCAGTCTCAATCCTCGTATTATAAAAAAATTACAGCAATGTAAATATTAGAATAGAGTATGTTGAATCCATGAATGATTTGCTAGGGTTAAATTTGATTATAAAAAATACAGTAAGGAGCCGATTCTTTAACTTTTAACGATTTTTTTATTCTATAATATCTGCGCAATGACATCAACGACTAAGAGTTACAGAATCGGCTCTTTAAGGTTTCAATTAAATCCATTTGGTATATGATAAATAGATCTTATATAAAATTGGTGCAATTTTGAAAATGGATAATACCAATCCATCTACATACAATCAATGTACATAACCGTTAGAACTCTTGCCAAAATGCTGGATTTAAAAAAAAAATTTTTGACCTGCGTGGACTTGGAAAAATTCAGAAGCTCAGAATTCAAAGTTCTGTAATTTTTTAATTATTCATTTTAGCTCGATTATTAAGGATAACCGTTAGAACTCTTGGCGGGCTCTTGTTATTGAACGCCGAATATTCAAAAAAATTTTTGATCTGTATGGATTTTGAAAAAATGAAATCTGAAACTGCAAAGTTCTGTGAACTTTTTAATTATTGATTTCAGTGCATTAATTGTTAAGGATAATCGTTAGAACTCTTGGCAGGGCTATCAAAACTTTTATTAGAACGTTGAATTTCCAAAAAAAATGTTTGTCCTGTGTGCACTTGGAAAAATTCGGAAACTCAAAATTCAACTCAGAATTCAAAGTTCTATAACTTTTTAATTATTCATTTTAGCGCATTGATTATTAAGGATTATCGTTAGAATTCTTGGCGGGACTGCCAGAAACTCTTGTCAGAACATCGGTTTTTCAAAAAAATTAATATTAATTTTTTTAATTTTTTAATTTTTCTTTACCAATTAAAAAATATTTTTGATATAATGGGAACTCTATTACTTGTCAAAAGACATCGAATGGGCTATTTAGAACTATTTGGTGCTAATGTTGGGTGTGAAGTTAGTACCTCCAGTTTTTGAAGTGTTCTCTTTTGTGACAATTTTTTTAAACGATTATAAAGATTTGAAATTTTTTTATTTATCAGGTTATCTCTAGATCTTTAGATTGAAAAGAATCTGATGCGTTGTTCAGAACTATTTGGACTTGATATTAATTAAAAAAAATTTTTTAATTTTTTTGTAAAAAAGTCAAAAATGATTTTTTATGTCAGGAACTCTAGTACTCGTCAAAATACACCAATTAAACTATTCAGAACTATTCGGTGTTAATTTTAAATATGAAGTTAGTAACTCGTTTTTCGAAGTCTATTTTTTGGTGTTAATGAGCGAAACTCTCTCTAGAAACCATCAGAAACTCTTTCTCCTGTTGGAAGAAATCTAGAATTCTTATCAGAACTCCAATTTCGATACATGAGGGTGCCAATTTCATACACCCTAAAAGGCATTTATAAATTCTTTCTATATTCAAAGGACTTCTGTAAGTTAAAGGACTGGCAGACGGCTATCAATGCTCTCACTGAATCTCGAATAGAACTCTTATCAATGCCTCGGTGTTCTAACGGTGTGCTCTAACGAGCTGCTCAAGATTCATTGCTGCATAAATGTTGAGTCGAGCAAAATGTTAGACCATGTCAGTGTCAATTTGATAAATTTTTCAGAACAATGCTAATCTTGCTACACGCCTATTCTAGAATTGATCAAGTTGTGGACTGATGACGATCAGGATAGTTGTATCTCAAATATTGGGTTGTTCGGAAAGTTCGTGCCGATTTTGAAGGAAAATTGAAACGCAGAAGATTTAAATTTTAGTATACATTTATTAAATTATATAGATTAGGGAACGGACCCAATAGCTATGTTGATACTAGAGATGCACCTGATAATGATCTTACCGGTTAGGAGGATACCGGATAATCCGCCGAACTATTTTACCGGATATTATTCGGCTTATCCGGCAAAAAAGTATTCCAATACTTAAAAAATAGATTAAAATTATCAATCGGATAAAGAAAATAAAATATCATTATTTACTTTAATAAAAACAATATTTTTATTATCAACTTTCTTGGTAACTATTGTTAAACAATTATTAAAAATAAAAATTAAATATATAAATTTTTTATTATAAAAATTAGCATTTCTACATTGTCTGGATGTAATTTATTTCGATTTTTTATACGAACGTTTCCGGTAGTAAATGTCTGAATTTACTGCAGAAGATGGAACACTTAGATATTTTAAAACAAGATTTTTTAATTTCGAAAATTTGGAATGATATTTTTTGAATTACAATATGGGATTGTCTGTCCTTTCTATTAAAGACAATGCCAAATATTTCTTAAGTTCACTTTGATACATTTTTTTTTAATTAGATCTGTCACTAAATTTCCTTTAAAACTCAACTTGTTCATCATCTATTTCATTTTCAATGGAAGTATATAATAATATTAAAATACTTAAAATAATATATCTGATTCTCCGACTGGATAAAGAAAATATCTGACATACAAATTATCGCATTATCGACAAGACTTGCTAGCTATTTTCAAGAATAAAGGCATCCCTGCGCTTATAAAGCTACTATTCCTCACTAAAGTCTGCTCTTTTTTATGCAATAAGATGACATTAAATAACTTATTATAATATCTCACCAAGGCTGTGATCAAAGTCTCGCTACAAACACTTTGAAGCATTTAATGGACCAATTAAAAGAAAGAATTTTGCAAACTGACCAATTAAAAAACGCTTCAAAGTGTTTGTACTATCGTGTTAACTATACTCTAAGAGGATTCTAAGATGGTCATACACCTTGCCGATGGTTTACAAATAATGATCGTTTTACTTCATTTGGATCTACAGAGGTGTCACTTTCGAGCATTCGCAATCGGTTCTCTTTTCAATATGCTTGCTATGCAATATGCTATTTCATATACTCTAGAGCGTTTGTGAGAAATGCTTAACCTGATTAACAAGTCGGATCGGCGATCATGGAAATCTTCGTTCACAGGATTAGGACATCTAACAGGATCTTAAATAATAATCTTATATAATGCAGACCTGCCCCGATTCTAATCAAGCCATTAAAATTAAAGCAGGCAATTTTGATCGAGAATCTATTTCAGATACTTTTTTGAACGTTGAGACGTCCCAAGTGAAAAAAGTGTATGGGTAATTCATAACCGACAAACTTTTGCTCGAAGCAATGCTTCCCGTCGCTTCTCAGCGAATCTCCGCGATTGTGAGCTCCTTAGAATTGTCATCATACCAAAGCGCTGCCCTACATTAATAGATGTGAATCCTTTCAATTTCCCATTTCATCGAGATTGGTAAGATAAATTGGGTTTTAAGGCAAAAGATAAAGCTAAAGAGCTATATTATTATAACTAGTGTCGTTATACTATTGTAAGATCAATTCTATATTGCCATTTATTCACGTAGTGGCAGAGATTAATAATCTCTGATTAATAACCTCATTTTAATTACAATCGCAATATTGTTTTTGCACCTTCTACCAATCGACAACTGAGATGTTTAATGCCAGCAGCACTTCAACTGGACTGATCTCTTTATCAGATTCAACTATACAAATCCAACAATCGATGTTCTAACGCTCTATGTTGATTGGAATTTTGCAATACCATGCACCTCTCTTTGGATGTTCCATTCTACAGCTTCTGGACTTCCAGAATTAACAAGCGTTTCTTTTCATTTCGGATTTAACTTTTCGAAATCAGCTAATTTGCGAATGTTTCACAGCCATCTCATAACCAGCGACATTCAAACCTTTCCATCTTCGTTACAATCTCAGATGAAATTAGCTCCCACCACAATATTTATTTTAGAAAGGATAACCATTAATTTGGTGCTTCTATTCGCTTTCGAGCAATGGAGCTCAGACCTTTAGATCTCTTTTAGTTCGTTTCTCAGCGACATTTTATCTTTATCATATTAATTGTATGTATCATAATTTCCTTAGTAAGCTTTTTTTGGCTTATTGTATTTGTATTTTATTTGGCTTATATTATTAAGGAGAATAACGTACGACCCTTAGGACTAGCAACGTCCATCCAGATTCCTCCAAGCAGTGGTGTACTCCCGGCACTACAGAAAACCAGACCCCACTTCTATCCCTCCATCAAGCAGACACCTACTGGCACCGAGTCAGCCAACTTCGCCACTATGCGAGAGCAAACGAGACAGCGCCCGTCCTTCTCGCTTTACTAGTAAACACAAGTGAGTAATAGAGTGAAAAGGACGGGTGCTCTCTCTCTCACTGTCTCGCTCTCTCTACTACTAGTCGCTTGTTATAAACAATCGAAAATGTGCTTTCTCACCATTCGGTATGTTCCTGTATAAGGGACACACACATTCTAAATAATGATAGATTTTAATAAATTTTCATAATCATATAATCGTCCCATTAATAGCAAAAATGATTTTAACGTTAAAAAAATCAAAATGTGCTTCAAATGTGATGTTTTTCGATATCTTTTAGCGCACTCACATATTTTCTTTGGAAATACAATCGTGTTGATATCTTGATATTTTTTCAAAATTTGAAAATTGACACTTTAGAATTAAAAAAAATAAAAACGAATATTAATCTAATTATTCATTTACTTTTATTTTAAAAAATGCATATTTCAATAATTTCATAATTTCATATTTTTTCATTATATTAATATATATTAATATTTATTAATAAATATTAATAAAATATATATTAATGTTATTCGTAATATTATATATAATATTATTAATAGTGATATTATTAATAGTCAATTATTAATATTATTATTATTACTTAAAAAATGCAATTTTATAATAAGAAAAAATCAATATATGTAGATTACATTATCGTTTTAATCTTTTTTAACTATAAAACGCAAATTTTAAACATTTGATGAAAATGCGTGTTCAAATATCAATTAAGTATTCTATCAAAAAAATTCTGTCTATAACAGTACTCCAAGAATACCATTTAAAATGTGTTATTTAATACTAATTACGATATTTTATTTTCTTTTACTGCCCGAAGTACTGATTTTTGAAATTTTAAAACAATATTTGTTACAGATGTGTAACAGATATCAATACAAATGTTCTATCAATCAAATTTTGTGCGTATACTATGAATTTCACGTTTCAAAAAAATTATAATTCTTTTTTGGTCTTAAAATAAACTTTATAAACTGCTCTTTTTCTTCTCTAATATCTTTATTACATTTTTTCGATTTTTTGATACATATATTCAGGGGTATAATGTTTCAAAGAAAGATTGGAAAGGATACGGGCAGTAGGAGTCAAGTGCAAAAGATATCGCGCAAATAATATATATATATATATCTAATATATATATATCTAAGAAATGTGATAATATATCTATGAAATGTGAAATTTCTTATTCACTAAAACGTGCTTACATGTTTCAGATATAATGTTTCAATTTTTATTTGGCAATTATGCGAGAACTCTATTCATGTACATTACAAATTAATCCCGGACCACGCACACAGAATGAGTCTCTTACTGTTTTCTTTTTAAATAAATTTCAAATTTTCTTCCATAGATACTTGCGCCCTTTTTCTTGACTCTAGTCTTTCATAAAATTTATACAAATTAGTAGTTGAAGAACTAAAGCAGAACAATAAACGAAAAAGCACTTTAAATTTGAAAGTTTGAGAAATAAGGAACCCTCTCTTTGCTGAGAAATAAGGAACACTCTCTTTGCCAGGAACGTGAATAGGAATCAAGTGTTGAAACTATTTCACACATTTTCATTCATTTACAAATCAAAATCGTTCAACAAAACACAACTATACATACAATCTTAATAAATAACAAGTATGTTACATATCTTTTATAAACATTCTTGAATAATAAATCAATATTAATGTTCATATTATTGCTCGACGGAAACCGCGGGAAGGTGATGGTTTTTTCCATTAGGAGGAAATGTAAAAAATTGTCTAATAAATCACGTATGAATCATAACTATTTGACAATTTTTTACATTTTCAAAGAAATGAGGGAAAGGAAAGAAATAAAGCATTTAAGTAAAGCAACTTAAAAATATTAAAACGTTAAATAAAACTTGTACAATTAATTAAAATGCTCTGTACAAAAAATTCAAAGTAATATTAGTCACGAACAAGCGAAAATGTTAGTATGGCATATTATACATTTTTAATTCAAAACGCTAATTAATAATATTTATATTGAATAGAAACTACAGTATTTAACTGCAGTATTTACAGTTACAAAGACGTTGCATTTTGCAAAGTCTTTATAAAAAGTTTTATAAAGATCATAATCACTACAGGAATTTTAGGAATCTCTAATCACATATGTGCTAAGCGTGCTAAGAATGAAGCAAATACAAATCGAAAAAAGATAATTTCATGTTTATGGGGAAAACACGAAGATTGCGCGGTAATCGTACAGTCCCACTTTTCATCGCGTTCTGATGCAGTTTTCCCGGAATTTTTATGAATTATGACATCTACGAAAAATACTGAGAAAATTTATATTCTTTTTTGGAATATTTATTCAATTTCTGATATATTAAAAAATATGTGACACTTCTTTATAACTCTATAATTCCAAAAAA
This sequence comes from Atta cephalotes, assembly GCF_000143395.1. NCBI lineage: Eukaryota > Metazoa > Arthropoda > Insecta > Hymenoptera > Formicidae > Atta > Atta cephalotes. The sequence goes on along the minus strand of NW_012130067.1, from coordinate 7,028,660 downwards.
AAATTTTCAGATTTTAAAATTTTATCAGAAATTATAGAATGAACAATTTTAGAATACCTTCTGTGATGAGCGCCAAAGAAACGTCACATCATCTAAAATATTGAAATAAAGAAATATAAGCAAATAGAGAAATAAAGAAATATAAGCTCTTTATTGAAATTTGTCACATATTTATTATTCATATATAAGTCAATATTCATAATCTGATCTTACATATTCAATGCCTTATAAACATCTTAAAATAAACGGTCATAAGGAGCGTCTGAGTGAGATAAACTTTACGTTTAAATATTATGTTATTAAATATAATCGATCTACGAATTAGGTATAGTTTTACAAAAATTCATTAATAAAATCGCGGTCGAGGCTAACAAAATTAGCGAACAGCTTCCAACATTATAAATTTCGTTAAATTTTGAATATGTGTAGCATCTCTTTCGTCAATTACCGATTAAAAATCGGTGCATATAATAATTAATGAGATATTGTTAAAATTTTCTATGTAGATTATATACGTATTTGTACGCATTTAATCGGTGTGACTGAGCAAGTAAAACGCACGATGGACATTTCATATGCCAATTGTGTTTCTTTTCCTTTTATTTTCATAACATATACAATATATATTTTTGAAATTTATGTTATTACATTAATTACCAGTAAACGATTAAGATAAATAATATATATTCTTACATAATTATTGCAATTAGTCGTTTACTTTTAAATCAACAATTGTATTAGGTGTACAACTTTGCTTCCGCTGTTTTCCTATAGATGGCTTTAGCGGTAAGTGGTAGTCGAAATAAATAGATCATAGACGTCATACAATAAACTTGGGCATCTGTCAACATAACCCCATAGAAACATTAGTCGATTTGTGTCTGCATCATAAAGTTATTCTCGACTGAAAATGTCAGTTTACGAGTCAAATTCTCATTTGCGGGAGGTTTTAATTTTTTGCTTCAATATGAAGAAATCTGCGGCTGAGGCTTATCGAATGCTCTCAAATATTTATGGTAAGGCCGCTATTAGTGAAAGAACGTGTCGTGAGTGGTTTCAACGCTTCAAGAACGATGATTTTGACGTCGAAGACCGGTATAGCGGTGGAAGAGAGAAGGTTTTCGAAGATGCAGAATTGGAGGCATTACTTGAGCAAGACTCGTGTCAAAATCAAGAAGAATTGGCACGATCATTGGGAGTGACTCAACAAGCCATTTCAAAACGCCTCAAAGCCATGGGAATGATTCAGAAGCAAGGAAATTGGGTGCCGTACGAATTGAAGCCGAGAGATGTTGAACGGCGTTTGTTTGCTTGTGAACAGCTGCTTGAAAGGCAAAGACGGAAGGGATATTTGCATCGCATTGTGACTGGGAACGAAAAATGGGTTCATTACGATAATCCCAAGCGCAAAAAATCATGAGGAGTTCCCGGCCATACTTCCACGTCGACGGTCAAACCGAATATTCACGGCTTTGATGGGACCAGCTCGGCGTAGTGTATTATGAACTGTTAAAACCGACTGAAACAATCACAGGCGACCGGTATCGAACGCATTCGATGCGTTTGAGCCGAGCATTGAAAGACAAACGGCCGCAATACAACAAGAGACACGATAAAGTGATTTTGCAGCATGACAATGCTCGACTCCATGTTGCGAAAGTGGTCAAGACATACTTGGAAACGTTGAAATGGGAAGTCCTACCCCATCCGCCGTATTCTCCAGACGTTGCTCCCTCTGACACTTGTTTCGATCAATGGCACACGGCCTGGCTGACCAGCACTTCCGGTCTTATGAAGAAGTAAAAAATTGGATCGATTCGTGGATAGCCTCAAAAGATCAGTTTTTTCGACGCGGGATTCGTACGCCGAAAGATGGGAGAAAGTAGTGGCCAGCGATGGACAATACTTTGAACCATAAATGTATAACCAATTTTTTACAATAAATAAAGCCTCGAATTTCGGAAAAAAAACGGCGGAAGCAAACCTTGTACACCTAATAATATGGATGAAACTGGTTTATAGTTAAATAATCATTTTGGCGATATTATCGCTGAAAAAAATTCAAAATCTGTTTTTTTCTGTCACATCTGATGAAAAAGGAGGAACTATAACAATAATAATTTGTTGTAATGCAGAGGATATATTTCTTTCTCTGGCTTGTATAATGAAAGGCAAAAATAAAAAACCAAAATTTGAAGATAGGAGACTAGATTCTGTTGTTTACATATCTCAAAAATCAGCTTATATAAACACGACAATGCTTTTTAACTGGCTTAGAATGCATTTTCTTTCTCGAGAACGAAGTAGGAACTGTAGCTTTGATACTAGATGGCCATTCTTTTCATTGTAATTCTATTAAAATGCTTGAATTCGCGCAATCCGAACGCATTTTATTAATATTGTCTTCCCAGTCATGCGACATATTATTTACAGTCTTTAGATCGTGCTGTTTTTAAATCGAAAAATAATTTTTTTCATGCTATTTCTAAATGGCTGACAAATCATCTTGGCCAAAAACTTATACGATTACAATTTGGAGAACTATTAAATGACATCTGGGGCAAATCAGCAACACCAACAAACGCTATTTCGGGATTTAGAGCTATCGGAATTTATCCTTTTAATCATAATGCAATTCCTGACTATGCATTTATTAACTCTATCAACTCTGATGATAATACATCAACAAATCCTTCTCAAGTGAAACCAATTTTCTCATCACTTATAGTTCCTTTAGAAAATGATTATACTAAAATTGAGCTAATTAACACAGCTTAATTAGTTTTACAGAATATACAAAATATTGATATTTTTGATTCCGAACTTTATAATGTTGATATATAATCTGTTATTCTCCTACAAAAGTTTTAAATAAAGTTTCTCCAGTACCATCTATAACGAAAAATCGTGTGTTAAAACGTCGAAACGATCAAACTATTCATATAATGATCTTCTGAAAGCATTAAAAAATTAAAAAATACAGTCAAAAAACTTATTACAAAAAAACTAAAAAATCTTCTAAAGAAACTCAGAAGAAAATTATTCATACTAAGATTACGCCAGGAAGTAGCCGTGAAAATGAGAAACAAACAGTTAAATTACGTATAGTATTCTATACGTAAATATTCTATTAAAGTATATGTGGACATGAAGAGAATTATAAGCTCATAATGAAAAAAAAAGATTGGATCAATGCATTCATTGCAAACGGTGACTACATGAAACGTGTATATCATTTGCTGATTTTTGCCAAATGTGTAGGAAAATCATTTCTACTAAGTAATAGACATACACAAAAATATTGTTTTTTTTTAAATTATAGAAATCTTCGATTTTCTTACAAAATAAATCGTTGTTTAATTTTTTAAATGTAAAATATGTATGGTCAACTATCCCGTAATATCAGCTATCTTTAAAAATCAAATAAGATGATCAATGCATACTTTGTAATATTTTGATATTAAAATTCTATTAAATGTTTTCTCTTTAATTTCGATATTTGTTACTTTAAGCTTCAGTAAAAGTAATATCCCAAATATTGTTAAAAAGTAACAAGAATAAATGTATGTTTTTTGCATTTTAAAAAACTATGGCCATCATACCCTAATTTACTCTAGGAAAGGAAAAAGGAAAAAAACTGGATTCGATTATGGAGTCTTCAACATACTGATCTCGCATCTTACGCGCTCGATCATGCACAGTTCTTAAGCCGATTCTACATTAGTTATAAGTCGATCGCAAGTTTGTTGCGACAGCCAATCTGAAGCTTGCATTTTGAAATCAACGCTTCATATTGGCTGTCGTAACAAGCTTACGATCGGCTTTACAACTAATGTAGAATCGGCTTTAGATACGTTTACGAACGCGGTATATAACTCGCATAAAAAATCGCAAACAATTAATATTAATTAATAAATATTTCGTAAACCGTCGCGTTTTAAAATTATTTTTAATGGAGGGTTATATGATTATTAAAATTTATTAAAATCTATCGTTATCTAGAATGTGTGTGTCCCTTTTTCCCTTATACAGGAACATGCCGAGCGATCGAAAAAGCATATTTTCGGTTTTCGATCGCTTATAAGCGACTAATAGAAAGAATGAAACAGTGAGAGAGAGCACCCGCTTTTTTCGCTCTATTACTCGCTTGTATTTACAAGTTAATAAATAGTAGAGCGAAAAAGAGGAGCGCTCTCTCTCCCGCTGTCTCGCTTTCACGCAGCGGCAAAGACGGTCGACTCGATGCCAGTAGGCGTCTGCTTGGTAGGGATAGAAGTGATGGGACTAGTTTTCTGTGGTGCTGGGAGTCAAATGTGCACCACTACTCCCAAGACCTACTGGTGGACAATTACGTTCATTTTGAGAAACTACAAGCAGAGAGAAACCTGAGAGAGGACATGACGACCCAAATATAACCGCAAAATGTCGATATTTGGTTTATATAATCATGCTACATGTAACGTGATATGAAATATCGATTTATCATTTCCAGCCTTGAAAAGTGAACGATGTACTCTATAAAAAGTGGACGTTGTAGTTTACATCCATTTTGTCAGAGGGCAGTAGTGTGCGGCAACATTTTGCGATTACAGATTTTGGGCCGTCATGTCTTCTCTCAAGTTTCCCTCTGCTACAAGCCATAATTCATGCCTTGTTAGATCTTTTACCAAACGTTATAATCGGAGAAAGTGTGCATGCGTGCGTGCGTGCGTGCGTGCATGCGTGTGCGCGTGCGTGTGTGTGTGTGTGTGTGTGTGTGCGTGTGTGTGTGTGTGTGTGTGTGTGTGTGTGTGTGTGTGTGTGTGTGTGTGTGTGTGTGTGTGTGTGTGTGTGTGTGTGTGTGTGTGTGTGT
>NW_012130067.1:7006953-7022338 GCF_000143395.1 Atta cephalotes | reverse complement strand
CTATATTATATATATATATATATATATATATATATATACGGTATATGCATGTATGCATGTTACATCTAAAGTAATTTCGTTTTACTCAACTCGCATTCCAATTCGACCTAACTTTTGGCTCCTGATCTCTAGTTTCGGCTCGCAAACCTCGCAAACCTCGCAAACCGAGACCATTTGCTTCTATTTGTCGACTACTATATTAACACGTCTAGGCTTTAAGCTCTACCTCATGTAACATCCTATTCATCTCATACTTATACAGAAAGAACACTTCTGCTTACGCAAAAAAAATATTTTACTGCTCCAACTAGAATTATCGCTATTTTCTGACAGAAATTTATGTATCATACGCATAAAATTTATAGCACAAATCTACATGCTTAGATGCAATACATATTCAATATTGCCAGTGGTGCGAAGGCTACTAAAGTTTCGGTGTAAAGATAAAGTTGAGAATGAACCTGGGCATTACTATTATTTCAAGGCAATTCCTATGCAGCGTAAATCTATAATATTGCAGCAAAAAATTCATAAATGTTTACCACGCACCAGAGCCTGAGGATCCCGAAGCCTACGAGAGCCTGTTGTACCGATATGCAAAAAACGTATCTAAATATCACAGTTGTTAGAAATCTATCTATTCTAGTTTTTCGTAAATAATTTTCGTTATACAAAATCATTTTTTGCTGGATTTGGGAATCTAATTTGTTTGATTATTGATGTTCAATATACTCCTTCGACATCTCTTATTTGCTTCGTGAGGAGCCGATTTCTTCGCGGTTATCATTTGCCGCACGCAAAAAATAGTGCGACAATTCGTCTGCGCCGAATCGTGTGTGCCTCCTGCGCGTCGATGGTTCTGCGTGACAATCGACCTCTAGTTGGGCGAGATCTATCCCGCCCAATGATCAAAAAACATCAATCGATCGTATCGCGAGAAAGTTTTTTCTTGTGCGTCAATGTTTTTCGAGAATTGTATTCCGCAATGTACCGAATAAAATAAGAGAATCTAAATAGTCTTCTGGACCACGCTCTCGTAAGGTAATTTTTCGTAAGAAAAGGCGCGGATGTCATGCGCGGCCATATTGCGCCTGACATATTTTCATTTACAATCGAAGTTTTTTAGGGGGAAAATCAAACGTAGCGAGCAACACAGCGAAAAGTTTCGACATTCTAGCAATCAGTTTGAATGTCTTACGGAATTATTTTGATGATTTAACAAGGTTTCAAATCTGTGTCCAAGTTTTTGGATCTTTCAGCACAATTATTCTCTCCGCGCAGAACATTCATATTGATCACACTCCGAACAATAAACTGATAGATAAAAAAATTAAGGAGTTAACGTCATCATATCTTCGATCCGCAACACTAATTACACATCAAGAAACAGCGAACATGAAGGTCGCTTTACATCTGATCAAGCGCATGACAGGATAATAAGACGAAGAATTTAGAATCTACGTCCTCCAATAAACTAAATGTTAATTAAGGAAGGATTCTCAACAAAGAATTCATTCTAACGCTTGTAGCGCACGGACTTAAAGACCATTTAAAAGGTAAATTCAATCAATCATCTTGATCGTTCTTCTTCTCTCCCACAGGAGTAAAAATCGAGTTTTAAACGGCAAATCGAGCTTTAAACAATTACATAATATCCATCCGAATGAGACTTTAAGGGAGCATAATTATTAGATTGAACGAACTTATCTAAATAAAATTTGATCCTAATTATGCTCCTAATCTTGTCTGGATTTCCCAATTATCTTTCATCGGCTTGATGGAGGCAATTTGTCGCAAAAACTATGAAGACGGCACGTAGAAGGACTGGATTCACGGAGTGAAGTACACAAGGCGAGCGCTTCAAACAATTTTGGCGATGAAAACTGTTGTCGTAGCACAGACGCACTACTACATAGTAATATCCATCCGAACGAGATTAAAGACCTAATTAGGATCAAACTTCATTTAGATAAGTTCGTTCAATCTATTATCCACTGATTCAGATTTAGAGAGTTGTAAAGAATAGCACATAATAATTAATATTTCGAAGAATTGTCGTAGTAGACAGCATCCTGTGAGATAGAAAATCATGGATCATCCTACTAAATGATTCAGAATTCTCTTGGGGATTTAATAACAGAGGCGATCGAAGCACGACATCGAGAAATGGTTGAAGCGCCCAGACAACTTATCAAAAACAAAAGTATAAATATTTCAATCTATCATCAGATCATATCCTTAGTATCGTTCCCAATTTAAATTACATAAATATAATAAATAAAAAATAATAATATAAATAGCAGAAAATGAAAGTAATTCGTTACTTGTAACGAAGTTACAGTTACAAGTTATTTTTTGATAACTTTTCCGGTAACTATGTTACTTTTTTCTTTAGTAACTGTAACAGTAAATTACATCTTTTTGATAACAAATTTTACAATTATTTTTATAGTTACTTTGCACATGATCAGATACAATATGATTGGACACAACAAGCCATTCATAGCACTTGAGACTAGATAGCCCTTAGATCGTCCCCTGATCGTCGATTTTTAAAAAAGTAACGAAAACATAACGAAAAGTTACACGGAGAGAATTTTTTCTTTGAATTTACTCTGAAAATATGATAGTCGTGGGACAACAATGTATTCCGAAGAATTTTAATGTAAATCTCTTTCATTTATTAATAAAATTACAATTAAATATAAAATAAATTTGATCAATTTTACTGAAATGCATGATTAAAATCTTTAAAATATTGTGTCACAACTATCATTTTAAGGATAAATTTTAAAAGAAAATTCTCTTTGTGTACTTTCTTAAGTAACGAGTTACTTTCAAAGATCGGTAACTAGTAATACCGCAATAACTTGTTACATTTCCCACTCGATAACGAGTAACTGTGTGTGTAAATTGTTACTTTTAAAAAGTAACTCTTCATAAATAAATAATAGTCTATATCAAATTATATCAATTTTCTTATCTCGCGTATAAAATTTTCATATCAGTTATATGAATGTCATATCTGAACACGATAGTGACTCAGCATGACGTGAGACACTAACGTGCCTCCTTTACGCGAACTGGCGAATTGCATCAGATCAAGATCGGATCTCAATAACGGCTCTATCGAGTCTTTACAATTAATCGATAGCTTACACTCCGATCATATGTGCTTTTATTTTTTCTTTATGTGCCTTACAAACGGAAATATCGCGACGCAAAGTTTCGAGCTACTACTTTTCAAATTAAAATATATCGCCATTATCGTCGATCACATTCCACATATTTTTGGTATTCTTTGATATCCTTCTGACATTCTAATGACATGTATCATTCGTATAAAAAATTTGATGTCAACAAAATTGGCGCCTAGTTAAATTCCTTAAAATTTTTGTGTAACATTAATAAAAATCATTTGATATTAACAGTCAGCGCCAAGTTACATTCCATAATTCAGATATCAAATTAAATAAATAATATCAACTTTAATAATATGTATCATTCCTATAATAGATTTAAGATATTAGGTGTACAACTTTGCTTCTGCCGTTTTTCCTATAGATGGCTTTAGCGATAAGTGGTGGTCGAAATAAATAGACGTCATACAATAAACTTGGGCATCTGTCAACATAACTCCATAGAAACATTAATCGATTTGTGTCTGCATCATAAAGTTATTCTTGATTGAAAATGTCAGTTTACAAGCCAAATTCTCGTCATTTGCGGGAGGTTTTAATTTTTTGCTTCAATATGAAGAAATCTGCGGCTGAGGCTCATCGAATGCTCTCAAATACTTATGGTGAGGCCGCTATTAGTGAAAGAACGTGTCGTGAGTGGTTTCAACGCTTCAAGAACGGTGATTTTGACGTCCAAGATCATGCTCTGTATTTAGTGGGACCAGCTCGGCGTAGTGTATAAACTGTTAAAACCGACTGAAACAATCACAGGCGATCGGTATCGAACGCAATTGATGCGTTTGAGCCGAGCATTGAAAGACAAATAGGCCGCAATACAACGAGAGACACGAAAGTGATTTTGCAATATGACAATGCTCGACCCCATGTTGCGAAAGTGGTCAAGACATACTTGGAAACGTTGAAATGGGAAGTCCTACCCCACCCGCCATATTCTCAGACGTTACTCCCTCTGACTATCACTTGTTTCGATCAATGGCATACGGCTTGGCTGACCAGCATTTCCGGTCTTATGAAGAAGTAAAAAATTGGATCGATTCGTGGATAGCCTCAAAAGATGACCAGTTTTTTCGACGCGGGATTCGTACGCTACCCGAAAGATGGGAGAAAGTAGTGGTCAGCGATGGACAATACTTTGAATCATAAATGTATAACCAGTTTTTTACAATAAAGCCTCGAATTTCGGAAAAAAACGGTGGAAGCAAAGTTGTACTAATATCTTCGAATATCGTTTAGATACTTGTGCCATTCAGCGGCTTTGGGTGCCGACATCTTGGTTAACAAAAGGATTATGATCCTATTTACTCGTTCCACTTACTCATTAGTTCTAGCATACCTATTGTAGTGAGAATGTGTTCGATTTCTTCCAATTCGCAATATTTCTGGAACTCATGCAATGTGAATGCTGATCCACGATCAGAAATAATTCTTCTTGGATTCCCGAAAATAACAGACTGCTTCAGCACCTCACCACCTCAGTCGCATTGGTCATTTTCATCGCATAGAACCATATAAATTTGATAAAGGCATCTATTATTATCAAAACATGTCGATAATTCTTATGTGGAGAAGGGAGCGGCGAAATAGTCCATATGATAAACATCGAGTGATGTCTCTCCTTTTGGAATTGGATGTAATAGCTCATCCTTCTTGCCATGCTTTCTCTCAGCTAAAATATATGGAACACAGTTTCGCACCATTCTTTCTGTTTTCGCCTTTAGATTCTGAATTCAATAGTCGTGTCTAACCGTGCTAACTAGCTGCTTCGTTTTACTCACTAAAAAATGCCCCTTGTCATGTATCTGTCAGGATGATTTGCATTTGCATCAGATGCGGTAGTTGTTGATGTCCTTTAGTCTCCTTGAACATTAGGCCTCCTTTGTTCACGTAGTCGCTAATCTCGTTAGTCTTGACGAGTTCAATCAGCTTAATTAGGATCATCCTGTTGATTTCTGCGTATGCGCGCAATTAAACTATTCTCGCATTCGGTTATTAACATACACATAAATAACGGGCTCCTACTCAACGCATCTACTATGCTTTTGCCCGGACGGTATTCGACAGTATAATCGAAGTCTTCTAACATTAATGCCCATCTCGCCAGCATATTTCTTTCTTATTTCGCATAGTCAAACTAAATGCTCTGCAATCGGTTACTATCGTAAAGGGCAAACCTAAAAGATAAACACTTCTTTAGAGCGCAGCCTTAACGATCGCAAGTACTTCTAGTATAACTAATATAGTTTTTCTCAGCCGCCGTTGTTCATCCATTAACGTAATATATTGATAGTAGCCCTACTATCAAGTTATAACAGAACGGCTCCATACTTCGACACATCTGTATGCAACTCTGTGTACGCACCAACCTTATACAATTGTAACACTCGCGGGTTTACTCGTTAGTGCGCTTTAGGTTGTTCAAATGCAAACTTCTCTTTTTCATCTTTTTGATTCTATCGGTTCGAGGAATTTCATAACTGCATTTGTACTCTGAGGATTGCACGCTACTATAATGTGACTTAAAAATTTTACTTTCGTCTTCAAAAACTGACATTTTTTTTCAGTTAACAGTTAACATTTAACCCGCAATTGCTCGTCACTTCCAACACTCTGAGGCACTCTAATCCATTTTCGTCTCTCTGGGCACGATTCGTCCATTAAAACAGTTTCATCACTAATTAGGCTTTTGAATGCTGTGTTTATGAACTTCTAGAACACCGCGGGGGAATTACACAGACCGAACGGCATTTTCAGGAAACTCGTATTATCCGTCTGGCGATATAAAAGTCGTGAACTTCCTGCTATTTTCGTCTACTCTAATGTGGAAAAACTCATTCTTTAGATCCAATGTGGTGAACACTGTCGCCCCCCCCCCTCTGCAAACAATCTAACTGATTATCGGCAATGGGAAACAGTCTTTGACTGCTTTACGATTTACCTGCCTATAATCTACACATAGCCTATGCGTTCTATCCTTCTTCTTCACCAGCTTCGCGTACTCAGACAAGGATGGCTGGACAATTTCATCACACATCCATTCGGCCTGTTCTTTTATTATTTCTCTTTCTGCTACTGATCCACGTTCTCTGAACCCTACGGGTTCGTCCTTCAAGATTAACTTTATTGTAACATCTCCTTCGCGCCTTCCAACTGATTGTAATTCTTCATTATTTCCTCTAAAATGATTTTATGATCAACGTTAATGTTGGCTACGTCGAGTTCCTTCGTTTCGCGTGTACAATTTATTTGAAATATTTCCAGTAATTCTACACTTCTTTCTGGCCTAGAAAGCACAGCCTTATCCTCGTGATAGCAATATCTATCAAGTTCAAAAAATCAGTATCCATGATAAAATCGAGATGCATTACTATATCTGATACCACCTGTACTTTAATAGGATAACTCTCTCCGTCGACATGAATAATAACATCAAACTCGCCTAACGTCGTATTATTGGCCGCACTCACTCCAGTAAATTGAATCTCCGTTCGCTTCAGCGAAGAGCACTCATTTTGATATAACAACTCGCTCGCATAAGGCACATATCGCTGCCAATGTCTAACAACGAGATTAAGTTATCATTATTAATAAACACATTCTTCTATAATATTCTATAATATTCTATAATATTTTATAATATTTTTTTGTATCCGAATATTTATCTACTACACAAGTATCCTTTGGCACTTCCGATTTTATTCCCTTTTTAGGCATTTTGTCGCGATATAACCGCGTTTGCCACATCCGAAGCACTTCGCACCATTCGCTTTGATTGGACAATTTATGCCTATGTGATCCTGCTCTCCGCAGTTGAAACATCGTTTTACAGTATCCAAGTCCTTATTTTCGCTCTTACGTTGTTTCTTTTCCCATTGGCTTTGGTGGGAAATTGCTCAGTGCCCCTTTTAACCGCAAAGTAATACTCTCAAAAACCTCCAGCAACGATGCTCGGTCATGGCCCTTATACTCATTTTGGATTGGACATTAGGTATCGCTGTATTCCCTACCCACACCGCTATTGTGTCGTCTGCTACTATCAACGCCGGTTCGTTGTGATTGTCGTTCGCTTCATCGCAGCCATTGCTACTGATCGATCCGTCGTCGCCATTGTTGCCGCCCGATCCATTGTTCCATGACCCTCATTTATGGCTATGTTCGCAGCATCTCGATTTCTTGCCGTGTCAACGGAAATTCTCGCTCCATGAGTTCTTTTTTTTCTGCACTACGTTTATCTCTCTTCGCGTAATTTCTCCTCTACTCCCGTTCGCCGCCAAACAAATATTTCATTCTCACTCTTGTCTCCATTTTGATTCATGCTTTCGCGTAACCACTCACCGGTGGGATCTGCTTCCATTAGTCAGCTGATCAATTATGCTTTTGAACTCGCTCAATCCATGCATCCTGAGCTTCTTTCTGAGTTCTTGCACCGTGCATTTGCCTGAATCTCGGAGTTTCTTACCATCCATTTTGGCTACTTAAGCACTTTTCCCGGAATACGATGGTCTCGCACTCAGCTGTCATCTTCTCTTCGACGTTTTGCTATGACCGTTCTCGGTCTCGATAAATATAAACTAGTCTAACCTTATGCTTACCCAATATATATCTCGCTCTGTCGTCAATTCGTTTTCTCGCATTCAACTAACACTTTACTCCTCCGAATCATCCACTACGACTTTCGATGATTCGTTCGCTTGGTCCCGGCTAAGCCCCCAAATTTGTAAAAATAATAGTCATCTTAAAATGCTCGCAAATTATTGTAACAAACTTTCGGCGGCAATCGTTCTCGCTCGACTCTCTTGCATGCTCATGTTCGCTCTCTCCACTCCTCGCGCATGCGCCACATGCATATCGTCTCTCTCGCAATTCCTCCAACCAGGAGTGCCAACGACAGCCCAACGCACGTGCGAAATTTAAGCTTTTACAAGTTTGATTCTCCCACAATAGTGTAGCGATTGCATCAACACAGATAAGTATTGCGAAAGCAGTTGTCGTGACATAAACACACAGACACACTCGAGGATATATAGATAGTCCTCATATAAATATTGGCTGCAAAAATAAGAACTGTAGGCATTTAAACCCATAAATTTCTTTCGCTAATTTTTTTATTCTCATCCTGATCTTTATTAGTGACATACGAAGGTAAAGGTTAGGCGATTGACAATTCGAAATGTAAGAGAAAAATTATTATATCTGTGCTGTAACTCTACAGGAAAATAATTATTGTCACGTTATAATAATTTAAAATAATAATTTAAAATTTAAAAGTTAACGACGGCGAGCGCTAAAGATACATGAATAATAATATTTATAAAATAGAGAAATTCCTAGAAAGACGGGAGGTGAAGCGATGTGAGATCGGGCAGACAAAAGAGTCGATCAACGGACGCTAACAGATATAGATACATTCCGCGAACATTATAATTCTCCGGTCGATTCTGAGTACGCAATATTTTCTTCGGAGTATCAATTCACATTAACTGTGACAATCTCGTGTTCTTATTTATTTTATGTTATGTTGTTTCTCTTTTCTCATACGAATAAACTTTCGATCAAGCTGATGTCAGATTTATTTTCTTTCTTTATTTTGGTGACCTATCCATATGGCATAGATCATAATTCGACCGCGCAACACACCAAAATAGTATCACTTGGGTTTTACTTTTTATTTTGATAATGGAATTTAACTTGTTGCCACAGTTATTGATAAAAAAAAAATCTTTTTCAGATCAAATCTTTTATACAAATAATACATATCGTTGGATTAATATTCATTATTTATTTAATTTGGTATTGCATAAAGAAATAGAAAGAACGAGATTTAACTTGGCATCAGTTCTTGATCAAATCTATTATAGGAATAATATATATCACTAATTTTAATATTATTTATTTAATTTGGTATCCGAATTACATTGGAATTTAATTTAGCGCCAATTGTTAATATCAAATCATTTTTATGAATGATACACAAAAATTTTGAGAAATTTAACTTGGCGCCAATTTTGTTGATACCAAATCTTTTATACGAACATGTTAGAGTGAAATAAATAACAAGAGACAATACCATTTGTGTTTTACTGTTTATATTATATACAAATGACCGGTTTCACCAACTCGTTTAAGTCGAATCGGTGATTAACTCAACTAAACTCAATTAAATAAGAGGTCAATTCTACTAAACAGCAAACACGATCAGTTCTACGACCAATTAAACAGTTGGCATAGATGAAACAAATCCAAATGATTCTTTACGAAAAACACTCTTAGTGTTTTCTTTATCTTTTTTAAAAAGATAAGTTTGTATAAATAACAAGACAGTACTATTTGTGATTTATTTTTTAATTTGATAAAATTTAATTTGATAGAATTTAACTTGATTAGTTATAGCATCTGGGTGTTAATTTTTTATTCAATATATTAATTTTTTTTAAGAGAAATGATTTTTGACAGAGAATTAAGATTGCCATTACTTGGGTTGAAATAAGAAGACCTTCAATAAGACTAGCCTTGAAAAAAAATTAAAACTATTATTAATTGGGTTGGATACTTAAGTTTTATTCGAGAAGCATGTATTCTGAACGCCTTTTATTACCTTTTCTAAAAAGATAAATTTGTACTGATATCACGCATTTTGTAGTGACGAACATCTTTATAAACAATTTACTTTATAATTGAATTCAAGGAATACATTTTCATGTGTTTGTATAAAATTTGAAGAAGTCATTTTTTCATTATTATTTTCGGTTATATTTTCTCGTTTTTTTAGACAATTTTTTTCTCTTTAAGATAGTTGTATCGCACAGGAATGGCTAGGGGAGGGGGGGGGCAATTGTTGTTCGAATCACATTTTTGTTCATACGTGACAATTTTGTAATGGAAACATGACTAACAATAAGTGAAAAATTAGTAAAACTTTTCCTTTACACATTCACCTTTAAATATTATTGTATATTGTTGAAAAACATTATATTGTTTTAAAGCGTCTGTCGTTTTAAAGTGACTAATCGCGGCGGCTATGTTGGAATGATGTCAGAAGCGAAGAATGCCACGTTAATTTATGTTGTATTTTTAAATAAAGACAATTTCGATGAAACGAAATGATGAAAATCATTTTAAAATACTTGTAAAAATCGATGAAAACTCCTTTCCTTCCTTGGCAGTCAGTAAATGATTGTGAAAGGAAATAAAGTGAGTTTATATTCAGACAAAAATATACGATCTTACAGCTATTGAAACGAGTAAAACATACGCCATTAAAATTGCCATATAAAATTTCAAGATAACTTTAGTTTTTACTGATAATGACTGATTATGACTTTGATAAGTACTATTTGTGATTTATTTTTTAACACACAAGTCACATTTTCATAATTAAGGAAATAATAACGAAATGACATGCACAAATTTCGTTGTCACTTTTCCACGCCTATAAGTTCAGCCATTTATCGTGCGGCGCTGTAACACATATAAGCACGAGCCCATATTGTGTGCTCGCTTGCGGAGCGTCGAGAGTGAACGGGACAACGAGCTCCTTTTCACAGTTACTTGTTTCAAATGATCGAAAATGCTATCTCAGTAATCTCAGCCGCTAAACCTAGGCAATTATATGTTATTACTCCAAGGGGTTATTCTAAATAACGTATAAGTTTTAATAATATTAGGTTTACAACTTTGCTACCGCCGTTTTCCTATAGATGGCTTTAGCGGTAAGTGGTGGTTGAAATAAATAGATCATAGACGTCATATAATAAACTTGGGCATCTGTCAACATAACCCCATAGAAACATTAATCGATTTGTGTCTGCATCATAAAGTTATTCTCGATTGAAAATGTCAGTTTATGAGCCAAATTCTCGTCATTTGCGGCAGGTTTTAATTTTTTGCTTCAATATGAAGAAATCTGCGGCTGAGGCTCATCGAATGCTCTCAAATACTTATGGTGAGGCCGCTATTAGTGAAAGAATGTGTCGTGAGTGGTTTCAACGCTTTAAGAATGATGATTTTGACATCGAAGACCGACATAGCGGTGGAAGAGAGAAGGTTTTCGAAGATGCAGAATTGGAAACATTACTTGAGCAAGACTCATGTCAAAATCAAGAAGAATTGGCATGATCATTGGGAGTGACTCAACAAGCCATTTCAAAACGCCTCAAAGCCATGGGAATGATTCAGAAGCAAGGAAATTGGGTGCCGTACGAATTGAAGCCGAGAGATGTTGAACGGCGTTTGTTTGCTTGTGAACAGCTGCTTAAAGGCAAAGACGGAAGGGATTTCTGCATCGCATTGTGACTGGGGACGAAAAATGGGTTCATTACGATAATCCCAAGCGCAGAAAATTATGGAAAGTTCCCGACCATGCTTCCACATCGACGGCCAAACGAATATTCACGGCTCCAAGGTCATGCTCTGTATTTGATGGGACCAGCTCGGCGTAATGTATTGTGAACTGTTAAAACCGACTAAAACAATCACAGGCGATCGGTATCGAACGCAATTGATGCGTTTGAGCCGAGCATTGAAAGACAAACGGCTACAATACAACGAGAGACACGATAAAGTGATTTTGCACCATGACAATGCTCGATCCCATGTTGCGAAAGTGGTCAAGACATACTTGGAAACGTTGAAATGGGAAGTCCTACCCCACCCGCCGTATTCTCCAGACGTTGCTCCCTCTGACTATCACTTGTTTCGATCAATGGCACACGGCCTGGCTGACCAGCACTTCCGGTCTTATGAAGAAGTAAAAAATTGGATCGATTCGTGGATAGCCTCAAAAGATGACCAGTTTTTTCGACGCGGGATTCGTACGCTATCCGAAAGATGGGAGAAAGTAGTGGCCAACGATGGACAATACTTTGAATCATAAATGTATAACCAGTTTTTACAATAAAGAATTTCGAAAAAAAACGGCGGAAGCAAAGTTGTACACCTAATAATTAAATTTCGCTTGTTTTTTGCAATGCAAAGTGTAAAGAAATGAAGATCTGAATCGGACGATAATAAAGTTTATAAAAAATAATTCAGTCACATGCAATGTCAAAAAATAATAATTCAGTCACATGCAATGTCAGTATGAAAACAAAGTAACTTAAAAACTTGATGTAATAAGTCATATGTTTCGGAACTCACAGGTCCTTTTTCAATGATTCGTAAAAAATGTTATATGGTAATATAGATGGATAATCTTACAATCCGCGAGACATAGTGTAGTATTGTTACAAGAAATTGATCCTCCTGTTTTTATGTGAATTGGGTCTAAAGTGAGAAATTCATTGTCACAATATATCAGAAAGTCATAAAGTAATGAACGAAAATTGTCAACTTATTTTTTATTGTCAATCTTTGTATTAAGTAATTTAAATATTAATAAGATGAATGAACTTCTACTTATAATCTGTGAAAATAGGAGTATCTTACAAATTCGTTTGATACTGTTGTGAGCGCGAAATGTTATGATGACAGATAGATTAAAGGTATCCGATGTTTGTTTATTTGATAATTTTTCAATAAGTAATTTTTCATAAAGTAACAATAAGAGTTGTCCAGACGATCCGTGCTTTTTTGAGAATTAATGCTTTTGTTTTGTTTTTTAATATGTAGCATCTCTGATATAATTCTTGTGTTGTTTTTATTTTCAATATCTAGCATTAAGGTTCCTTCCTAATCACAAAATTGTGATCGCAATTCAATCTATGTTCGGAGAAGACAAATTGTCTGAAGGAACTCTGCTTAATGTTACTTCTATACGGATTTTATTTATACGGATTTTAAGTTGTTTTTACATTTGTCCCATATACGATGCCTCACAATCTTGACAATTGAGTTGATAAATCACGTTTTGGCTTTGAAATTTATTTAGTTTATCTTTATATACTTTAATGGAAGGAGCTTAACGTGTTTAAGATTCTGTAGCCAATTGTAAAAATTGATTTATTAAAAAATGTAGTGACGGAATACAAAACTTCAAGAATATAAGGTATCACAAAATATTTTTTCTTTAAATTTTGTATTGTTCGAGATCACATTGTCAACGTTCTGTGTGTTTAATTTCTCATATATCATTTTTTTAATTTTATTTATGTAATTAAAAATAAGGATAAAGGATAGCATTGTTTAGGAGAATGTTTATAACAAGTTCAATGTTTTTTTGATGGAATCTAGAATGAGAAAGAAGAATGACTCTGTCTACAAGAATGAAAATCGAATCAATTTTATGGGATGTGAGATGATTAAATAGAAAAGAAAGATATCTACTGGAAAACATCTTTTTATGGAACAATTATTTTATTGTTCTCAACCTTCAATAGTAGATCTAAAAAGTTTAAGCATCTATTATTTTCAATTTCCAAAATGAATTGTAACTTATCATGGAAGCTGTTAAACACCATGAGAATATCAATGTTCTCTTGGCGCAGTCATAATAATGTCATCGACATAAATTGTAGGATTTAAACTCAATATGTCGAAAGCTTTCTCTTTTAAATCTCGCAATACAATCTCAGCTAAAATAGGGGCCGGAGGAGGGGGGGATCATAGGTGTCCCCATAGGTGACCTTAAAAATTTGTTTGTATATTTTGTTGTTGAAAATGAAAAAAGTTGTAAAAACAAATTTTAGCAACAAACTCAACATATGGAATGTTGGTCTTAGTTGAATTAAGGACCATCTTTTTTCAATACTGTTGATTGCAAAATCTAATGGAATGTTCGTAAATATAGAAATAACATCAAGTGAAAGTAAAACCAAATTGTCAATATCTATGCCATTTAATAATTTGAAAGCACCAAAGCTATTATGAGTTTATCGTGGACTGGTGTCATGGACTGGTGGTTGTCGTGGTTCTTCTCAGTGTTAGAGGCAATGATCGAATATAGGAAAGCAGCTACGGGGTACAGGGAAGTATTAATCGAGGAGACTATAATTCTGTATGGAATACTTTCTTTGTGAATTTTAGGTAATCCATAAATTCTAGGTAAATTGGAATCGCTGGAAAGTAGTGCAAAGTAACTCTTCCTTGTAATGAGATCTTTATCAAGTCAATTCTTTAGATAATCATTTAGTTGCTTTTCAATTTTGTTAATCAGATTATATTCAATGGTAAGTGTTTTTATCCTGTAGTGTTTCTTCAATTTTATTTATGTAATTTTGTTTTTTTATAACAACTGTAATATTGCCTTTGTCAGCATTTGTGAATATTATGTCTGGGTTTTCATTACAAAGAAGTTTGGCAATTCTATATATATTCAACAAATCAACTCCAAATTATTTCTTTTCAACTTTTTTATGTGAAAAGTCATAGAGTTTATCAATTCTTGACATCTCTAATTCTTGAATTAGCTGTGCTGTTGAACCATCTGTTGTGATGTTCAAAATCTTTGATAAACTCATGAATTGAAATTTCCTTATTGATGTACGCAGACAAACCGAAATTTTCAGTTTATATTGCTTTGAGTTTCATACAAAAAAGATTGATTTTTGCTGTGTTTGAAATATCGAATTTTGTGTTAACCAAGCAGCATTTGCGGGAGGTTTTGATTTTCTGCTTTAATTGAAAGAAAAGTGCGGCTGAAACTCATCGAATGCTTGTCGGAGTTTATGGTAACACTGCTCCAATTGATAAATCATGTAGGGAATGGTTTCAACGTTTCAAGGATGGAGATTTTAACGTTGAAAACAAGCCTCGTTCTGGACAGTCAAAAAAATTTGAAGACAAAGAATTAGAGGCATTACTCGAAGATCAGAGTCAAACGCAAGAGGAGCTTGCAGAATCATTGGGGGTAACTCAACAAGCCATTTCTGTACGATTTAGAACCATGGGAATGATTCAAAAACAAAGAAATTGGGTGCCTTATGAACTGAAACCGAGACGTTGAAAGGCGATTTTTCACTTGCGAAGCTGATTCAAAGAACAGAGAAAAGGTTTTTTGCATCGGATTGTGACTGGAGATGAGAAGTGGATATTCTACGACAACTCCAAGAAGAAAAAATACTATGCTAAGCCCGGTCAATCGTTGCCATCGACTTCAACATCACGGCCAAACATTCATGGTTCGAAGATCATCTGTATGGTGGGACCAAAAAGGGTCTTGTTTACTATGAGCTGCTGAAACCTGACGATTCCATTACGGGCGATCGGAATCGGCTACAATTGGGATTCGTTTGGGCCGTGCATTGCGAGAAAAA
>NW_012130067.1:7004379-7006550 GCF_000143395.1 Atta cephalotes | reverse complement strand
CCCGGTCAATCGTTGCCATCGACTTCAACATCACGGCCAAACATTCATGGTTCGAAGATCATCTGTATGGTGGGACCAAAAAGGGTCTTGTTTACTATGAGCTGCTGAAACCTGACGATTCCATTACGGGCGATCGGAATCGGCTACAATTGGGATTCGTTTGGGCCGTGCATTGCGAGAAAAATGGCCGGAATACGAGCAAAGACATGATAAAATTATTCTTCTTCATGACAATGCTCAGCCTCATGTCGCTAAAGTCGTAAAGAAATATTTGGAAACGCTCAAATGGGATGTTTTACCGCACCCGCCGTATTCTGCGGACATTGCTCCTTCTGATTACTGATTGTTCCGAAGGATGCAGCAAGTCACCGGTTCACTTCTTTCGCAGAAATCGAAAATTGGCTCCAAAATTGGATCGCCTCCAAAGACGAGTCATTTTTTCGAAATGGAATTCGAAAATTATCTGAGAGATAGGAAAAAGTAGTAGGCAGCGATGGAATACTTTAATTGATCTGTTCATTCATTTTGTTTCGAAATAAATGCACAAAAAAACGAACCGAACTAATTTGTCCCAAATAAATCAGCATTTCTTTTCATGAAAGTCTCGAAAGGCCATCAGAAAAGAAATGTATGTATGAGATTCCAGACTTGTAAAGAAAATATATAAAAAAAATTGAATAGTTGCAAAAAGCACATTTTTTGTTTATAAAACGAAAAATATTGATTGTATGGAAAAAATTTGGTATAAAAAATGTAAGTAATCGAAATACTTACAAATTGAGACATGGAAAATTAAAATTGATCTATTAATTAAGTAGAAAAAAAAATTTAAAACACCGAAAAAAATCTTTTTCCACTCGCTGTCTGTTCAATGAATTTAAACGCAAAACTTTGAAATTTTTATAAAATATAGCCCTCGTAATGACGTATAAATCTAACATTTGAACAAGCCTAAAATGTTAGTTTTTGCAAAAAGCCATTTGTTCACTAAAAATCTGTCTGCAGAAAACTTAATTTCTTCATCTTTGAGCAGTCACACAGCGATTTACAGAAGTGATTTTTTTTTTTTAAGAGTTAGATTATCACGTAGTAAAAAAACGATTTTTTTTGCAGTTAAACTATTATAAAACGACTTTAAACAGTAGATATCTTTTTTATAAAAAAATGGAATAACTCTGTTAATATGCATATCAATAAATATCCGTTTGAAGCATTCGACAGCTAACATTTTTCTACGAATTTAAAAAAAAAAAGATTACCCTCCGATTATTAGGAATTGAGATAACAATTTTTTTTCAAAAAATTACTGTAGCTTTAAATTTAAGATTAAAAATTCATGTTCTGACACCAATTTGTCAAGGACGAATTGAATTTGCTGTTAAACAATTCTCGAATTTTTTGCTGCCAAAAAAGTTTGTTTAAAACCTTGGAAAATTGAGGAACGCGAGCGAAGCAGCGCGCCGGACGAAATGGGAGAAGCCGGAGCGCAGTCAAGTGGAGAAGCGGAGTTAAGCAGAGAACGCGTTAGTTCCGCATGCGTAATCAAAGTCTACTATCGATGCATAGATAATAAAAATTTCTGCGCCGAATGTTCTAAAATTTACCCTTGTGCGCGGGTCACAAGCTCACACTTGGACATTACATTCGAGTAGGTGATAGGGAGCGATTTCCACGGTACAGCGCTTACAATAATTTGCAGTATGACTATTAGTCATACTGCAGCCGATACTTGCCTGCGAAACTTGCGCGATAGTATTTCACAGTTTTCTCTCATTTATAGCTCAGATTGAAGAAGACTTCGACAGTCTAGTCGATCGCATCAGAATTATTATTAACACCGACCGCGATACCCCCGATATTGTAATTTTGCCACAGTTATTAAATTTCTCTCTCTCGCTGCGACAAATAGAAAATCTCGATAATAAATAATCGTTGCGACTCTGTTACACAATGATCAGATCAATCCGGTTCAGATTTTGTTTAGAAATATTTGCGGAAGAGATCGAGGCCCACATCTTTATCGTCGAATTTTTCTTTCACGGCTTCTTACTTATCAGCAACAAGATTACTAAAGAGATAATAAGTAGGCGTAAAAAATACACCGACCATTAGTAAAGAATAAAAATATATAAAGGATACATATGCACGTATACACATGTATATATATATAT
>NW_012130067.1:6969534-7003753 GCF_000143395.1 Atta cephalotes | reverse complement strand
ATATATATATATATATATATATATGTATATGTGTATACACATACTTACACGTAGGTATTTACCCCGAATTTATCTGAATTGCCGCGACCGTTAATGTAAAAGAGTAAAAGAGAGACAAAGACAAAGACGCGCCGCATTTAATAACATCGCTGCTTTCCTAACTCTAATTATCAAGAAAAAAATATATATTCATTTGAAGTAGACTTTTCGAATCTTATTAAACTCTCAATTCTTATTAGAGCAAATGCAGCTTTGCGACTGCTATAGTGCTACTACGAACGTACTTGAAACAAAATATTATTAGAAAGTAAAAGAAAAGAAATTTTTTTTCTAGACAAGCAATATAAGGAACATAAGGAATTTATATAATAAAATCCGCAATAGACGTCCAGGAGAGAAGGGGAGAATCCGAGCAACGACAGGAGTTTTCCGTTCTCTGAAAACCTACGAAAAGAATACGAACAAGCTATTAAAAACATTAGAAATAGAGAACGCAAAATGAGCATGCACGCCAAAGTTCTTCGTAATGTATTATGCTCAATTTCCGATACCAAACATAACAAACCTTCAGTTTCATGAACTGCCTCCACGCTGGCAGTGGCTGCGCGAAAACACCACTTCCTCTGAACTTTAATATTCCCGATGATAATACTCGCTTACCAGCAGGGTTCCCTGCCGAAGTGACTGTAGCCTTTAGTTTTGCTACATATCCGAATTCTTTTCTACGTGATGCGTAGGTAATCTTAGAGTTGATATTCAAATATGACAGGCACAATATCCCCGTGTGGCAATTTGCTCGTGCTTGTAAGAGAATAAAAGAAGCAGCATTAGTCGATGAGGCCCTTTTAGCGAATGTAAAGAATAAAATGTTAAAAAAAATGTTAAAGAATAAACTATCGCATCAAGCGTACTTGACCGTAGAGGACGAGACTCATCATCAGTAAGTTCTTCGATGCGTAGAAAAAAATGTTCGGGCAGAAGTTCCAACTATAATATTATCGAGGACACAACTGACCATAGCGTACAAAAAAATAGAGAACACATATTAGATTATATAGAGTATATCAAGGATTTGTATACAGCAATTATGTAAGGAGATCAGGCTAACCTCGATTATACGTTAACAAACATAGAAACTGCCAGCATCAATTTTTATACTCTGGAGACATTTTTCGAGGGGTTACTGCGAATATATTATAGAACAAAACTCAAAGCAAAGGCTATAGCAATTTTACTTATGCCTGCTCAAAAGTGATTATAATATATAATACATAAGAGGTTAGAAAGAGAGGAGGCTCATTACAAAAATGTTTATAGTTTACATGATAATCCTTCAAATAATATTAGGTGTACAACTTTGCTTCCGTCGTTTTCCTATAGATGGCTTTAACGGTAAGTGGTGGTCGAAATAAATAGATCATAGACGTCATACAATAAACTTGGGCATCTGTCAACATAACTCCATATACCACATAGAAACATTAGTCGATTTGTGTCTGCATCATAAAGTTATTCTCGATTGAAAATGTCAATTTACGAGTCAAATTCTCGTCATTTGCGGGAGGTTTTAATTTTTTGCTTCAATATGAAGAAATCTGCGGCTGAGGCTCATCGAATGCTCTCAAATACTTATGGTGAGGCTGCTATTAGTGAAAGAACGTCGTGAGTGGTTTCAACGCTTCAAGAATGGTGATTTTGACGTCCAAGGTCATGCTCTGTATTTGGGACCAGCTCGGCGTAGTGTATTATGAACTTAAAACCGACTGAAACAATCACAGGCGATAGGTATCGAACGCAATTGATGCGTTTGAGCCGAGTATTGAAAGACAAACGGCCGCAATACAACGAGAGACACGATAAAGTGATTTTGCAGCATGACAATGCTCGACCCCATGTTGCAAAAGTGGTCAAGACATACTTGGAAACGTTGAAATGGGAAGTCCTACCCCACCCGTCATATTCTCCAGACGTTGCTCCCTCTGACTATCACTTGTTTCGATCAATGGCACACGGCCTGGCTGACCAGCACTTCCGGTCTTATGAAGAAGTAAAAAATTGGATCGATTCGTGGATAGCCTCAAAAGATGACCAGTTTTTTCGACACGGGATTTGTACGCTACCTGAAAGATGAGAGAAAGTAGTGGCCAGCGATGGCCACAACAATACTTTGAATCATAAATGTATAACCAGTTTTTTACAATAAAGCCTCGAATTTCGGAAAAAAAACGACGGAAACAAAGTTGTACACCTAAGTTAATCGGGCCCAAGGGTCCTCTAATGTCAGGCCGTTTACGACGCACAGTAATAATAATACGGGAGGTTAGTGCCTCCGGGTGCCGAAAGGAAAATTTGCAACTACTGTAAAAATTTCGGTCACTTGGTGAACGAATGTCGGAAGTAATAATTTTATCTGAACAATCCAATTATAATAATTCAGCTTTTACTTCTCAAAAATTGGGAAACCTCTCGAAGACCTCGGCTAATGGAACGAACCGTGGCCTCAGGAATGCACGTCCCGTCCTTACGGTGGAACACAACCTAGGAGAATTCACATCCTTCGAGCCAACAATGAGAACATATCCGTCGACGAGCTTTAATCCTCATCTTTTAGAGGACTAAAAGCATTTATATTAGACACCGGTGCACAACCGAATATAATAAAAAGATAAATAGAACAAATTAAATCAAAAATTGTATCAAAAACAGAATATCAATTAACACTAATGAAATTTTACAACTCACCGAAATAACCACAGATACTGCACAGTGGGATCCAGGAATCCTAAAAAGTGGCCAAAGTATTGATGGATTTGCATGAAACTCGGTATTTAGGGGTTTTTGTGGTCTAATTTCGAATCTGATATTAAAAAAAATTGTAACGCAATATAGCGAACCTAAACTTCAAAACTAGCAGAATTTATGTGAAAATTGTTTTCCAGAACTTTTCTATATTGCTAAGTACAATTCTTAAAATTAAATGTTACGCCTAAGATTAACCTACAACACTGTAGTTTCTAGAATCTATCACTAAAAGATTATAGTGCGATTTTAGATTCCTTCAAGGTGCTTGTTTTATGTGAATCCTCTTGCTTCTCACGAATCGGGATGCTTGTTTTACGTAAGTTCCTTTGCCTCTCACGAATCAGGATGCTTGATTTACGTGAGACCTCTGACCTCTCACGAAATAAACTAGTTTCTCTTCGTCTTCCGTAAATTCCAAATCATCAGGGTCATCTTCTGAATCAGACTCAGTTTCAGATTCAGATTCAGAAACATTCTCGTTAAAATATAAAGTCTGTCTTGTTTCAAGATCAGAAACATGACTAGCTTCAGAAACAAATTGACTGACTAAATTCAGAAGTTTCGAATAAATATATTACTTCTGGAAAAAGCTTGAGAAATTTGTTATTGCGGAATCTGGATTCCAAATTTATGTTTGAAACGAAGGAATCTGTTGAATCTATTGCTCGATAAAATATGTCCGCAAGAGTTACCGATCTACTGATTTTTCTACTGTGCTGAAGTTGGTCATTCTTGTAGTATTTATTTCTGGCTTCAGATAGTCTCTTCAGCTAGCATCTCTATTGGCAAAACACAGTATCTCACGATTTCGCTACCATACCATACATTAAAATTTTATGCAGTGTCATTAATATTGGATACCAAGGATAACATTTGAACATTTTTACAATTCAGCAGTCTAAATACAAAATTCTCTAAAGTCTGAGACACATTGATTGGAAAATAACAAAATAAGGTTACTAAAATAGTTTTGAAATTTCTGAGTAGCTGTGAGTTGAAATCAAGATACTTTGCAAACAGATCAGGATTTAAATGCTCTTCTAGCTGTGTTTCCATTAATGCTATTACCACAACCTCATGGTTTGTCAACTTTGAGGTATAACTTCTCCCAAAGTGTTGCTTGTATTTTGGCTTTTTGTTCTGCACATACTTTTTTTATCTGTCCTTTTTAATAGGAAGTCGATACGAAAGGTGCAAACACAACTCAAGAAGCCTTATCTAGGCATGCAGTGGACTTATGCCATATTATATTGATATCTCAATGGATACAAATTTTCCTTCCTTTATGTTTGAGATGTTATTAAATAATTTTGATATAGCATATTGGAGAGGATCGCATTGATTTTGTAGCAGTAATGATATTAAGCCTTTGCCATCGATTAAGGTCATGGATAAGTGGAAGTGCATTCGTATAGCACCACCATTTTGTGGATGCACTTCCACTTATAACATAATCTCATATATCTGCAAATTCTTTATTTCATCTTCAACGCTTGTTTTTCTGTTAAAATTACATCTTTTGTTTCGCGCACAAATTGCAATTTTTTTTGGGCGACAAAATCGTGGAAACATTATTATATAATCTATTATTCCAAAGTATTTTATTACTGTCATTTTAGGACTCAGAAGCGAAGTGGAATAAATGTAGTAACTAGTATTATAAATTTTCATCATCAATATTGGTATTCTTTTCAGCATTTTTGAAACTTTGATTGTAAGGGGAATGCTCACCCATCAAAATCATGAGAATAAATTAATTCTACTTCCATTTCGGTGCCCTTAGTAATTTGCATGACGTACAATATAACATCTGATGTAATTGAATGATTCTGTTAGCAGTGTAGTTTAATAAAGCTTGAAAAGAGACTTCAACTTTATCATCAGAGATTGAAATGTATTTTTCTGATTGTCTGCATTTTCTTTTAGTTTCTTTTATCGAAAGCGGCCAAATATCTGCCCCACTAGTCTTACTAATCAAGCCATTTCTGAATACAATTTTTTTGAAATAGATTATCAAGTAAAAAAGATAAAGCTTCTTCAGGAATTTTCTTTTTAATTACAATTCTTTCTATTTAATAATTTTCTTACTTGTCATGTCGGATTTTTCGAGACCTCCTTAAGAATTGCACTTAAGTCTTTTTCACCTGAACACTTTGCAGTATAACTACTTGCTGCTACAAGCTTTAAAGCTTCATGATTACGTTTAATACTTATTTCTAATATTTCTCGGTATTGAGATCTGACAGATTTGTTTTTGAATTCAGTATGCGAACGCTAAGCTAAAGGCGAAGGCATAGATTTTACTTCTTCTTCTTTGATGCGGAAATCTGGAATTTTGAATTCTGTATTTAACCAATTGGCAAATTGTTTGTAAAATTTGTCTTTTTTTCTGCCAACGTGTTCAAACTTTTGCTTGTATTTAGTTCTTACAGTAAATACAGACTCTCTTAAATGATGTACTTGATTTTTTAAATCTTCTACATTAAAACCCAACTTGAATACAACAGTTTTAATAATGAATTTCTATATTATTCTTGCTATTTAAAAGCAAATCAACAATATTCTTTCAACAATATTTCTTTTTATAAATTGCGCCATATTATATTGAGCAGAAATTAAATACCCGCAAAATTTCAATTTTTCCAGAAATTCGAAGTCGTTCCTGAATCAATTTTTAAATAAAATTTTATTTTGAAAAACATGTTTTATGTGCTTTCATTTTAGAGCACAATTTTGAGGCTTATCTTACAGATGAAATGCTACGCTCCTTATATTTCCTCTCAAGTGATTCTTATTTATAAATAAATGCTGTCCGCCCTCTGTATGTCAGTGGAGATGTACTCGCTCACTCGCGATTTTCGTGATATTCAGCGCTAGCTGAGAAAGTAGTTGACGAAATAGTGCGAGAAGAAAACAAAAGTTAGTTTTGTTACACTATGCAAGACCGAAATTTTTATTTTGAATCCACCATTTTGAATTTTTTTAATATCAGAAATCAGCTTTTAATATCAGAAATCAGCGATTCCAAAAACCCCTAAATAGATGAGTTTCTCACAAATTCATAAACATTTTGAATTTTTGTCACTTTTTGGAATCAGCGCGGCGCGGCAGCGATTCTCGCACACAGATACATTTGAGAGAAACTTTGAGCTACTAGATGTCAAGTGCCACATATTTAAATAAAAGTGTTCAGTAATAGGAACAAAATGGAGCCATTATCATTTCCATGAAAAAGGGAATATAAGAGAATAGTTAATTGATAGAGAGTTTATTGCCATAAATTGTAAAAATTTGACATTTTATGTCTTTCCTTACTACAGCATGTATTATTTTAGGTTAATTATTGACTATTTTGCAAACGTCAATATCCCTGGAGATAAAATTAACGGATAGGCACTTTACATTGCCAGCATATTTCAAAATATATTTTCATAAATTGCGCGTTCATCTTTTTAAACAATTTTTCAATTTCAAAGACCTACCAATAAGAAAATATTTTATTTGTTCATAAAACTTATATTCTTACTACTTCCAATTCTTACTAAACAATAAGATAATATAATTCTCTATATTAATTTCAAAACATGAATTTTGGCCACTTTTTGGGATCCCTGGCCCATTGTGTGCTATCTATACTCTCCATAAGAGCTCCATAAGAGCATATATCCCATGTTCTTGTGACCTTCCAGTAGTATCAGACAAATTTCCTATAACATCACATGGATACTAGAATCATTCTTCTTCACTGAACCTTCTTAACTATAACATCACTTGGTGGTCACTCTTTCCTTTTAAATCAAAATAATCTGTTGTCATTCCTGCTCATACTAACTCTGATTTCGCCATCCGAATATCAAAACCAGAAATAAAGACGAGGTATCTTCCCCGGTATATTGCGAATACACAATGGAATCTTTGCAAGAGATTCTCTCGTTACCTATATTAATAACAAAGCTTATATTAGAATCATTAGAATAGAATCAAGATAGAATCACGAAGATATCTTGAAAACCTCCACAAAGTGCATTTTCCACAGCACACATACCACGTATATGTACTAACACGAATTGATCCAGAACTGGTCTAATATATCTAATGAAACCATCGTCATATCTTATGTATTATGACGTGAATAATCTAGTACATATTAACCGCTGCCATACGCCAAATTTCGATGAATCGAATACGCTGCGAATTTTGACGTGAGCGCAAACGCATCGCCCACCGATTATATTCTCGAGATTGATCTATCCACAGTATCTGTATTTGATCTATCTTTCTACCCAACGCACGATAAATCGTCTGGTAAAGGCGAAGATAAACTTCTAGCGCTGTATGATAATACAGCGTTATGTCATCTACTATCGTAACTTACAGCAATGTATTCGTCATTGCTGTATTCGGTCTTCGCATAACAAAAATCCATCGGGTATTATAATTCGTTCAATTCGCCTGACTCCGTGATTACATTGAACTCAATACACAGAACGCGCGCAAAAAATGATTTCGAGAAAAATTTATATAAATTAATGAACGCGATATTTTTTCATAAAATTATGAAAAAACGTTCGAAATCATGTAGGCATATAATTAATAATAAAAAGGGACGGACGGTATGGCGCGGAGGCAATGATCGCGAAGTCGGATTTTCACAGTTATAGCGTCTTGGCAGAAAATTTGATCGCTGTTGAATTACACAAACTTGAGGTTAACAAACCGATTTACATGGGTATGTATACACTCGGTATATCGAAAGTCTGCTTGAACGAATTTCACCACGAGTGCCGACGTATCGCGACAAATGCAAGATCATGTACACCAACAAGAACTGTTTTACAATATATACCTCGTCGAGTAGAAGGAGACGATGAAATGCGATATCACTAGATTCGACACGAGCGATTATCCGAACAACGTGTATGGTATGCCTCTCGTGAATAAGAAAGTACTCGGCCTGATGAAGGATGAAAACAACGGTATGATAATAACCGAATTCGTGGGACTCAGAGTGAAGATGTACGATACATAATATCATAACGCTGAAAACGGTCTGACAGAATTGAAAAGAGGGAAAAGACCGAATAAGCTCCGCGAAAACTCGTAAATGCCAATCAACCCTGAAGAAATAACAATCTTAATGCAGGCCCGAAAAGTGATAAGATTACAAAAGACATTATACAAAGTGCATCACCAAAATCCACAAATAGAAAAATTTAAACAAAAAAATGTTTTTAATGAAAAATTAAATATTACAAAAAATCCTTTTACATGGCACTTGGGGGATCCCTGTACAGCATAATTATTCGATATATCCTCCATTAGCTTGAAAGACGTCTCTATTCTCGGTCTGTAGCGTCACGCACGCTGTAATGTAGCGCTGTCCATGAATGTTGTTACAATAGCGGTCTTTAATGACGTCATTGGGATACCGAGATTTGTTTGTGACCCTTTCAATTTACGTTCCATACGTAGTAATCCAAGGGATTTACATCTGGGCTGTGGGAGGCCAGAATTCATCAAACATATCGAGACTGTCTGAGAGCCAATTTTGAAATGACTCATATGAGCCGATACATCCTGCTAAAAACATATAACTTTCTGGACGCCACAGTTTCTACGGCTTCACTACATCCATCAGACCGCGCAACGATTGCTCTGGGTCATCCGAAATCAGCCCTTTCAACGACTGCGGGAGTTCTCGCGGTGTATTTTATCGAGTGACTCTTCCTCGCTAGCATACTGGAACCTTCATTGGACTGTTCTAAAGCTGTATATTTTATACACAAAAGCTGTATATTTTATACACAACGTCATAAACGGTTGATCTCTATCCAAAGAACTGAATTATTTCCGTTGCTGAGCGTCCAGTGCGAAAACTTTCGATTATACTCCGCACTTGGTTTCAACATCACGGCCATTTTGAGAATGTAGTTTACTAGAAGCATCAAGCTTTCTCGGACGCCAACAACTTCTGGCGGAAGACATTATAGCGAAAAATTTAAATTAAATTTTGTCCGGATTTTGGTGACGTCTCTGTAAATGCAGCTAAGTCACGCAATAGCAAACATCCAAATTTTGTCGTCCCAGGTTAACCAATAATTTCATCTTAAGAAAATAGGCGCCACGTCACGCTTAAAAAATCATAAAACGCGTGGGATAACTTCCGATGGTAACGTTATCTAAGATCGGACTCGCGATTGACAATGGTTGCCCTGCACTCAAAACTAGTTGTGCACGGTAACTTAGCCATTTTCCACGAGGATAACAGAATTCGTCATCCGTCTGGAGCAATTTTTCCTTTTTAAAGAAAAACGTAAATCATTTCTTTTCTTTTCGAAATCCTTCCAATGATGCACTTTAGATTAACAACGATAGGATATTATAAAAATCATATTTCACGCGACATTGCATCCTAGATAAAGGATACTATGCCCTTTTTTCGGGGTATAAATAGAGACCGCAGAAGCGCAAAGCGTCAGTACAAAAGTCAAGGTAACCTAGTGCACGTCAGTACTTAAATAAAATTCACCTAGTTCGCGTCAATTCGTGCAAAATCAGAACCTTGATTCACAACGCTAATTTACACCGTGTGCTCTCTGAGACCATCCAGTTTTTGTTCCCTGTACTATCCTCCTGATGTTTTTGTGCGGACAGCGGGCCTCCTCACTGTCGAGCAAATATCCACCTAAGGTTTTGTTGACCAATTCCACGCAGCTAAACAGTAAGTCGGCCTACCATTCCATCCACTTATTCATACATCTCCCCGTGTGGGTACACACGCATAAATGTATATATATATATATATATACACATATATATACACACATATATATACATTTATATATATATGCATGTATACACACTCATACGTATTTAATGGATACATATATATTTAACCTTTCGATTCGATATAGTGCACGTTCCTACAAAAAACCACAGGAGACGAATCTCGTATGTCGGAAGGAGTAGGCGAAGTCGTCCACCTCGCCGAAGTGTATGCTACCGACCGACGACGGTTTCTTAGAGATATCGTATTCGCCAGTCTCCAAAGAATCATAACCTATAGACTTGACCACTCCCTCATTGATCCAAGAAATCCTTAATTATTCCTCTCCTCCTCTCGAAGAGCGATTCCCTCCCTCACCTCCTTTAAATCGGCTCCCATCTTCTCTATATCAGTCAGACCAACTGGAATCGGCTTAGACTTTATATTCTAGTGACCATTTATATTCAAGGAAATCCCACCTCTTACACCGTTCTATACAAGCACCTAATCTCAATATGCTCCTGCACCATCTTTCTCCTAATAATTCTATTCCTAATAATTCTATTTTCTTTCCTAATAATTCTATTTTCTTTTCTCTTATTCATACACATGCACGCGCACGCGCGCGCGCGCGCACACACACACACACACACACACACACACACACACACACACACACACACACGCGCGCGCGCACGCGAAGCCATACTCTTTTTCGACGATAAAAACATCCCTTTAAATTACTTTATTGAGGAATGCGAGGAAGTAAAATCCATGTTATCGGATGAAGCTGAATCGCAATTCACAAAAGTCATAAGGACGAGAATTGTGAGTGAAGCGCGTCACACTATACAAGATCAGGACTTTAACAATGTGGCACAATTAACCAAATATTTGAAACAAGCTTATGGGATTTCAAAAAATATCAACTGCAAGACGAATTAAGCCGTATTTATCAAAAGAATGAGAAGGACATAATCACATACGCGAATTGGGTAAAGATTTTAGGAAAATAAATAATGAAAGTCCATAAAATTTCGAGAAATACCCTTTCCAATCAAAGTATTATAAATAATAAGTTATATAATCATCATCTTTAAAAGAAGACATGTGTAAGTGTTTTATTAGAGGATTAAAATCAGAACTTGAACAAAGAATAAAAATTAGATGTTGAAAAAAATTAAATGTTCAAGAAACGGTCAATGCGTTATGAATAGGAAGAGAAAAACTCCATTCGATGATAGACTTACAACAGAATCAAGAAACATTGAGTAAAGAATATGAATAAATTACAAGAAACATGTTAGATTTGTTATAAAGAAGGACATTTAGCTTCAAACTGTTAGAAAATTTTGGAAGATTAACTAATTTTGGAATAGAGATTTTAGTATGTCAAATCTGCGAACACAGCGCTGACAAATGCCGACTTCGCGATCCTCAAACACGACAATAACATTTCACAGAGAAATAATATTATTTGTCAAATATGTTCTAAATCAGAGCATAATGCTAAAAATTGTCAAACTAATAATAACAATAATCAGAATAAATCCTCTATAATCTATCAGTGGTGTGATAAGCCAGATCATTCAGCTAACCGCTGAAAAAAACAGGATGAGTAACATAACGCAGTTAATAAAATAAAAATTATATGTCAAATCTATAACAATTTTGAGCATAATGCTAAAGATTGTCGATCTAAGATAGGGCAAAACGCAGTATTATCATGCTTATTCTGCCGTAAAGGGCAAGAGCATCTCCTCGAAAGTTGTGAATGACGAATCGCAAATAATAACTGAAGAAAAATAAATGACAGGGAAACTTCGGCGACTCCTCGAAGTTGGGCACAGGGATCCGAGCGAGTCTCACATTCGTCGACATCGAAAAAGGGCAAACGCATTAGAAATACATCCTGTAACTGTGACAAGTATAGTCGCGTGCCTACTGTTCAGGTAAATTTTTGCGACTCCACCACATATCTTTGTTAGATATCGGTTCCGAATCAAACATAATCAAGGAAAACTTTGTACCTAAGGACAGTATTGTCAATTAGCAATATTCTAAAATGAAATGGCATAAACGAATATCCCGTTTATACTTGGAGAAATAATGTTATTCCCCTTTAGAGAAAAGGTTACCTTTCATATCGTGTCGAGTGATTTTCTAATTTCATAATCCGGAATATTAGGTAATGATTTTTTCAAACAGACTTCCTCGATAATTGAAAATTACGCGAAGAAATATTTAGATGTATCAGGAGTTAATATATCTTTTTTTTTCACCAAATACCATTATCGCACAACCACGATAAAAATCTTTATTTTATATGATAGGAAATCCGGAGAAATAGGATATGTAAACCGCAATTAAAAATCGCACACGGAATTTATCTAGGAGATACAATAGTAGAAAATGTTTCTGAAAAAGCATATTTGAAGCACGTTAAATGAAGAAGGTACAAATACCAACATTGTGCCATAAACCCCTGAATGAATTATTTGACAACGATAGCTCAAGTATTGAAATGCGTGATAATCAAGAAAAAATTGCAAACGCTTAAATTTGTCTTACCCATCCAAGGGATATCCAAATTCATTTTAAGAGCTTTAGTAACGATGCCAGTTCAAATAACAATAATGACGGAATTATGAACGGAGACGTAACCATTATGGACAGGAGACAAGAATAACAGAAAAATAAATGAAAAATTTGAAGTATTTAACGAAAATAAATTAATGAGAGGAATTAAAGAATCAAGAAAAAATTCTATTCCAAGTATTCATCGAAGGGAAGATTTCCACATCTCCTCCAAACTCGAAATCCTAGAATTTAAAATCCTTGGAGAGGGAAGTTACCTCTCCAGAAATTCTAAATAAATCCAGATTCCTTGGAGAGGAAAGTTACTAAACCCCTCCTGAAGAATTAAATAATTCTGGAATTACAGAGAAAAGTTTCCATACTTCCCTGTTAAATTCTACTTCTGTCGATTACAAGGAGGTAAATAATCAAATCTCACTATGCAACTCAATTCTATCAAAGGGAGTCAAAAGAAGAGAGTTCCACTCTCAAAAAAATTAAGTTATCAAGGGTTGAAATGCCCGCAAAAAATGATAATCATCAAAATGATTCCTCTCATGTTACTATCGATGAACTTTTAAAAAGAATGCAGTCATATAATCCTTATATAAATGTTCGTAATTCCAAGGGAAATAAATCATCTTCTAAAATCCTAGCATCTACACAAAATCAATCTCAAGAAATGATAGACAAATTCACACGCAAACGCAAGGAAGCGTCAAAACACCAGGAAGGAATTGAATAAGAACGTCGAAACGAAGTTAAAATATTTCATGCGAATGCTTAGTAGTAAGAAGAAATCGGAAAAGACTCACAGAAATTACAGAATTGTTGTTTTAAAATATTAGATATGGGAAAAAGTTCATGGCGTTTTTCCTGTTAGATGTAACGGGAAAAACGCCACGAACTTTTTCCCATACCTAATATTTAAGTTTCCAAGAAAAAACAAGAATAATAAAACTTATAACTGACAGTCAGGACAAATTTCACATCCTTGGAGAGAAGTTGTCAGCAACAAATATATTAGAACAAATATATTAGAACAAATATCTATAACAGATGATCGACCTATAAATACGTGACAATACAGATTCCCACAAATTCATAAAGAAGAAATAAATAGATAGGTAAAAGAACTGTTAGAATGAGGCATCGTAAAACCTTCTCAATCATCATATAATAACGCCTATATGGTTAGTTTCAAAAGGAAGATTCAAAGGGAAACGATGGAAAATAGTATTAGATTTTCGAGCCTTAAACGAAAAAAATTATCGGAAAAGCCATTATCTAACATTATCGACATTTTGGATCAATTAGAAGCACAATATTTCTCAGTATGCGATTTAGCATCCGGATTTCATCAAATAAAAATGGATCCTGCAGATAGTCATAAAATTTACAACTCCTTTTTATTATTATGAATTTGACCGAATGCCTTTCGGATTAAACAATCCGCTACCTTTCAACGATTAATGGATTTAGTATTATCAGGATTGCAAGGCGAAGAATTATTTGTGTATATGGATGACATTGTCATCTATGCTGCCTCATTAAAAGAACATGAAAGGAAGTATAATTTGTTGATAGAACGATTACATAAAGCTGATTTAAAATTGCAGTCCGATAAATGCGAATTCTTGAAAACTGAAATCACTTAGGGCATGTAATTAGTAAAGATGGAGTTAAACCCGATCCAAAGAAATTAGAAGCTGTAAAACAATTTCCAGGCCTAAAACACCAAAAAATATCAAATAATTTCTTGGATTAGCTGGATATTACCGAAGATTTATACCAAATTTTTCGAAATTAAGCAAAGCTTCCTCATCAATTTATTAAAAAATGACACTAAATTTGAATGGATGATGGATTAAGAAGACTCCTTTCAAGCATTAAAAGAGAAATTGTACGAAGAACTTGTCTTATTATCCCGACTTTTCCAAATCTTTTATATTAACTGATGCTTTCGATCTGATATCCTATCACAAGGAGAGATAAATAAAGATCGATGGATAACATATATTTCGCTCTAACCGAAAATGAAATAAAATACGATACTTATAAGAAAGAAGTTTTAGCCATAGTGTAGCAGACCTTAGACCTTATTTAGACCTTATTTATATGGACAGAAATTTACTTTAATTACAAACCACAAAATCTTTTCTCTGATTTAAAAATGTACAGGAGGCAAACACACGAATACTACGATGGAGATTAAAATTAGCTGAATACGATTACGATGTAGTATACAAAGCAGGAGGATAAAGACTAATATAAATGCCGATGCTTATCACGAAATTCAATAGACCTTGAAGAAACAAATTGCACTGTAACAATATAATTAATCACCACAAGCCTTTGAACCTAATGATCCAAAAGATGCAGAAATGATTTCTAAAATGCTAGAGGAATCAGATTTGGAGAACGAAGAGAATGAGGATTTTAAATTATATTTGATCACTTGAAGACTTATTATCAGATGATCATCCACCTGAAGAGGAAATTCAACATCTTTTACATAGAAGGAGATAGAAGAATCACAAGAACTACGAGCTATGGAAAAGGCTACAACATGCAATAAAATAAATTCACCGAAATAATAGAATGCAAACTCGAAGCCAAACAGCAAAAAGTAGGAATGCCCAGCAGGATAAGCTATTCATCAGAAATTTTCTACAACAAGAGAATGAAATTGAAAGAATGGAAGACAGAAAGGACTCATTGGACGGAAAAAGCAATGCGAAAAGTGACAAAGTGGAAAATCAAGAAAAGAGAGAATTGAGAAAGAACATAAAATTCAGAAATAAAAAAAAACAGAATCTATTATTGTTAACGACCAAATAATTAAAAACAATATTCTCGATTCTCGCAAACTATTATTTTTGCGAAAGAATAACGTTGCATATTTCGTCAATATTAATGGGAGATCGTTGGATTCAGGTTCACAAAAATTATTTGAAAGAAATGAGATCCCTTGCTTAGGAGATCTCGCTTTAGATAAAGCCAAAGTCGTAAAATACAAAAAACACTACCATTTAGCCTTGCCTATCAGCGAAGGGCAACGTGAAGGATCGACAACCTCACCCAGATTTCCGCTGTAATAAAAGATTAAGGATTTGTCACTGAAAACTTAAATTTAGAAATTGTTAGCATTGCTAAAATCGATTATATTAATAATGTGCCATGGAACAATATCAAAACCGCATTGCAATTAGTTTTTGGATTTAACAATCAAATTAATATGCAATGGAGTATAGGGTCTTTCAATAGGGACACTCGAAACTTGTTAGATCACAATATTAACAAATGTTGTTAAAATGACATTTATCAAATTTGTTGTGAATGGCAAATTAGTAGTGTATGGCAAATCATCATGGAAGGTCATAGTGTTGAGCAACGTGTGCAAATCATAAAATTTTATTATCAAAATCAGTGTTCCGTTCGAGAAATCTGTTCCGCGCATTACGTGATACGCCACAATCGTCCTGCCGAGTCGATTATTCGACGTTTGGTGGTCAAATTCGAGTCAATCGGTTCGATAAATAATCAGCCAAGTACGTCACCGAAACACAAGGTCTGCTGAAAACATCGCTGTGTGTGAGAATGTATGGGAAAACCCGAGGCGATCAATTTCTCGTCGTTCATAAGAACTTGGACCTTTCTGCGACTTCAACTTGGCGAATTTTGCGTCGGGACTTGAGTCTGCATCTCTAAAAATAAAATTCAACTGACCCAGGAACTTAAGGTACGACCATAGACAACGCCGTGTATTCGCTGATTGGGTTCTGGAGCAGTTGGAAGTTAACCCAAATTTCGCCAAACAAATCATCTTTAGCGATGAGGTCCATTTTTGGATGAATGGATATGTGAACAAGCAAAATTGTCATGAGCAAGCGAATTTGGGACAATACCAATCCACGCGAGATACACCAGCTCCAAATGTATCCCGAAAAAGTCACTGGTGCGGATTTTGGTCTGGTGGAATCATCGGTCCGTACTTCTTCCAAAACGAAGCGGGCGTTGCCGTAACCGTCAATGGCGAGCTACAGATCGATGATAAGCAACTTCTTGTGGTCTAAAATGGATGATATGGATACCGATAACATGTGGTTCCAACAGGCATTACATATCACACACTGCCGATGGACATTCTGCACGAGTGATTTGAGAGCATGGTTATCTCGCGCGGCGGCGACGTGAATTGGCCACCGAGATCGTGCGATTTAATGCCTTTAGATTTCTTCCTTTGGAGCTATCTTAAATCGCAGGTCTATACGAATAAACCGCAAACAATTGATGCTCTCAAAGTCAACATAACAAATGCCATTCAGCAAATTCAGCCAGATTTATGCGAGAAAGTTATCGAAAATTGAACCGCCCGAATATGTGTCACCAAGCGAAGCCGCGGCAGATATTTGAGCGACGTTATATTCCATATTTAATATTAGGTGTACAACTTTGCTTCCGCCGTTTTCCTATAGATGGCTTTAGCGGTAAGTGGTGGTCGAAATAAATAGATCATAGACGTCATACAATAAACTTGGGCATCTGTCAACATAACCCCCCCCCCCATAGAAACATTAGATTTGTGTCTGCATCATAAAGTTATTCTCGATTGAAAATGTCAGTTTACGAGCCAAATTCTCGTCATTTGTGGGAGGTTTTAATTTTTTGCTTCAATATGAAAAAATCTGCGGCTGAGGCTCATCGAATGCTCTCAAATACTTATGGTGAGGCCACTATTAGTGAAAGAAACGTGTCGATGAGTGGTTTCAACGCTTCAAGAACGGTGATTGTGACGTCAAGTGCTCTGTATTTGACCAGCTCGGCGTAGTGTATTATGAACTGTTAAAACTGAAACAATCACAGGCGGTCGGTATCGAACGCAATTGATGCGTTTGAGCCGAGCATTGAAAGACAAACGGCCGCAATACAACGAGAGACATGATAAAGTGATTTTGCAGCATGACAATGCTCGACCCCATGTTGCGAAAGTGGTCAAGACATACTTGGAAACGTTGAAATGGGAAGTCTTACTCCACCCGCCGTATTCTCCAGACGTTGCTCCCTCTGACTATCACTTGTTTCGATCAATGGCACACGGCCTAGCTGACCAGCACTTCCGGTCTTATGAAGAAGTATAAAATTGGATCGATTCGTGGATAGCCTCAAAAGATGACCAGTTTTTTCGATGCGGAATTCGTACGCTACCCGAAAGATGGGAGAAAGTAGTGGCCAGCGGACAATACTTTGAATCATAAATGTATAACCAGTTTTTTTACAATAAAGCCTCGAATTTTGGAAAAAAACGGCGGAAGCAAAGTTGTACACCTAATATCATAAAATATTCTTTCAAATAAAAAAAATTGAGTGGATATCTCACAACTTGTTTTATTTACATTTAAAAATCGAGCGTCCTTATTGAAAGACCCTATAGTTAAATACCTTTCCAAAGATCTTCTTACTTACAATAATCAGAGAAATGCATTGTTTATCTAGGGAAGACATCAAGATATCACATAGACATATAACAGTAAAACATAAATACACTGGAAAAATCTAAAGTCTGATGTTCAATGATACATGAACAACGATACATGAATGATATACATACAATGCAATGTTTACAATGTCAATTAAAAAAATTAGTTCGAGTAAAATCCAAACAATCTATCACCGAGGATACACTAGGATCGTCTTATGATAAAATAATCATGAATATCGAAGACCTTTATCTAAAACCGGAAGAGGCAACGAATATATTTTAACCCTGCAAGACCAGTTAACTAAATTTTGCATGGGAATACCATTACCAGATCAAACATCAGAAACAATAGCAGAAGAAATCTTTATCGACAGATTTATTTGCGTATTGGGAACGCTTAAAGCTATATTAACAGATCAAGGAAGAAACTTTATCAGTGAATTAATGAAGAAGATAACAAAAATATTTAGAATTCGCAAATTCTGTACAATTGCATATCATTCTCAGTCAAATGGATCCCTAAAAAACCGATCACACACGCATTAGGAGAATTCTTGAAACAATACGCAAATGAGCAGAAATAATGAGACAGATGGAAATAATAAGATAGATTCAGATTAGCCATTATAACACTAGCGTCCACGAAACACAGACCATACGAATTAGGTAAAATAGCAAGAGTACGTCAAATGAGCTCTTAAACCTTGAAGACAAACTAATTATGATGATTATTTAAAGTTACACAACTCTATGCAATTCAATCAAATGCTCGTGAGAACATCGTAGAAGTTAAAGTTAAATCAAAAAAACAACAAGAAAATTAATTCACAAAAATTCAAGCCTGGAAATGATTTTTGATCATCATGAATCATCATAATTTTATTAAAGGGACCAAAATCCGAAAAATTTGGATATCGGGTCTCATGAAGTCTTGGAAATTTTAAACAGAAATAATGTTAAAATTAAGATAAAGAAAAATAATCGCATTGTTCACCCCAATCGCTTGTGAATTTCTCACATTAGACTAGTTTACAATAATTAAAGAAACCAGTTTATAATAATTAAAGAAATCGACATTTCAGATAATGGCTTGTTACATTAAAGGAAGAACTGCCATATTTATAATATCAATAGCCTCAAGGAACTTACGGAATAATAGGACATGAAAAGTAACTGATATATTATTCAAGGTCCCAGTTTAAAGTGAACATACATAAAGCATATTCTCAAAAATGTAAACCGTTAAAAATTTAAATTATCTGATAATATATTATAATACCATGACAAGTAACTGATATATTAATAAAAAGTGTCAGTTCAAAGTAAACATACATCAAGTGTATACTAAAATTTCAACCTTTAATAATTTAAATGATTATCTAACAATGTATATTATTATGACAAGTAACTGATATTATTGAAAGTTCCAGTTTAAAGTAAATATACATAAAGTGTATATATTATCTAAATTTAATATAATATTATCATGAAAAGTAACTCATATGTTATTGAAGGTGCGAGTTCAAAACGAACATACATATATATACCTAAGTAAAACAGATTACAATTTCATTCTAGAAAATAAGTGTGATATGTTATTCTTAGTGCACAAAATATAAAAATCGTTTATTGAGATTTGATTTAGAATTTATACTAGCCTGTACAATGAAAAATAATTCCAGAGTACCAATTTGTTAATGACTCGGAAAAAGAACATGGCGGCCTACTTTTAAAAAACTTTGATGAGCGGTGTCCACTTAGAAATAATGTCGAAGCTTTTACAGAGTAATCGAGAGGATGAATGAAATAAAGGCATAACTCTACTTAGACTTTTTTTAAGAAATTAGCTTTTTTATATAATATTGATCGTAATAGGGAAATATATTGTAACATGTACCTCCTTAAGGACATTACATAAATTTATTTGTTACTGTATCCGTTTATGTATAATAAAAAAGCAAGTTATTTTAGTTTTTATTAAAATCAAGAGTTTGTAATTAGATCTTTATTCCGCCCATCCCCTCAATTATTACAACACTTGAAACACGAAAAGTATTACATTCCAATGATATTTTCAAAAGTTCTATAACAAAGTGAATATATATTATGTCAAATAATCAATAAACTTTTAACCGTATAGCTTCTTTGTACTTGATCCGAAAACATTGTATTTATGAATTTTGAGTTTACTTAATTTTTGCTCGATTCAGACAATAATGCAACGTTTTTTGATCAATAAATCACTCGCTAAAAGTACGATAATAAACTCAAAATCGGAAGTTGAAAATTCGAAATTTTACTAAAGAAACATTGTAGACTTTTAATCTGAATCATTTTCATAACTCTTTATATTTCAATATTTCAACCATCGAAAGTTTTTTAAAAACAGGCTGCCATATTCTTTTTCCGAGTCATTAATAAATTGGTACTCTGGAATTACGAGCAATTATTTTTCATTGTACGGGCTAATATAAATTCTAAATCAAATCTCAATAAACGACTTTTATGTTTTGTGCACTAAGAATAACATATCGCACTTATTTTCTAAAATAAAATTGTAATCTGTTTTACTTGTATGTATGTATGTTCGTTTTGAACTCGCACCTTCAATAACATATGAGTTACTTTTCATGATAATATTATTGTATATTAAATTAAATTTAGATAATATATATATACTTTATATATGTTCACTTTGAACTAGCATGTTTAATAATATATTAGTTACTTGTTATGGTAATATATTATTATTATAGATATTCATTTAAATTTTTATAGGTTTACTTTCGAAGATCTGTTTTTGAATATGGCCTGACATTTTCATTTTAATGAATTTTTAGAGATATATTATCTACTTTTCAGAATACAGATATACGGGGCAGCTTTCTAATAATGCAAGTATCACAAATGTATATATTTTTAACTCTTATCACGTAATCTTCTATAAGCTACAATTTATGCAATACGGTTAGAAAAACTGAAACATATGGTATATACATATAAATATATATCATATGCATATATATTATATTTAATA
The DNA here is from genome assembly GCF_000143395.1 of Atta cephalotes. Taxonomy (NCBI): domain Eukaryota; kingdom Metazoa; phylum Arthropoda; class Insecta; order Hymenoptera; family Formicidae; genus Atta; species Atta cephalotes. The sequence goes on along the minus strand of NW_012130067.1, from coordinate 6,983,089 downwards.
TATAGTATATATATATATATATATAAAATTTATAATAAATATTGATCATACGTTATATATTTATTTCAATTACAACAGAATTCTTAATATTTTATAAATATATTGTATTTAAAATAAAGAATAAGCCTTTCCATCGTCCATTCTCGTGAGGACGCAACCATATTTTCTTTATCTCTCCGATTTTAACCTTTAATATTTATTTTTATTTCAACAGAATGACTTTTTAATATTGTATGAATATAGTTTTTTTTTGTTCGCGAGGAAGAGAAAAATCTTCACACAGCCTCTCATCCTGGATGCTCTCGAAGAAGAATCTAATGAGGGGACCGGATGAGGGAAAAACACCCAGGAGCCATTCTCCTGATTGTGCAGGATTCTATAAAGAAGAACAGCGGACGTCATGGCCTACCTGCTAAAAAAACTTCTCCTATTCAGCATCTTCGCAAAATTACATTGGGCATACCTCGGAACTGCCTACCCGGCGGCATTTCATCAGGGTGCATCAAGTGGAGTATACGCTTTCATCTCCATGTCCGGTATACTATTTAAAGCTAGAATCCTAACCTATATTACATTAAATACTATTCTAAATATGTAAATTGTACATACATTTTTACACATGGTTATCAGACCCCAGACAGACCAGAGTTAAAAGAGCCCTTTGCCTTTTTAGGGCCTAATGCTCCCACTCTGTCCACTCCTTCTTGCACATGACAGAAATCCACGAGAGCCGTCCAACACGCAGCGGAGCACATAGCCGCCCTGACAATGGAGCCGTATGTCCTGTCAAAGATATCGAACCCCAATCGCTCAAAAAGTGATATCTTCTCCACTGCCCAAGATGGATAAAATAATAGTGTGTGCACCGCCCTATCCGCAGTCGCACGACAATGCGCATAAATCGGCAACGCGTTACGCTCAAAAAGATAGGCCTCAAAGCACCTGTGATCCATTAAAATTTGGGTCATGCGGATTGTATGAATATACAATACTAAAAATAAAGAATAGGTCCCTCCATCGCCCATAAGAACGCAACCACATTTTCTTCGTCTCTTCGTAGAGAGACTAACACGATCTTTGACATAGAGATTCATGTTTTAATAATTCTCTAAAATATCATGAAGTTCTTCGACTACGATAAGAAATTTTTGTTTTGTTAGTAATATATCGATACCTAGGACAAGCCAGAACTTTATTTGTTTTATGTAATGTTAATGTAATGCTTACGGCAGCCTACATACAACGTCAGAACAGCCGATGTTATTTCCGCGCTTATGACAATCCTTATACGGACTACTAGAGCAGTCGATGTTTTAATGCAGCATTTATACTTATGCCGGAGCAATCAATGTTTTATTTCAACGTTTTATTTCAACGTTTACGGTAGTCCTTATACAGCGTCAAAGCAGACGATTAATTGTTTCAATATTCTGAAAATAAAATTTAATTATAAACCTCAATAATTTATTAAGGTTCACGTAAACGTACTAAAAGAATTCCGTTCTATCCCAAGAAAGCGTCATTATATGTAAAAGTTATTTCCAAACTTACTTAATTTGCTCGAAGAATAATATGTATGCCCTTTGTGTTCCTTTGAGTCATTTCTTCTTGATAACTTGTAAATCATTAGAATAACACCATTCCAACTTTTTGTCTGCTCTCAACATACGTATAGTGACCACGATTCATTTCTTTGCCCTCGTGAAATATAGCGCTTATTATCTTGTACATTGTTTTATTAATCGTGACAGTACTCGTCGGTACGGCGTTAATCCGATTGTCGATAATTTTTTTAGAAACACCGTTTAGAAAAGTGTATAAATTGAGCTGTATTACTAAGAAAGTTTGATTATGGTTTTCAGAACGGTACCCTTACATTCGTTACAATTGTCATTTATCGTTTCTCATTTCGAAAATTCTAAATCAATCAAAGTTTGCAGAGTGACACTTTTTTTTCTTTTTAATGTCGATTATATAATATAGATAATATTAGCAAACAGCGTAATTACATTGTAATTACATTTGGCATTTGGAACAAGATGTTACGTGCTTCAATTCGAGTTCTAATATATCATTGATTTCGGAATATGTCAACATTAGAGCCGTAAAAAATTCCAAAACATCTTGTTGTGTTTCTTTTTCGAAGCGTTCTTCGATAGATCTTCTAACCGTTAGTATATTGCAGCACTTACGTTCAGCATACGCACAGATAGCATCAGTCAATGCATTCGATACTTTATTTTTCAGTATTTGTTGCCTACGTATACAATGAAACGCACATTGCAATATTACATTAGCATAATATGAAACATGATCGACATTGCAGAGGCCATATATAGTATTTTCCACGTAACTATACTTTCTGTTTCCTCAAAATCATAATTCTGTACATCATCAATGATATTAAGTATGGCCTATCGACAGTCGTGAAATTTCACAGCCTTTTTCTCGGACGAATGGATTTATAGTAGCTTTGAACACAGATCTCAGTCGATTATATTCTACAATGGCTCCCGAGTTTGCTTTAACGAATGCCAGATTAAAATTTATCAAATGTAAACCTTCCAGTGTATTCATTCGTGACAAACCTACATAGGCTTTGACCATCATTGAACATAATTCTCGTTCCTAGATTCATCATTGCATTTTTATATGTAATTCCTAACTTTTGTGTATAGTTATTCCATAATTGAGAGACAATGGAAATTGTACCACCGTTTTGTATATATACTTCGAATCTACTTTCGTTATTGTGATTTCCGAAATAACTATTTTATAATGAAATCAATACATGAATTTCCATCAACAGGGCGATTAATTACTGCAATTACATTGCCTATCGTTCCATTGACAAGTCCCAAAGTTACATCAATGTTTTGTCGAATCATCACTTTAGCGCCAATTTTAATCGCTATTACTCTTTCAATGTCAGCTGTTCCCGAAACTTTGTCATCTTTGTTTTCCAAAATTTTGTGCATTCTTTTTTTCATTGCTGGAGCACAATCGACATCGTCTTCTGCTATCAACAATTTCATCACCGTCAATTTCATCGAGCATTGCTGTGTTCAAAACATTGCAAATAATAAACGTGGGTAATAAACATATTGTATCAACAGGTAATTGATTCATAAGGTAAGTGCAAAATTCATTCAATCTTTCATCGCAACTACTTTTTTTGAAGTAGATTTTTCTCGACTGAAGAACATTGATATCAGAATCCGTTATCAAATTCTATTCATATTTTAGAAAATATATCACGATACGTGTTATCGCATCTTCGTCGCATATTAATCAAGAATTCATAGTAATCGAATAATCCCCACAAATCAGATTCAGCCATGATACTTAAATACTTCTGAATTTCTGATCGAGACATTTTCATGGAGATTGTTCTTTTACAGGAGAATGTTGCAACAGAAGAATGTGTTTTCTGTCAAAGAAACCATCATCTATATCTGTCAAAGATTTCACATAATCGTAGATTGATAAACACAAATGTCACATTCGAAAGCATGGATACTTTATCGATTATAAATAATTCGACAGTCTTTAATTGTCTCTCAAAGTTTTCAAAATCATGTGTGAAAAGTGCGTATATTTTACCGTAAATTCATGATGACAGGTAGCTAAAACATTATATGATTGTCAAGCCATCGATATTAAATGCTGCGACACCCGTGGGAGCAGATATGGCTTTTTTAAATGTATTCTGGTCCAATGTTTAATCATTTCAATAAGAAAACTTTTTCCTGTACCACCTCCTCCTCGCCACTTACAAACAGTCGCAGAATCTGATTTTTATTTTGTAAAATTTGATATAATCTATCGAAGATTCTTTTCTGGTCTTCATTTTGTCGCGACATCATTTGCGATAAATCAATCGGGGCATCAATCTTACCAATATCTATTTGTATTTTTGTATTTCTTCGAGCCTTTCGTGATATTTCATCGCCTTCGTCAAAGCAGACGCTTAAAAGCATCCGTGTAAGACTCGTATGCACCTTTGATTTCACTCAAATCCACGATTTAAACAAAAAAAAGAAGCAGTGAGTAAAGTATTTTTCGGTTTTTACATTAAATCGATAATGGTTAATTAAATAATACTTTTTTGTTTTTTAAAAATAAACCGATACAAGTAACATTCGACTTCATTCGTCATTTTTTTGGCATCTGTCTCGTAATTTCCCAAAATCTGACAAAATCGTACAAATTCAATGATTCTAATTAGGTCTGCTTGGATAGTAATCATCGATGAGCAACGGATAATAAATATTCATAGAATTTTCATCGAGAGCTTTAATTTCATTAAATGTTTTAACTTTTTTGTTTCTCGTCTCATTAACATCAATCCATTTGATAATAGTATCACTGTCTGTATCATACAAGGCGTACAAGGCCGTATATTCCCTAGCAGTGTGTCCGCAGCTTCTAAAGAATCGCATTCTCTATTATTCAATGAATGCATCGCAAAATTCCACAGTTTCGATACCAAAGGCTCATTGCAAAGTCTATACTGCATGTCTCCGTCTTTGTCATGTTTTGTTAAGTAAGAGTTTAAAAACTCTGATTTTTCTCCAATTCATTTCCATTCAGATTAACTTGATAGCCGGATTATAATCATTGATAAACTTTTCTGCTTCTTGCGAGGAAGATCATACAATCTGCTTTTATTGCGTAAAGTTTTTCTATCCTCTATCGAAATGATGACGTCTCTTAAAACTATCAGTAACTGGCCAAGGAAAATCCAACCGACACTTTTTGTAAATATTCGTTTCGGTTTTTTTCGTACGCATACAATATGAGTTATGTTTATGATTCTGATCTTATAACCGTTTCGTAAAACGTTTTCATCTGGAATTTCGCACATCACGTATTTTCGAATAAACGCAACAATTTCTTCATCCGGTGATTTTCCTAGTACTGGAGCATCTTTTATCCAAATCATACAGTGCACGTGCTGGATATCTCTACTTTGATATTCTAGTAACCAGAAATAGTGAATGACCTCTCCTATTGGATTATCGGACGAATAAAATCAATGGCTTTAAATTTTATACACATAAATCTAGATGTATTTACAGATTCGTATGCAATTAGTTCGCTAATGCTCAACTTTTGTTTATCAGGATTCATGTCTCGTAAATATTCACCCAAATTGGATCATTTCCGTTCACTAGAACTCAAAGTTAAAAACCACGTCGTTGGATCATAATGCAGAGCCATGCATTTGACATTATTGGACGGTTGTCGCCAAAATTGATCCGTATTTGTCAGTTTTGCAAAAATACTCATTCAATTCAATTCCAATTGTTCGTCTTTCAATTCATTCAAGTATCTACCAGCAGTGTAATCTTTTTCGTGAGTTAGCAACCATCATAGTATAATAGATATCATTTTTCAATTGTCGATAGTTAGCATTGAGAAGAAAGAACAGATACTCTAGATTCAACTTGAATCTACTGTGTTTCAATCAATCGCGTGACAAATAAATAATCCGGCAATGCAAAGTTTTTATCCAATTGTCCATTGAAACCCTTGAGCTATAAATCAGGAAACACATGACATTCAAATATTTATAACGATTATCCATTTGACCATCTTCAATTCTCAACATTTGATAAAACTTGAATGCAGATTCGTTATCGAATCTTTTCGCGTGCATTGGATATATTGTATACTGATCATTAATATGAATTTTTAGTGATTTGTGTAAGGAAAGCTTTACGTTTAAAAACGGCTTGATCATTATTATCTTTGTTGTGCTGTACAGTGTTCTCAACCGTTCGTCTATTTCATCACTGTCGCTTTCGTCCGACGATCCGATATTCTGTTTCTTGCAATTTATCATTTATAAGATCGTCAGACGACGCTGGAAGATGAATTTCCGAGTAGTGAGGATTATGATCTTTCAATCATTTTAAAGCCTTATATACTTTATTAATATCCACTAAATTTTCCCAAACAACTTTAGACCTTTTGGATATACCTCGAACGAGGATATGCAACTGGTGATTCAAATTTATATTGAATCTTCCGGAGGATATATCTTATTCAATGTTTCTTGTAAAGGTAAAGGCAAATGAAATGTTTTATCTTTTACTTTGCGGATCATTTGTCTGTGCGGCATTTGTTCGAAATACAACCCATCATTTGCACTACTTGGAAGCTGCTCTCTTGATTAACATTTTTTCGGAATCTTTGAAATCAAATAAAACATCTAGTAATAGTTTTAGCAAGATTATTCAAAATACAAGCAGGAAGCAACACGCCTCCGTGAAATTTGCTCAAACAAAGCTTACAAATGAATCCAATATCGGTATTGTGTTCTGTTATGTAAGTCTTTCCAAAAAGGTCCATCCACTGTTTTCCTCAACTTCTCAAGCTTAAAAACATCTCTACTCATACATAATTTTTCGCATGAGATACAAGGGAGACATAGTAGATCCAACAATCACTTTTTCATAATTTAAACGCTTCGTAATTTTGAGAAAATCTTTTCTTCGTCCAAATTAATATCCGTTAAATTTCTTGAATAATATCTTGTTTTATTCTTTAAATCATTAGAAATTTCAAGCAATTTATTCATATTGACGAATCTCAAAACTGAAAACAACTAAGGAAACTTTTTATAATTACCTATCAATTTGCAGACATTTCTTCAAACATTTCACGAAAGGAAAATGAAGCGATAAAGTGCTTATCGTTGCAATGTATGACTTGCATAAGTTAGGATTTGCATTCCGGAGGATATCCTAATTTGATACTTGCATATGAAACGAAACAATTTCTGAGCCGCGCCATGAATTTAGCATTTTTCAAAGTACCTCCTTTGAACTGTTCCAAAAATTCAACTAATTTTTCTATGGAAATCATTCAATCAATTATGTGACATTTATTTTCTTCACAGTGCCATAATTTAATTAATTAATTTTTTTACCATTGTTATCCATTAACGGCAAAACATTAATTACTGCGTGAGGAGAATATTATCTCATTATAAATGGTTGCAACAAACTTTTTTTTGCTCATAAGAAGTTTCATAAAAATACACTTCGGAAAACGAAGTATGTTTGGATGAATCACAAAGATGTAATCTCTAATTTGCTTTTTGAATATTTCAAAGTCTTACATTCATTGAATCGCAATAGCGCAGCTTCAACAACATTCTTCAAATACGAAAACATTTTTCTTGCTGCACTAATGTATAATCTTTTTGTTACTATACCAACATCTGTTCGGCTTCCAATCGAGCCCATACCGGCGATTTATTAATTTTCTTCGAATATATGGTATAACTCTAAACGTTTTGGAAAGTTGAAACACCAAGAACAGTATTGAATTTTTCCTTCAATCTCTTGATCATTTTCTATTTTTGTACGATTGACTTTTCGCCATGTTTTACGTTGCACTTTTTGTTGTACAATTTCTTTAAGTCGAGATATTTTTGTCTAAATTTTCCTCGTTTTCATAGGCAGCATTTTTCAAATAATATACGTGGGTCGTTTGATAAGTTTGGTAAATTTCCATGAAAATCTTGATGGAAGAGCATTTTTTTGCGCACCAATCTCGCTTCAAATAACTACCAAACGTGATATGCGTCCTTTCTGGCTGAAATTTGGCCTGAAGGGGTTCGAAGATCTTTCGAGATGTCGCGTCATCAAATGATTGTAGCGCCATTTCATGGAAATTTATCAAACTTATCAAACGACCCACGTATTTTCTTTTAATGTATTAAATCTTTTTTGTATACATCACGCATCCTCTGACGTTTTTTTTCAGGATCTTTTTTGTACTGATTACGCCCCCTTTGACATTTTATTTCAGAATTCATAACATATTTTTTTTCTATAAGAAAAAGCTTTTTCTATTCGTTTTGGACACTGTTCTTCAGTTTCCTTGCTATGTGCAAATCTTTTTCTCAATGCATCCGCCTCTCGTTTTTTCAACGTCTCCAATAGCAATAGCATTAATAGAGTTGAATTATAAAAGTACGGAAAATGAGTTATTGTTTGTCTTGTAAACATTGCGGATAAATGAGGTCTTAGCAAAGATCGATCACGATGTAAGGTTTTATGCCGAACAGAATAGATGTAATCTGATTCTGAGCAATCGTAATTGCCATAGGACAATTATAACTGTCGTCTTGCGGCTGAACTTCAGGTAATACTACTGGATTGTTCTGAAAGTCATGAAAGGGAAATAATCTGTCCACAAAAACTCGAATTTCTCTATTCAAATTTTGTACAATATATTACGGCTATCTCCATGGGAATCATATGTAATAACAGTTTTTATGTCGTAATGACTAACAACTCAATGCCCGCCACCGAAATCACTGTACAGTATTTATACAGTGTCAAATACTTCTTCGAATTATCGAGTAGAACAATCCGATCGGGAAATTTGCAAAATTAAATACTCTGATTGTGCAAAATAATTCTCTGCTTTATGCGCTACTATTTCCAAGCATTTTTTATTTTTGCGCTGCAACTTTTAAGGCACTTCCCTCTTGGAGCGAAAGTGGATACTTTACGGCAGCGAGCTTCCAAAATAATCAATGATTAGAATGCGATGATTTAAAAAAATCAATCAAAAAACTTCCATCTCTGTGTCAAAGATCGTGTTAAAATCGGAGAGACGAAGAAAATATGATTACATTTTCACGAGAATGGGCGATAGAGAGGCCCATTCTTTATTTTTAGTATATTCATACAATCCACATGACCCAGATTTTGACGGGTCATGGGTACTTTGAGATCTATCTTTTTGATATACAGCATAATGCGTCACCGATTTGTGTGCATTGTCATACGATTGCAAATACGGCGATGCACATTATTATTATTTTGCCGATATTGTTTTGCCGATCTTGGGCCGCGGAGAAGTCGTCTTTTTTTGAACGATTGGGGCTCGATGTCTTTGATATATGGCTCCATTATCAGGATGGCTATGTGCTCTGCTACGTGTTGGACAGCCTTCGCGGATTTCTGCAAGACTGTTATGCACAAGAAGGAGCGTCAGGTCCTGAAAACGCAAAGAATTTTTTAGCTCGGGCCTATTTGGGATCTGACGACAACCATGTGTAAAAATGTATATATAATATACATATTTAAGATAGTATTTAATATACTATAGAATAGGATTCTAGCTTTAAATAGTATATCGGACTATAGAGGTGGGAGCATATATTCCACGATTTGTGCACCCTAATAAAATGTCGGGTAGGCAGTTCTGAGGTGTATCTAATGTGGTCTTGCGGAGGTGCTGAATAAGAGTAGTTTTTTTAACAGGTAGGCGATGATGTTCGCTATCCTTCCTTATAGGAGGAACGCAAACTCATCGAATCCTGCACAATCAGGAGACCGGCTCTTGGGTGTCTTTCCCTCATCCAGTTAGGTTTTTTTTCCTTCGAGAGTATCCCAGATAAGGGACTATGTAAAGATTTTTCTCCTCTTCGCAAACAAAAAAAAATATATTCATATACAATATTAAAAATTCATTTTGCAATCGAAATAAATATTAAAGATTATGTTAAAATCGGAGAGAAGAAAAATATGGTTGCGTTCTTACAAGAATGGACGATAGAGAGGCCCATTCTTTATTTTAAGTATATAATGACATGCGCTATATCAACTGACGTAATGTCAGCTGTATAATGATGGTTGCAACCATATAATGACCATCAGTACACATCAACTAGAAGTCTGTACATATTTTTTATCTCTTTATCGACGAGTTTAAAACCGATCTATTTTATATATATATATATATGTACTTGTAATTATAACATTGTAATTACAACATTGAGAATGACCTAATCGGAAACACCGTTTGTTATTTCTAATTTGTCTTAATTCTTAAGTCTTATAATTATATGCAAACTTTGGATAGTATTTTCATCATATTTCGGTAATTTTTACTTAATTTTATTCCTTTTTTCAATCTGGAATTATTACTTATTAACATAGATCTGTGGCATACTTGCTTTCCCATTACATTTCCTGCAACCTTTGGAAGGTTAACCCATCCAGCAGTCACCCATCTCGCGTTGAGAAGTTATTAAAAATGAAATAGAGAATTAACTCCGATGACACTGATCGTGACATCAAGGTAATGACCTTTAGTGACCATCGAAGGATAATTCACTTCCGATGATCTTGACCCTCCCATACATTATGAAGATTACACCGAACAATCTTCGGAAAGTTATAGCAGTCATCCATGACGCGTTACGAAGTTATACAAAAAATTAATACGACCTTAATTCACATTGTCAAGATCACGACCCTGAGTAACCATCGGACACTTTCAGCAGACGAAAGTGAGAGAGGAAGAGAGTGAGACAAGGCGAAAAAGATGGGGGATAGTGGGGGTAAGTGATGGTGGAGGAGGAGGGATGGAGTTGGTCGAAGTTGGGGGAAATGTGAGTGAAAGGTGAGAGAGAAGAGATATGCATGTGACTGCAGACAGAGAAGAAGAAGAAAATGTTACTTCATTTTTCACGAAAATCATCACTTTTCGATCGCTTGTATATCCAGAATGGCTTAGCAGATTTTGATTTTTTTTGTCTTACTCATGATGATGTCGCCTTTCAAGATATGTTACGTGCGATTCAAAATTTTTTATATTTTAATAGTGCACCCCCAAAAAATGGACTTTGGTGGCTCAAGAAGAGACTTGTCTTCTTTTTTTAACATGGCCGGAGACACTACTGTGTCTCCTGATACAACTCCGCAGCGAATTTAACTACGTTATCATTAATAAACGTGGAAAAATATGATATTCCCCCACAGAATATAAACTCTAGCAAAATTTATATACAAGTACTTCAACTCAATAATTTCAAATCTGTGAAAGTAATATAATGTAAAATCGAAATAGATTATACAGTAAAAAGATGCGGGATGTTTTCACATACAATGGACGTATATAACAGGTAATTCTCATATATAGCCGATGATCTCGAGATGCATATCGATGCATACACATGAAAACTTCGAAATAGCCGGAATTTACATAACAGATCTACTATCTAATCATATTGCATCACGTCCAATAGTTTTAGCTAGGCATGTTGACAATGACGGCGCATGTATCGGCAGTGCTTATTTCGATCTTTATGGGAATTGGGGAAATATCATTATATTAGGCAATCTCAAATTTACCTTACAAGATTACATCACCGACGTTCGGATAAATATAAACCGTGTACACCTCAGGTCAGGAGTAATCTGTAAACTAAGTTCTATTCATTGCACTGATATAGAGAGAGGGGATACCTTTCGAGACTCATACATCGATCATTACAGAGCCAATTATAATGACGTATTATATATACAGAGCTGACGTATTATATAATAGATACGCTAATAAAACTTGCTACCATGAGCAATTTCAAACAGTCTTAATAACTACGATATGAATATGATTGTCCCTTTAACTAGCACTGGAACATATACTTGTGGACATGTACTTGTGGACATGCACTTATCAGAACAGAACATCCAAAATTAATAATTTTCGAAACGACGTTTGGTATCGAAGTTTTTAAAAACTCTGGCTTTATAACAATAAACATCGATATCTTCACATACGTAAATTCAAAATTCGTATACGTAGAAAGACATGTTCGTACTCAAATTAATTAACTATACAGAAATATATTATTGGAACAATATCAATTTGAATATCGTATGATGCAGAATGCATAGCCACTAGATCACCTTCGCATATCATTTTATGAAGGGATCCGGATATATGGCAGGAGAAGTAATTAACATGATAAAATGTGTACCGGTAAAATTACAAAGTAAAATTAGCTCGAATTACAGAATGTTATGAGCAGCTTCCAGTAATATGAGGAAACATATTTTCTGACCTTGCAAATGCATATATTAACACGCCATGGAACTTAGATTACCTGTAATTCTTTTGCACCTACCATGTACCTTTTGGCAGACTCATGGTATAAAATTATGTCTAAACCGGTGGAGACATTACCACCCATCATTATGAAGCCTTCAACTAAATCGTCATGGAAATACATCAGTTCAAGAGCACTAGTGACCAGTGTAATATATTCACAAACCAATCTGAAAAAACTCAAAGATCACATAATGTTTCCTGCGAATCTGCAATCCTGAATACCATGGCAAGAGGCATATTAGATACGCTCAACCGTAATAAATGAAGGATCACTCTCTAATCTCATAGACGAAGCATCACTAGAAAGAATCACTATCTCCGCTTGGGAAAAATTCTGGAATAAATTTTTAATCTTTGGCAATATCAGCGCTGGATTAATCGAGATATACCTATATGCTAGAGTTATCAAATTACTATTAGACACATTCATACAAGGATACACACTGTGTATGGTTAGTCGATATATCTACTGGAAGTTGTATGGGATTTACTTACTCAATTTTTATTACATTTACGAAGGAATAAAACTAAAGATGTAAACTCTAGCACTCCAGATCTCGAATTAGGAGCATAACGAAACTGAGACTAAATTAGAATTTATTTATTCTCTCGTTCCCCCGAGGGAAGAATCCACCTATATTCTTGAATTAAAAGACAGCAATTAAAAGGAAAATCTGGTCACAATTTTGTCACAATTTTTTTTCCTCTCAATATATATATATATATATATATATATATACTATCTTGATCAAAAAGTTCCCGGAATTCAGAAAATTCAAAATACAAGTTTTACTCATCAAAAGTGATATTGTCCCCTTCAAATTACTCCCCATCTGCAACGCACTTATGCCAGCGCTTGATCCAACTCTCGAAACATTTTTGGAACTTTATTGTCGGTATAGCCATCAGAGCCGTCTTCGATTTTTCCATTATCTCCTTTCGGCTGTTAAAACGCGTTCCCGTAATGTTTTTTCATGCACTCATAAACGACTGTTTTCTTTAGAATATCACTGCCGAAAGTTTCCCAACATTTTCAAGGTTTTCACACCATTGAATCCATATTTAACGCAAAATTTAATACAAACTCGTTGTTGCAAATTTAACTCATTTTTAAAACTGTAAAAAAATACGTGCAGAAGTAGATGTACTCAAGACGGCGTAACTTTTATAAATGTCAAGCTATGGTATAAAATTTGGTGGGAATGTCAATGATAGATGTGGCAACCTAATCAAAAAACAGAATCCAAATCAGCTGACTCAGAGCATCACCTGGTGATAATTCCGGGAACTTTTTAAAGGTGGTATATACAATATATAGGAAGTATATAAACTTAAAATACTTTTTTTCATTCAATTATAAGCTTCAGTTATTAGTGTTAAGCATGGACCGAATAAAAGAATATATATATCGAAAAATCGGTCTAACAAAAAGGCTTGCCCTTGCCATCAGGTCCATCAAGTCCTCCATCATCGAAAAAAAAAGCTAAATACTGGGAATACCTTAGGGAAAAAAACATGTTCATCATCAGCGTTATCAAAATATAAGCCATAAAGAGAATGTGTGTGTGTGTGTGTGTGTGTGTGTGTGTGTGTGTGTGTGTGTGTGTGTGTGTGTGTGTAATAATAATNT
>NW_012130067.1:6959437-6969514 GCF_000143395.1 Atta cephalotes | reverse complement strand
GGTAAGTAACTACGGTAAAAACGTAAAATAAGTTACGTATACTACTACTAGTACGTTACGTTACTAAAACTAATAAATAACTAACTAAGTAAGAAGTAGTGTGTGTGTGTGTGTGTGTGTGTGTGTGTGTGTGTGTGTGTGTGTGTGTGTGTGTGTGTGTATAAAACATTGATGCACTCGCAAATAAAAAAAAAAACGTAAAAAGCTGCGATAAAATGTGTTGCAATTCTTGGAAAGAGGGAGTAAGAGATTATCCTTTTTCGATTCTCGAAATATTACCATACGTCACAATTTACGCGGATGCAATCAATCTTCCGATACCCGCTTTTACGATTCAAGAATGTATTTCGTTAAAGAGAGCAGCGCATCGTACGAAATGAAGAAGGACTGTAGTAAGTTTCAATATTTTACATAATAAAACATAAATAAAAAACATAAATAAAAAACATAAATAAAAAATATATTTTCAAACATTATGTATGTACACAGCATGGAGCATCGCGCGTGCGTTTACTTAGCAGACGTTACGATCTGACGACTACAGGCTACAAATTTTTGAAAATTGGAATCAACGTTGGTCCACTGAGTTATGTGGAGATCGCCTTGGGAGATTATCGCAGATAAGAATGTCGCTGTCTCTCGAAACGTAGAAGGGCCTCTACGAGCAGCGATGGAATATTTACAAGATGCTTCGAAACGAATATAAAGACAATTTTATAAGCATTGGGTCGCTAACCATCAGAGTTTGCCTGATGAACGATTACTACGTTCATACGTCTCGATTCTTCATTGATACGCATGATGATGATCGAAACGATGTTATAACATATGTTTAAGTTTGACAGATATATCAATGTAATATTTGATCGATTAGCTAGACTAGATACAGTCGATATCAAGCATACACGATTCTCCAATATCGCGTCCAAGAACACTATATGCGATAGCAATATATTCGACAAGCATCTGCTCGTATGAATTATTAACTTTAGTTTTTAATACGTATGAAAAACATTAGGAAAAACAATTATGTAATGAAATGTGAAAAATAAAAAATAAAAATTTTTTTTGTTCACATTATTATATATGTTATCATCACATCATTATGTATTGTCTTTACTTTTCATCCATTATGCTTCGACACGTTCTCATACTTATAATTAGTTTATATAAACACCTGCTGTCGCTTCACTCAACGCGCCTAGAATTTTACATATAGACTGTCAATACTTATAATCTAAATTGTTTAATATACAATGGCCGCCCGTAACTAATATCCCGGGCAACTTTGCCGCAGCGAAGAATGATTCTCAGTGTTAGTTTTTGTCAGAACTCGTCTGCGCGAGGTTCGTTTTTTTTCTTACGTGAGTGATTTTTTATTAAAAACGTGCAAGATTATTCCATCATTTATCCATAATGTAATAAAATGTAAATAAAAATATTTTTGTTCATATCACTATATATGTCTTTACTTCCCTTATATCCTATGTCTCGACGCGCTCTCACACTTAGTTTATATAAACATCTGCCAACGCTTCTCTCAATGAAATATTTTTGCACATTTACGTGATTAAGTGGAGCAAGTGAATAATTTGTGACTTTTAGAAAAAATTTTGTTGAACACTATACTGCTAATAATGAGCAATCTGAGGGAAATACTAGAAATCCGATATATCTTGAAAGAATAGATAATTTTTTATTTTATGCATGTTAGATTTTTTATTAAATTCGTATTTCTAATATCTATTTACTTTGCTTTTCTCAAGTACATCATGAGCTGATGATCAGACTGCAGTTGCGGGATGAGTTAGGAATACTGATCATTCCTTCTCCAGGTAAGTTCATTATAAATTATAACTTATAAATAGAGTATTTTCTATAAATTTTGTATAATTCATTTTTTATAATACATTTTTTTTTAATTCACTTTGTAATCCATTTTTGAGAAAACACATCGAAGTAATATCCACGTAATATCCACAGTAATATTCACAGTTTTAAATATATATAATAGCCAATATTCGTGCTAACAGATGGCAAGACCGGCAGAAATGGATGGATATATGGGAAGAAGAAACTTTTAATCTGGAGGAACTATTCGGCCTCCGGTCGTATGAATTCGATTCAGAGCCTGAAGATTAGAATTGTAAGTTGATAAAATCTTATTGATAAAATTTAAAGGATACATATAATAATTATATATTTTTATATTATACACTATTATTTATATATTTTTTATTTATATTATTTGTCATCTTATAGAAAGCTGCGATGACCGCCCGCAGCGGTAACAGCGGCTAGGCTTCAATGATACGTGATGCATGAGGGCACGTATCATTAATATTTTATGTTTATATAAACAGTTAATGTTTACATAAACATCAATGTCTTCGACCGAGCCGCGCCCGTGACGTACCGTCATACCCGCGCCTACGTGATAGGAACGAAATATACTCATGTTTTGTTATGAAATGTCGACACATGATGCGTGATTGAACAGGAACGGCTCGATGTCTGTGAACTGTTTACTTACTATCCCCGAGAATACATTTGAAATAACAATAATTCCGGAACATATCGCCCGCTTCGAATGAAGGCATTCGAAATAATTCACATCAAAGCACGCAAAATACAATAATGATATAACAACGAAAATGATTTAATACAGAATACAAAGAATACAAAGACGCAATATAATCGGAACTTAAGGTTCGCGATACTGATAATATCAGGCACGTCCAACGAAAATTCCGCCCATCGTGACGGAATCTTTGAATTCTTCGGTATTGATCGTGACGGGTAGAAAAGTTTCACAATTGGTCACTTGTACTTGGAATGACCTGTTTTTACAATTACGACGCGAATTAAATCGTCATCGTCGGGATGACCCGCCGTAATTCGACCAAATTTCCATTAGCTCGGTGGAGCCAGAAGGTTACGCACGAGGACGATTTGGTCAATTTTAGCCAGTCGCTGGACAACGCATCATTTTCGGCGTTGTTGAAGGGTATGCAAGTAATTACCGGATCAAGATCTCAAAAAATCTTCGGTTATGTATTGAACCGTTTGCCAGCGCGAAAGTTTATTTTCGCATTTAGTAAAGTAAAGTTTAATTTAAGTCAAGCATGCTTAGTTCGGTGGGAACGATAAGAGGAGTTTTGATCAACAAATGGGAGTCAGAGCGATAATCGAAATTATCGAAAACGGGAGCGATCGGGCGCGAATTAAAGCACACCTCGATTTGATAGAAAAACATAGACATCTCTTCAAAAGTTAGCATGTGGAAGCCGATCGTTTTAAATGATGTTAAACACTTTTAACGCCGGTCTCTCATAGGCCGCCGAAAGCGATGCAGGGGATAGGAAGTGCCATGCAGTTCTGTCGATAGCGAATCGATTGCGGAAGTTAGGATCGCGAATTGCTTTTGCATTGGACAATTCGTAGCGATGGAACGTGATTCCGTTATCAGAATACATAGACATCGGTAATCCTCGGCGAGAAACAAATCGTTAACTTCGTTACGTGCTGCTATAAAGGTAGAAGAAGTATTAGGTATGGGAAAAAGTTCGTGGCGTTTTAACCGCTATTATACATCTAATGGGAAAAACGCCACAAACTTTTTCCCATTATATACCTAATTTCCCATTATATACCTATAATTGCTGAGCAATTGTTACAAACTCTAAATGTAGAGCTTTTGTCGTGAGGCATACGAATAACGCTATATAGGTCTTTTACGATTTATGCCTTCGACCGGGACTCGTTCGAAGCGCGATCAGAATTACGTAATCAATGCCGGTATGCACAAATGCGCGAGCGGTTCGGTTGACTCGCAACCGGGAGATCGTCCATAAGTTCGATGGACACGTCGGCGCATTCACGCGTGCATGATATGCACTGCAAAGAACGGATCGAACGCGGGCCTGGAAAATCTAGAATTCGTGTCGCAATGACGAGTGTTAATTGAGTGTTAATCGGCGTGCAACATTTTTCAATTTTATTAATAAATTTATTAATTTTTTTCATATTTTTTTTAATTATTAATTTAATTATTTTTAATATTTACTTAATAGTATACAATTTATCATTTAATTATACATAACAAATAATTTAATTTAATAAATTAACTTTTAAATAAAAAAATTATTATCTTATTTTTTACTTAATTCTTTTATAATATAATATATAATGATATCTCTAAATAATTATAATTATGAAGATTGAAGATACACATTTTTATCTACTTTTATTTTTATTTCTTAATATAATTTTAAATATTTATTTTTCTATTTAAAACATTTTATTATTTATATTATATTTAAAGATTTTATTTATAAATTTTATTTATAAATATTTATTTATATATATAATATTATAATCATTAATATTTTTTTATTTATTTTATTATTTTTAATATTCATAATTTAATATTTTTTACACTATAAATATAATTACACTATAAATATAATTTTTCTTCATTAAATGACTGAAAAAGTATTGATTTTTTTAAATCAAATTATAATAGTAATCAACTCTATTTTTAATGAAAATTTTAATATAATTAAATTTTACTAATATTTTAATTTTTATTTTATTATAAATTATTTGATTTTTTCTAAGATTTGATTCTAAGATGATGCTGGATAAATATTGTACAGTAGCGTAAGATGGAATTCCTCGTCGCTCTTGGGAAGCAAGCTCGACGGAATCTTCCTCGAATACGAATAAGTCCATTCTCGTTATAAATATAAAGATTATATAAAGATTGAGAACAGAGAATGGGTTGTTCTTCGGTACCGGGCTGATATTTTAAAGCCGCGATCTCATCAAGAAATATGTCTAACTGTATTATTTTGAGCCAGTAGCGTTTAACATTCTGAATTTCTTCGGGGAGCAAAATCGCGATATTAGCTTGCGGGTTTTTAAAGTGTCAATTTAAAAAACAAGTACACAATAGTTCGTAGCAATTTTAACACGAAGATAACGTGACGCTCAAGATCCCAAGTTAATGTAGCGTACAATGAACATATCGGTGGCTCTGGGTGTTATTTAAGGGGAATGGAATATCGGAGGGTATCGAAAGGCATGAAGTAGGATAATACAACCACGGAGGATCTGACCACTATAAATCATGTGTGTTGAAAAGATCGGGAGTGAGACTGCAAGATGCGCAATCCGCGAGATTGGTGTGTGTCGGACGCCAAGAAACTTCAGGAAGGAATGATTGCAACCTAAACATGATTGGTAACAAAGGTTTTCCATCGGGAAAGTGATTGATTCAGCGAGTGTAATGGTGGAGTGCGCAGTGGCACTCGAGATTCAAGAGTTGGAGCTCAGAGCGCGCGAAATGCATCAAGTGAGCAAAAAGCATCGCAGTGGATAACTCCAATCGCAGAGACGCTGATCATTTTAAGAGGGGCAACTTTTGATTTGGCAGCAGAAGAAGGAAGACAGTGATTATCTATATTAATAGTACGAAGCTACATTGCTGCAGCGAATGGATCGAAAACTCATGAAGGGCGCAATGTAGAGTACGAGATCCAGCGCAGAATGCTAATGGCATTGAAATATGGAAATCGTTAATTGGATCAGCAATCAAGAAGTTGGCTAGGAATTTCATCATCTCACCGGCATTGGAGTGACCACAGTCGCTGCATAAAGATTTTGGCGGTAATACTGACGGGAGTAGTCCATCCTAAAGGATCGAAAAACTTGGCAATGGTTAACAGAATGGCTCATTTGATTCTTTCGGGTGATGACCTTTCGGGTATGATCATGCGGAATTGAAAGGTAGCTTAGGATTCCAAAGTATTCTTAAGACTTTAAGGTGTTCATTTTGAAGAACCTTATGAGTGGCTGAACTATGATCTGCGGGATCGAAATCTGACAACAGAGCGATTGTTTATCCATTTTCGAAGGCGAAAGCTTCCTTTCTTTAGCAACTCTATCAATTGATCGCGTGTTTGACAAGCAAGAATCTGGTCGTCTGCACTAAAAGCGCAATCAACATATGTCTGATGATGTAAAACGACAATCGCAAGCGGAAATTCGGAACCTTTATCGTCGACGAATTGATCTAAAGTCCAAAGGACTAAGTAAGGGAACGGCGGCTGTGCCATAGGTAAGAAGACGATAATGATTTGTTCACCGGATAGGTTGCCACACAATGCGCTGATAATCGATGTCCCAGAGGAATTAAGATTTGCCGATATCGGCAGTAAACACATAACAGTTTGGCGCCACTGCGTTAGGACAAAACTAAATCCCTCTGAAGTTTAGGGTCAATGAGCATATTGTCGTTCAATGACGTCCCGTTTGAGGTGCGGCATAAAGTGTTGAACACCACTCGTAAGCGGGTGGGCGTAGTGGGTTGCACTACGTAAGTTGCACAGCGTGATATAATAAGTTTGCTCTGACAATTTCTGTTGGTGAACTTTTATATGACCGAGTGCTTCATTCTCGGCGAGAAATTCGCGGAAGCATAGCTACTTGGAAGCATTAATTGGATCTCGAATTAAGCGTTGTTCCAACTCGGCTCCACTAAGTGGTAAAAGTTCAAAACAGCAATAGAACGCGATTCACCTATCAAGATAGGTAGTCCGTTTTTAAGCGGTAGTCGATATAGTATCCCTCCGGCGTACGGGAATGTGTGTCTCTAAAGTGTTCTTCACACTGGTGCTCCTCAGGGCTCCAAGGAACTTTCTGAGGCACTTTCTCAATGTTCCAGAAGCGACGAAGAGCGCGGTCGAGAATTTTAAGAACAATTACATGATACGCAAGCTCGGAAATTGACTTAGTAGTCGGAAACGAGGCTATTGGTCCAGAAAAAATCCAGCCGATAATAATATTTTACGCAATAGGCTCATGTTCGAAATCTTTTCGAATATCGTTGAGAATGAGCATGCCAAATAGATCAGCACAGATTATGATGTCAATCGGATCCGAACTTATGGAGTCACGATCAACAAGTCGCGAGGATTTGTACAATCTTTCATGGAATGCTTCATACTGAAACAGTTCACACAGCGTTTCTGGTTTTTAACGAATTCAAAATATTGGGATGGAGAAAGTTTGCTTTAGGAACATGGAATAAAATATTGATATAATAGATAGTTCGCTTTGCATAATGGGCACAAGAACGAAATGATAGACACGGTATGTGAGGAGAAAGTTTTCCTTTTGGAGGTCGTCTATGATTTCTCCATTGCGTTCGCGGATAATCTATGATATCGCTGAGTTTAAATTAAACTTTTCGCGATGATTTATCGAGTTTTTATGCAAGTAGAAAAACAAGCCAATCATCACTCAATGTTCAGTAGCGCAACCAAGATTGTATCGCTTTATTGGTTTGATCGCGAAGCGCGCCAAGATCGGTGGAAGTTTCTGTTGTGAGCGACGGTAAATTAAAATGATTATAAATATATCATAATAAGGTGACGTTTATTATCGTACTGGGAAACATGAATATTCCACGCGATTGTAAAATTATTATTGGTCACCGCGAGATCGTCAAGAGCGTTACTTTCATTCCCTTTTATACATGAGCACAAATAATGCATGCGCTTGATATTAAACTCTGATCATCATGGATTATCGATTTAAATTTATCGTGAAAGCTTTCCTTGTGTATATATAAAACTCCCGTCGAAGGTCGGCAAGTTGATCCTCGGAAGATGCGACGATGACCGAACCGAGTTATTAAGACTGATGATGACTGATGATTATGACTGAGATGATTCCGGAACAAATAGTATTAATAAACGATTGAAAAATATTATTAATTTTAAAAGAAAGAAACGGGATAGCGCGGGGTCTTCATGGTTTATTGTTCCATGCGATCCGATATTTTCCGAGAAATTCAATAGATTAAATAGCAAGGATATCATTTTATAGTGTTAATAAATTGCATGAATTCATCAAGGTACATAAGGGTCTCCTTCCGCATAAAAAGAATGTGGCAAGATCTGTTGCAAAGATTGCAATGCGAGCTACAAACAAAAAGACAGCTGAAGACAAGAATAGCCGAGCACAGGAATCATATTCGGTGAAACACAACCACACATTCAATAATAACTGACTACCGATTGGAAGAGGATCACAAGTTCGATTGGAAAAATGTTACAGTTTCGGATGAGGAACCGCAGTACAGAAAGAGATTGGTGTCAGAGATGCTATACATCAGGAGACAAACATGTGGCCTCAATCTGCAGATAGATTTGGAGAGACTTCCCAAGACTTATTTTTCAATTGTAGACGGACTAAATATCGGAGCATTGTTATTACCAGCTAATCAATGTACATTCTTCGTTACATTAAGATTAAATTATTAAAGATTCAGTTTGGTTTTAATCCATCTGGATTATAATTAATATCAGAATTTTTTTTTTCTTTTTCTTTGCAACGTTCTAAATGTATTAAAAGTTATTCATTAATTTCAACATAATTGATACTGATTCGCTAAATGGTCAAAAATAATTTTTGACTAAACTATAGAATTTAAGTGTTTGCTGTATTGTGAATTTTTATTTTAGTGAGCTATCTTTCATTGTTTTACAATAAATTGTTTTTGCTTTCCATCAAAAAAATTATTTTTTAATTTTAATACATTTTAGATTGTTATTAGAGTTCATTTTTATATTATAGTTTCCATTAATAGATAGAGGTAGCTCACTGAAATAAATTAGTTTATAAGAAAAAAAAATTTTTTTGTAATTACATCATACTGTCTCTGAGGATGGCTCAAAAATGAGCCGAAACATGTATTAATTATTAATAAAGTTGTTTTGTTAACCATTTGGTTTGCATAAGAATTACTGTGCTTAACTCCTATTGCTTTGTTGTATCCAACTATTTTGTATTAAGGAGTCTTTAGGAATTAATTTATATTTCTAAGTTTAATGTTTAATTGATTATTCTTTTGCCATTTCAGTGCCTACCTAATGCAGGATCATCTCGTTATAATTATAAAAATAGTCATAGTGTTGTGCTTTTCGGAATTTGTGACGCACAATACAAATTCACATTTGTTGGATAGGAACCTACAGTCGTGATGGTGGCATTTTCAGAGATTCAAAGATCTCAAATATGAATCAAAGAAAATGAATCTGCAGAATCTCTTAGTCCAGATGACCACTTTTACTATATGTTCTGGTAGATGAAGCCTTTCAGTTAACGAATTACTTATTCCGATCATATCCAGGAAAAGGTGGATAAGTGACGAACGAAATATTTATAACTATCAATTAAATCGAGCAAGGAGAACAACTGAGAATACGTTTGATATTCTAGTTAGCCAATGAAAAATTTTAAAATGATCGATCAATGGTAGTGTGGAAAGAACAATTTTAATTATTAAAGCTATTGTATGCTTCCATAATTGGATTCGACTTAGGATAGGTATATTGGAGAAAATAAATACGTTACTTCAATACTAATTTATCAAGAAGATGATGACTTTGTTCCAGGCTCTTGGAGAAGTTGCATGAACAATAATGCATTCGTAGACTTAACCCAGTGTGATTCTAATAGTTTTCGTCGAGCAAATTCAAGAAGAATTTTGCAAATATTTGAATAGTGAAGATATCATATCATGGCAATTTTATTATTGTAGTTTTTATCACTTATTGTATGAATGTAATTTGACTTATTTGAAAATGTAATCGGAAATGTAATGAAACTATAAAATATCAGTGAAGCATAAAATATCAACTTTATCATATACAACTTTATTACAAAACTTTATTATATAAAACTTTAATAAACTTTTATAAACTTTATTGTAAAACTTTGTTATAAACTTTATTATATAAATTTGAAAATAATAAAATGAAGAAAACAAACGAAAATATGATGAAATTGATTAAATATACATGTTTTTTAATTATATTAAAATATACATGTTTTTATAAATAATATTAAAATATACATGTTTTTATAAAAATAAAATTATTAATAAGACTTAGGCCCGACGTTTGCATCAACGTTATAATTGTCTTATAACTCAGGTGTGTATATAACTATCTTAATTCAAGTTTTTAAAGTATATATATATATATATATATATATATATATATATAG
>NW_012130067.1:6942625-6958119 GCF_000143395.1 Atta cephalotes | reverse complement strand
ATTGGATCGATTCATGGATAGCCTCAAACGATGACCAGTTTTTTCGACGCGGGATTCGTACGCTACCCGAAAGATGGGAGAAAGTGGCCAGCGATGGACAATACTTTGAATCATAAATGTATAACCAGTTTTTTACAATAAAGCCTCGAATTTCGAAAAAAAAAACGGCGGAAGCAAAGTTGTACACCTAATATATTAAGAGAAATATTTTCTTTAAATATTTTCAACTGCAAATGTTTCTAAAATTGTTTTTATCTTCCAATATTTCAAATACTTTATCCCATAATTTGTTTGTCACCCGTTGGCATCGCTGTTCCATTGAAATCTTAAAATTCCAAAGAAATCTTGTTTCTCGAATAAAATTAAGAGTTCCTCATCATCATAATTCAAGGTAGATTATGACTTGATTGCCTCTTTGATTGCCTCTTTTACTGAGAGATCTTTTATTTTTTCTCTGTGATACTTCTTTGTTAAGCATTTTAATACTTCCTAAAATCAATTTCATTGAAAAATGCAAACTTATTATTATAAATTTTCAAAATTTCAATCAAAATTTTTATTTATCTGAAACGTTTTTACAAATTGGCAAGATGACTTCTCTGTTGTCAACGAAGTTTTGTTGAATAATGCAATTATCGTCTGCAAAATAATAATTACAAACAACACAAAATGTTTCGAGAAAATACATGTTATTTGTTAAATACAAACAAAACGATTTACAATACATCCTATTAAAAAATTTCGTGATAATATATACTACATATCAAATCTAATATTTTAATTATGTTTGTACAAAATACTAAAGTAATTATAATATATGAATCATGATACTTCTCATTCCAGACATATTTCATAAATAATCAGCCGGTATAAGTTACAATCTTCAAAACGTGGTCCAAAAACATAATTGTCATTTTTTTGTTATATTAGAAATACATCAAATTGAAAACAGATGCCCAATTACAATAAATTAACGAATTATTATACAATGCAGAAACTAATAGAGAGATTTGTTAATTTACTGTTGCAATTAGGCATTCGTTTTCAATTTGATATGTTTCTAACATAATGACAATTATATCTTTGAACGCGATTTAAAGATTGCAACTTACACTTAATTGATTATTTATAGAATGTGAAATAAAAAGTATCCTGATATCTTATCATAAAGATTATTAAATATTAGCAATCTAGCTGTAACTCTTAGCCCTTTGCATCTATTTATATTATTTTATTAAATTGAATGTTATTGTATATATTAATTGTATGTATTAATCTTTATTAAGTAAATATGTATTGATTGTCGTTATCAATTTCCTTATCAAGGTATTGATTCATCAATGCATTTTCCATCAGTATTACAAGATACCAATTTTCTTCTAGAAATAAACAAATTAAAAATCAGAAATGAAACAATTCGAAAGCGTACATTATCAAAATGTTTAATTCTTACTTTTTAACAAAGTCGCGTAAAAATTCCATGGAATTGTAATATGCATTTTTTTGTAGGAGGAAGTCTAGCCGGTCTATTAGCGTAATTTTCAGACTGAATTATTTGTCGGTAGATGTCATTTAAATTTTTTAATTTTTTTTTGCTTCTTCCCTGCTTCTTCCCCTGTAAGTATATGTATCCCTGCTACTGGATAGAAATAAAAATTATTATCAAAAGAACTGGTTATATGCTTCCATACACTCATGAAAAATGTCTTTTTCATTTATAATCATTTCGCATACACTATAAGTATGTACAATAGCTATCTGAAAAGTTCATAAAATTATTGCAATTTTAATAATCTTTATTCTGTTGTATATTATAAAAAAATTGTATTTATTTATTTATTTTAATGATTCATTTAATGATTTATTTATTAATATTGATCTTTAAAATACGATCTAATAAATAAAAAATGTTAGATACATTACTAGAATGTTTCTGTGAGTGAAAAGTAAGCAGAGAAAACAATCTTGAGTGAAAAAAAAGTGGTGAAGATGTTTAAGTAAGAGATATAGTTTTTTTATTTATTGCATTATTCACAAAGTTGACAATTTCATCATGAAGATTAATTCCTACGAAAACTGATGTCGCTTTTTTACAGAATAATAATACCTTTCTGATTGCGGTAGCTAATCGAGCATGAAATTATGGAAATTAAATGTAACGGCGGTTGGTTTCTAGCGAAAAAGTGAAGGTCTCGAAATATCTCAATGACGGTTGACTGCCTTGACACATCAGGTGTCGGTTTTTATAGAATCAATTGCACGAGGAGTTCTTCCGTCAGTCGCCTATGAGATTTCCGAGAATTATAAATTTTTTAGGTGACCCCCCCCTCCCCTTGTTGAGTCGCAATTGGCAATCTTAAACAATGACGGCAAAAAGAAGCGATATTTCCATGCACGATCAAAAATTCAGCGTTCATGATTGGAGCGTTATGCTTATTGCGGGTGCGCGTGCGTTGTAATCTAACGAAATTGTTAGCGCCATTTTCAATAAACATTTGTAAGTGTATGTACAATGTTACTTCACATTGTTGATTATAATCTTGATTCTTAACAAAGAAAGGGGATCTTCAAGAGTGTTTGGAGATTTCTAGAAGTTTTCAGTTTTACATGCCATACATTCACTTGTTCCATGAAATATGATCTGCCAAGGCTAATCTCAAAAATTTCTTGCTTACTGAGAAATGTCACTGTGAAATTTAATAAAAATATATTTATTTAATATGTTTTTATTCGAAATAAAAGAATCTGACACAAAAAAAAACGGTAGTTTGTTTCACAAAATGAATTATTAAACATTAATAGTTGATATAATATTATATACATTACGAAAACTAGTTTTCCTAACCTGAATAGTCTCTTCATGAGGCAAACTGTCGCGTTTTTCTACCAGATTTTTTCATTTTGAAAAACGTATCGAATAAATATAATATATTTTTATCAAATTTTGCATCCATATTTTAAATAAATACTTTTATTATACTTACATCCTGTTCCATGTTTAAATCCTAGTGTATCAGCGACGTCACTAAAAGTTGGATTAATCCATCTTTTCAACAGTGTCGCTGGTGACAAGAAAGTGGGCAAATGGAGGGGAGAATTTAGTCACATGATCATTTATTAATAAATGACACCATGAAATTGTACCTTTAGCCATAATATACTACGTGAATCTTTGGCATGGTTGCATAGAATAAGGGACCTCATTTCACGTCTCATAGGATGTCTCAAACTAGAAGAGTATAATTACAAAATCGTATATAAATCGGGAACTCGCAACCATAATGCCGATGCCCTTTCCCGAAATCCTACACTTCCCCTGAATCACTCCCATTCTTCTGTGTTATTTATCCGTAAGAGACTCCACCGTAGTTAGACATGTACTTTCATATTAAGACCTTACTAATTCCGATGATGAGTCTCTCCGGAAGCAGGCTGTTCATCAATCCAGCAGAATTATATAATATTATATAATAGACGTAGTAGTATCTATTATATAATAGACGTAGGAGCCCTCCAAAAGCATCAATATCTTTTAAACAATCAAGGTCTGAGAGATCTCCCTTTTCCCTTTCACGCTCTCTCCAAAACTCCCGCTCTCCCTCCAGCAGTCTGTCCCTTTACTAGAATCCTACTCATCAAATTCATGAAGGTTAGAAAATTTGCGAGATAACTACGATTGATAATTCCATAAATGACGCGGCAATTCTCATCAAATCGTAGAGCAGGAATCCTTGCGATACCATAAGCCTCGCCTGAAATCGAAGAAAGGAATATTATTTCGGACTCCCTATCGACGACAGACTTCAAGAAATACCGAAACGGAACCTTCGACAACAAATTTGAAAAAAAAAATTCTTCTATAAAGGAATATGTTTTTAAGGAAATTAACGCCGCTTACTAGTCATAATAATAACTTAATAATTTTCATATCTTAAAATCAACAATCCGTTAATAATGGGACCTCTGAGCTTCAAAGGACTGCCAGATTATCCTCAATCGACTACTTAGCTCGAGTGATACCATCTACTGACGCCACTCGATATAATCGCTCTAATCGTAAAAGAAAGACCTAACTTAGAATCGACAATAACATACTGGACGAATGTTTTACATCCTTGTTAGACATTGAGACAGAATTATCTTTGCACTTCTTCAATATATCCAGGAAAGCGAAGATTGACGGTATTACTTGGGATTACATACTCTCCCAGTTTCGAAAAACTTTTACCGAGCACCCTGTCGTAATCTATTTGTAATAATAATATTTTTACTTCTCCGACAGAATCCGTATTATACAAGAAAATCACGAGTCTATCGCAGGCGGTCAATACATAGACGCCTGCAAAAACTTATCTCCACATAAAACAAACATACTCGTGAAATAACCTAAAAGGTCAAATTCACCAGACTTTATCACATCAGAAATTCATCAGACAATGTCAGGTACGTGCCAGTTAAAAAAGCTGATGAGGCGAAAAACTAAATAACCAATGATACTCACGGATACCCCAGACAGAGCTTTCGAAGATCGTGCTAAACATCGGACCTCTTCATAGAATGGTACGAGGACACTCATAGATCCTCCATGATACAAGATCTTACAAAATATTCCGTTTACGTTCCTCTATTGGACGCTACTGCTGAAACCATGGCAACTGGGTTTATTATAATAACAATTTTATATGCAGATTCGGCTGCCTAAAGGTATTCTTACCGATTAGAAACTTCACAAGTCACTTAATGAAATTTATAATGAAAAAATTTCGAATTAAACAAATCCAAACTACTGCCTTCCATCCGCAATCTAACGGATCTCTGGAGCGTGTACTTGTGGAATTCCTAAAATGTTTTATAAGTAAAAATGAGAACTGGAACGATCTCATAGAAAGGACAAGCTTTTCTTATAATACCTCTGTGTATGAAAGAACGGGATTTACCTTACATGAGCTGGTGTTTGACACTCTCGCGCGAATATCGTCCGGAATTAACTGCAACTCCGAAACGTATGAACACTTTGAATCTATTCTATTCATAGAAATTTCCGATATCCAACAAATTGCCAAGGCTAACTTAAAAAGATTTAAACTAAGGTCTAAAACGAATTACGACAAGCACACAAACAGCATTTCAAGGGGTAACGTATTCATGTTCACGAGAGAAAGACACACAGGTTTGATAATAAATACGTCGATCCTTACTTTATTGTTGAGATGCTCGACAATGGAAATGCTAGAATCAGGATAAGAGAAAACCGCACTAGAATGCATATTAACAGACTCAGAAAAGCATACTATGGCGAGTCAAGCTGAATAAATTTTTATATTTTGCAGATGACTTTCAAATTCTTGGTATTGCTCGTCCTGGTTCGTCAAATCGAATCTCTCGCAGACTACGATTGCGACAAGTTAAATGGCACACTTATTTCGCTTTATACGAATGAATGCGGCAATATTGAGAGGGAAGTCTCGCATCGACTCACTCTCGTGGAATTAATATGGCGCCCTAGATTTGTGACGATAGATATTCTCGCTTGTAGAGTAAAAATTGTAGTTATTCACGAAAGCAAATTGAAGCAAGCATGGAAAGACAATGTCAAAACCTATCACTTTTATTTACCTATCAATGTAATTATGTGCCTAGAAATATATCAAAAATTCTCTATATATTAAGTGTAGTAAAAAGAAATCCATTATTTTTCCATTCATTTCATGCAAAAATAATGGATTTCTTTTTACTACACCTAATATATCTTACCTTCGCTGATTTTTTGAATGCAATCAATAAACTGATTCCCATACTCGATGTAGTCCTGATGACCTAGTATTAGAATAATGATTCCTTTACTCCAGGGTCAGAATCATAGTAGTAAGACGAAAAGTACATATTTCCTTTAAGCGATAGGTAGTTGAAATTAATCTATTAGTTAATAAGTTTGCGTTATTCTCTAGTATGTCTTGCAAATATAATCTTGCAATACAACTGAAGTATTGTAACAGAGGATCCGCGAATAAAGTCTGAATCAATGACAATTCAATTGTGTTATGTATTGACTCACGATCAATACAATGATTTTCTTCGCCCACATACGTCATGATGTATGCTGTGTATTAAACGGAGCACCCGCGCTTTGTTATTAAAGAAATTGTATTTAATAATTCTTCATATGTAAATAAGTTATTATACGTTCTATTCTTAGTTATTCTCTCCGTATTATTATATATCGCGAAATACACATGAAAATGTTGAAAGTTACTATACAAGTATTGTTCTAGAAAAATGTCAAAAAGAACTAGCAAAGTTACATAGATATCACTATGATATCTATGCATGCCGACCCAAATGTGCTAGCTTATGCTTTCATAGAAAAACCAGGATACATCATTCACGTAGAGAAGCCTAACTCATCCACTGTATGCCTGTGCCAGTCCAACCCCGTTTTACCGGAACTTGTTTCTTAGA
This sequence comes from Atta cephalotes, assembly GCF_000143395.1. Taxonomy (NCBI): domain Eukaryota; kingdom Metazoa; phylum Arthropoda; class Insecta; order Hymenoptera; family Formicidae; genus Atta; species Atta cephalotes. The sequence goes on along the minus strand of NW_012130067.1, from coordinate 6,951,660 downwards.
ATTACCTGTTACAGCCAATGATGCTCCCATGTACTTACTACTGAAAACGCGCACACTTTCTGTCAAAGACATGGAGATCACATATGATCCTGAAACAGGCGCAATGTATCAAATCAAAGAACAGTGATATACGTCTTTCCTTGCACTGGAGTAAATGGAAAAGGAATCCATAACGATCACTCCAAGAGATCTACCATGGAGCTTGAAAACGTACCAGCTCTTGAGGATAACAAACTGATGACATCTGATTCTCCCGCAGATGATATCTATTACTCACACCATGAGCATTATAAATGGTCTATCAAAATGGAAATTATTATTGGCATAGTTATAATTACAATCGCCTCTATCGTCATCAAGATACTGTATATAAAAATAACAATAAGGAACTCGACTTATCTCCTTACTCGACAATCCCATGGGTTTAGAAGTATTACGAAAGTCACAACACGTCGTCACTCGGATAAACCTGGTGGAAGAGACTACAATGCTTAAACCAACTCATCCTGAAGTATAGATGTGTACACCTCAATGATATCTAAGGAATTGGTAACGCTTAAACAAGTTAACTGCTTAGAGGAAAGAAACCAGCAGGATCAATCCCAAGGACACTCACCAATAAGTCAATAAGCTCTTGAAGACAGAAAGAATTGCTGCTTTACTTAAAGAGGAACGGTGTAACGTCCGGATAGGAAAAAAATCTTCCTACCACTCGTCACATAGCAAACATTATGCTTGCATAATATATGCACGAAAATAATCGCATACACGCTACAATCGTGCCGACATGCCGCGCAAGGTTCATGCACTCGGAGCCACATAAGTAGGATGTATACCGATTCTAACTCATGGATACAGCAACCAGCAGATGGCTCTAGTGTCGCGCGGGTGAGGAGGGAGAAGTGCATTCAGACGCTGAGTCCGAGGGAGAAGAAGCATGTTATCGTCATTAGAGGGAAGGGGATGGTTGTTCTTTCTCTCTTTCACCCGTTAAGTTTTCTCTTTAATCTATTGTCCTCTCCCTCCTACTCATTGGATGCAGTTCTCTCTCTTCCACCCATTGCAGACCTATACTTATTATTTGCTCTCTCTCTCTCTCTCTCTCTCTCTTCCTCCCGTTGCGATGTCTTTTCTTTTCTTCTTTTGCATACGATTTTATCAAATAGATATTTATTTTTTATGATTTTTTAATAATATAACTCAGCAATAATTTTAATTTATTGTAGCAACTGATAATATGTTAGAAATACACACACACACACACACACACACACACACACACACACACACACACACACACACACACACACACACACACATGGCTAAGCCCTTAATTATCGAATTATTATTAAATGTGTTATTGAGTAACTATCGAATGCTTATTAAACTATATACATATTACTGAATAACTATCATTATTGATAGATTCTTAATTATAGGGATAGGGAAAAGAAATTAAAATGCATTAAAAAAAATCTCATACTTTATTTTTTTAAATTTAATATTTTTCTCTGATATGACCCCTGCGACCCCCCCCCCCCCAGTTGTATACTTTAAATACATTTTATAACGCACAATTTTTAACATGTTTTCCACATCGTATAGTATTAATAATATCAAGATTTTATAAAGAATCTATATATCTTCGTAATCAGCATCCAGAGTCTCAATTGTCGAGTCGTCGCTATCGAGTATATCAACCAACTATTTGCGATTCTTCACATGTACAACCTTATTGTCGTCATTCTCTTCCGTATTAATTACAGTCATCGTGATCAGGCATTTCATTATGCTATACGGGATCCTATCTTCATTACAATCCATGGTGATAAGCACTCAGCCAGGAAGCGCAATACTTTTCGGATTTTATCAAGAAGTTCCATGGGCATGTATTGTAAAAATATAATAAGAGAGAATAGTTCCTATTCTTAACACTATCACTTCCTTCGCAATAAATTTCTTTCCAACGATAAATATTTGCAGATCTACAAACGTTGATCTACAAACTTTTCGAGACTATGCTTGATCACAAAAGATCTTGGATTTTATCTCATATATTAAAAAGAGGGGGAGAGTATTTTTTGGTGATGATAATTTACGTAATCTACATTTGACATTGGGACTGTATTTGATCACGCGTGTAAGATAAGGCAATAGGCGGTTGTATTCGCGGTTACATTCTCTTTGAATTCAAATTCTAATCGTATATCCATGTGTCATTCTTAACGAACTCATTTTGTCGCGAGCAGTCAATAGTTACTAGAGTAAAAAGGAGTTCACTCCTTTCAAAAAGGAGTTTAATTGGAATGATGGTTCATTTCTTTCACGAGGGATTTGATAGTAAGACGTACAAAAATGTAAATACATATATATCATTTTTGAGATTTCCACGGATGTTTTCTATATAAAGATTATGCGTTTCGCGGACACTCCGTGTCCAGATCTATTCTTGAGATGCCAACGTTTCGTGAACCTTGCAGTTCACTTCATCAGGGTAAGAAGCCTAATATTGAGCTGTTTCTTTGGGCTGTTCCTTTTATATTACGCTACTTGCTGGAGTGGTGGGGAGAATGAATTGTGGAGGAAAGAGGTGGAAGAAATTGGTCCGTCTTCAATAACCGGGATAATGGTTTTTCATATTTTATTTATGTGTAGCCATTATCTCTATTTAGATTGTTAGGGTGTTTTTGTATCTCTATGATTTCTCTATACTTTCTTGGAAAGTAAGATGTAATGTTGGCTATTGTAATCGTTTTGTCAAACAATTTGATGTCCTGTTCGATGTTCTGATAACGCTGATTGCATGATGTATTTTAATTATCATATTGGTGTTCTTTTATCCGTAGATCATTCTCCCGGTTTCTCCTGTATATTTGCCCGGAACAAGATATTTTGTATACTCTTGCGGAGCTGAGTGGAGATCTTTGATCTTTAGGATTTCTTAAGATTTGTTCTATCTTTTTGAATGGTTTAAAGTTCGAATATTGCGTTTGTTTAATATCCAATCTAATCTGTTGTTCCTTTGACAGAATGATATGGGAGAATAAATAGGATCTTTTTGTCTGGTTGTATGTTGGAAACCATTGTCTTGTTTGCATGTTTATTGATTATTTTGGTTATGTCTTTTTTATCGTGTCCTTTTTTCTGTAAGGCTAATTTTAAGTGGTTGAGTGCTGTCTGTAGATATTCTTTGTCAGAGAATGGTGAAAACTCTATATACAAGTGGGTTGATTGCAGACTGTTTTTGTGCTGAGTAGTGCGATTCGACGTGTAGGTCTATGTATTTATCTGTGTGTGTTGGTTTTCTATATACTTGATAGCCTAAGGCGTCAGCTTTCTTAGAGACAAGAACATCTAGGAAATTTTCCGTTTTCCTCTATATCTATAGTGAAGTGGATATTTAGATGTTAATTGTTGAGGAAAATAAGGAATTTACCGGACTCTGCCGTATCTCCATATCACGAATGTGTCGTTTACATAACGGAATCAAACTTCTGTGTTTTTCAGGAGTAAACACATATCATACAAAATAGTAACTTTGTGTTTGTCAAAGTCTAGATTCAGATTATCGTACGAATAAAATTCAGAGTTTAGATAAAGTTTCATATTGGTTAATTTACAGATATTGAAATTTTACGTGCTGTCATGATTTTTTTTTATCAGTCTATGAATCAAAGATAATGTATCGTGGTTTTTCCGGCTGAGTCGCAGTCTTGATGGTCCAATGCTTCGTTGTACTCGGCAATAGAGAGTACTCGAGTTCCTAAGAACGGAAACTCATATTTAAATATTGTCCACTTTCCAAGACTCGTAGCATGGATAGTTTATTTACTTCATTCAACGCAACGTGAGGCATTCGCTATATTTGAATACTTCAAGTGTCAGTTCTGTCGCGGGATCTCCCATTATGAAATTGTTATCAAAATCAATTCATAACGAACGTTAATTACCACACGTTTGTAATCTTCGCAAAAGCCCAACAACATTCTGCGGCATATAAAAATTAAAGTATCCATTATCTGTCATTAGACTTTTCGCGATATCACTAGAGAGTCGATAAATCCCGTATTATGCAAGCTATATATAATTTCATTAAAAAACATTGCATAATCCTTCATAAGACTAATTATTTTAACGCTTCTGCTGCGATCAATCTTCATATTGTTGAGTCATATCGAATTTCATCGAACATAAACGCCACACATCCAAGATATGGTTGCTTCTATACATTTTTTTCCTTTGAAATCAATCTATCTTCGATGTAGAGAATGCTTTCACACGGTAACATGTATAAATCCTACTGTTGTATGGGTATCCTTATCTCGTTACTATGTCCAAATGTCGTATTAACATACGGATTATACGTGTGAAACTCAAACTTGATGCGATCATCAAAGCTCGGTTTGCCTCCAATATTCAAGATATCAGCCATCTCATCAGAGATTTCGTATGACAAAACTCAATGATTGTAAAAATTTAACGTTCGACACAGTGAGTTTCTTTCTACTGGACGATTGAATGTTTTTGATCACTGGCGTCCCTCTGGCAAAAATTATGTTCCCTGTTTGTTTCGCCTGTTCAGAACAAGCATCTAACATTATTATTATCTCTTTATCACTGTCGCCTCCGTATAGCTAACGATGATCTTCTCTCTGCGAAAATCATCTTTCTTGATCCACAATGTGAATCGTCAGATTCCGTAATGCTCCATTCGATGATTGAAAGGTAAACGATCTGTGTCGGTTTTCCTGATATCTTATATCCTGATGACACACTCGACGAAAATTCGTGTATCGCGTACACACATATCATTACTGTATGCAACCGCGATCACGTTACATTCAATGCGAATGATGTTTACATTGATGATACTTATCGATACATCCAATTCATGTCATTGTCATTGTGGTTCCAACACACGATTCGATAAAAATCCCAACAGAGACGCAATATTGTGATGAAATTTATCTCGATAAGCGCATTTGATCTCATTTTTCATTATATTATATTGTTATTGGCATGAATAATAAAACAATTTATCCTCTTTGCGAAGTGTTTTCTCTCTCGCAACATTATTAGAATGAAATTGTAGAATTGCACGTCTTAGATATTTGGTTATGTCATGTATATGATCCTTTGAAAATGACAATTTCTTTATCATCTTTGTCAAAGTAAAACTTATTATTCAATGAATTTCATTAGATATCGTATGGTAGATTTCAAAGTCCGTCAGACCGAGTTAATCGTCATCGCTCAAATTTACGGCTGGAAAGTAGCAGACCACAAGGATGCTGTTCTTAATAGTGAGCGTAAATATCAGTGACATATTTGAATGAATTCTGAGTTGAAAGAATGCAATGTTAATTTTTAAATTGATCGTCAACTATCTGTAAAACCTATAGACACAGTTATCCACAATTACTTTGATCGTAACGTTGATGAAGGTATACGATTATACTCGATTTGCGTTATGTCGTATCAATTCCAAATGTCGCATCAATTCCTTCAGTACCCAAACTATCAAAATAAACAGCACGATTTCCCCGTTTCGTGTATGCCACCCAATATCTGGTCCATCAGCATTATCCAAATTTATGATATTGCTCTCGTTTTGATACTTTCCTTGTTAGTAAAGGTAAGGTAAGATAGTACGCGTAAAAATATCTCTAAAATATGGAACATATGTTTTGGCAATTATTGCAGTTGTACATTGGTAGTTATACCCTCATTTTTGGCAACTTTTTTTTTAATCTTTTTTATTTTCCATTGTGACTCCTCGTCCATGCTTGTATGGAGCGACGTAAACTCCATGACCTTCCATGGCGCAATTATGATGTTTCAGTTCTTCCAACTGATGTTGTTGCGACTTTATTATCATTTAGCTTTTGCGACTCTGCCATGCCGCTGACCAACGAGCCGAAGACAGTGATAGAATAGATAAGATATCACCGCGTTTTGCCGATAATATTCGCTTTTTCTCCTTCTTCATTTTTAAGCCCATATCAATTTTTGTCCATGGCAGCAGTTTTCTCTCTTCAAGAGTCGAATCTTTCGCGGTAATCCATTTCCACGCCTCCTCAGCGTGTGTTTTGTCAGCCGCTTTCGTGACAGCTTTGCTGCGAATAAGCTATATCGTGTTCGCGACACGCGCGTTAATGTCTCGATCGCCTCTAATCCATCACTTTTCTAAATGCGTACCTTAAAATTGATATCTGAGGATATGCAACTCGATTGGAAGTGTATTTATCGCGTGATAAAAATACAGCTTTTTCTTGTTGTTGATATTTGCAACATTTCCTATAAACGGCGTTGGATCATCAATATGCGATCGATGGCAGGACAAATTATAACGTTTCAAATATCGATAATGTTGCTGAATCTCTAAATTAGCCTTTATATACTCAGATAATCTATCTCAAAGTTAACCTATGTAATTCTTAAACTCTCTCATAATTTTCGGTATACATTTCAACTTTTTGGGAGTTAAACTATGTACATATACACAATTGTCCGATAAGAAACACGATAAGAAACATTTTGAATATTGAACGGTTTCGCTTTGTGCGCTACTATAAATACATCCGCTCTCGATGTCGTTTTTTCAATATTATCAGTCGTGTCGTGAAGGGAAACGATATGAAATTCGACAATCGCAGACGATCAAAGTGACTAATGTCGACAATAAAGTATAAACTGAAAAAGAAATATGCAAGCATGAAAACATTGCTGCCGGTTTCTATATGTGAAATCATCTACAGTCCATCGAATTATGGCAAAACAAATGTGTTGATAAGTTTGCTAGAAAGTTCACATGGCATACGTTTTAAGAACGTGTATGTGTACTCGATGTCATTGCAACAGTCAAAATACGATACTTGGAGAATTTATCAGCACCGATTGAAGAAATTAGTTATTTTACATTCTCCAATAATAACGATGTAGTATCACCGAATGAGGCGCTTCCAAATTCTATTTTTGTCTTCGATGACATAACATGCGACAAGCAAGACACAATGCTCGGCGATAAACAGTTCGATGTAGACACGAATGATTTTGTAATCGTAGATGGAGTAAAGGTACATATGGTTTGTACGAATTAATTTTCAAAAAAATCCCCGATGATACTATTTACACAGAGAACGATAAACTAGCATACAAAAAAGTATACTGTTGGCAACGAATGCTCACAGACATTGCGCCTTTATGACATAAAACGGATAATCCAATAATGGGCAACAAAAAGTACAAATATAAGAATATAATAGCATCCTTGGTATCAAGGTAAAATTCAAGTTGGAATGGGCATGCCACGCATCAGGAATCTGTCTAACAACAAGTTGGGTAAAAGAGTTGTAAAAGGTGTAATACCACACACCATGGCCCTAAACGACAATAAAATCGATTATGTTCATTGGGACGATCCTAACGAGCTAGTGGATCGTTTCCGATTGCTTGAGGCCTCGCGTCAGGTCACAACGTCCACGATAACGAAATATTGTCTATTATCGTAAAGCTAGTTTATTATAAATTGAAACGGGATACACAGTCATTAATTGATATCGAAATACCGATGAACAACGTTTTCGTAAGAACTTTGTGATACTTTACGCATTATACAGCAGTAATCATAACATAACGTAACATATCTGAGAAGAAAAGTCTCGAAAAGAGACAACTGGTGAAAGAACTGGCGAGAAAAAATTTTCTATGCAGACATAGTTTATGAATATGATGACCTACGGCGGGCTGATATGATCGAGATGCGTCCTTACATATGATTCACTACAAGTTATCACATTCTCACCGTTATCGATATGTTGAGTAAACATGTATGGGCCGTACCGCTAAAAACTAAGAGTGGAAATGAGATGAGAAGCTACAGCGATCGCAAAGATAATTCGAAATGGAAGATGTCCGAAAATTTTGCAAACCGATATGGGAAAAGAATTTTACAACGCAAACGTGCAAAAACTCATGAAAAAACACAACATAAATCATTATTCAGCATATTCCATAATGAAATCTGTTCAATCGTACGGTTTAATTGTACATTGAAAAACAATATGTGGAAACAATTTACACATAATGAAAATTATAAATGAATCGACTTGCTTCATCTCATGAGTACAAAGCGCGAAAGCATCGAACTATCGATATGCGGCCCATCGACTGTAATTCCCATCACTGACAAACTCTTAAGCACAGTAGTGTAAAGGCTATCACACTCGCACGATTCAAAGTGGGTGATTCGGTAAGCAAATTCAAGACGATCTTTGAAAAAGGTTACACGCCAAATTGGACCATGGTATTTAGAATCAGCAATCACAAAAAACTAATGGTAACGTATCTACTAGAAGATGACTGTGGGAAACCTGTCGTTGAAGGATTCTACGAATATGAGTTGCATCGCGTCGCTAATCTCGATGTACATCTAATTGAAACAATGTTGCGTAAAAAAGGAGACAAGATTTATGTGAAATGACGAGGATTTGATAATTTGCACAATTCTTGGATACTCAAGGAGAGTGTGTTATAAAAATAAAATTTATTACAAAATTGTATAATTATTTTTTTCCCTATGTAAATATATTTAATATTATACATTTAATATTAACGCACAATACATGTTATACACATTGTACATATTAGATGCATACGTACACACGTACATACGTACATATTATATGTACACACATATTTTAATTTTAATTTAGTTTATTGCAAAATTATATGAAAAAGACTATATGTTAACAGAATAATAGACATAAAGTATGATACAATAGACTATAGATTAACAAAAACATAAATAAATAAACAAGTAGCTTACAAATGGTTAGGCGTCAGCAGAATTGCTATTACAATCTATCAATAACAAAATCAGAAGACAACAATGCAATAAGAGAGACTAATAGTTAAAATCATCCACACACACACAACATCCACACACACACACACACACACACACACACACACACACACACACACACACACACACACACACACACACACACACACACACACACACACACACACAC
>NW_012130067.1:6935729-6942605 GCF_000143395.1 Atta cephalotes | reverse complement strand
CACACACACACACACACACACACACACAAAACTCACTCACACACGCACATATATTCGCAAATACAATAATTATATCATATACAAGTGTGTTTTTATTAATAAAAAAATACATAAATACGAAAAAAAGAAATGAATTTTTTTATAATAATATTTTGTAATGTCCTCATGCAGCGTGTCGGTAGAATCTGGAACAATGTACCGCTTATCGTCGTATGGACTCAGAACGATTTTCGTTTTAGATGTGATGTATACTTCGTGCAATTTCGATCTTATACACGACTGCACGTCATTTCAATTATGTCATTTAGACACCGTATAATCATTAAACATTATAGATCTCATTACAATGTTGATCTTGTCTTCTTGAGGCCCTTTGTCTTTTTAGTATCTTTTTTGCCATCGACGTGCAAAGCATACATTTTCGCTCTAAGCTCGACAAATTCGGTCATGAATTCGCGCCATTGTTTTCGTCTTTCATTAAACCGGGAATTTTTTATTTACTAGCCGAATGTCGTAAGCTTCATCGATCACATAATCGCTTATATCGAATTTATTGATATCGCGTTTCATAACAACGTAGACATCGTCGCATGCTACATGATATATGAGACTATCAGTGTCATAATTTTATATTTTTCATGAAAGAGCGGTAGCACGTACGTGATGAAATTCATACAAACATATCTTGGATATGTCCAGGATATGTATAGCTTGTCGAAGTTCATCTCGAGTTTCCACATTTCTATCGCAACCAAATTCTCGGAAAAAACGCTTCTACTGTGAAAGTTTGGTTTCGCAAACATTGCCTCCACATCGTATCTGCCTTCCTATTTTGTTAATAATTTTACATTGATGAATTTTACGCACATTCTCCATAATCTTGCTGAAAACAAAACGTTGTTCATTAATTTGAATAAGATTTTCTCGAATTCATTCTTTGCTAAAGTTCTAAAATTTGTATTGAATTCGATGTACTCGCGAAGCTATAAAGATTGCGCGAATTGCAATATATGATGGATCTTTGTATTGACGCGTATATTGCTGCAGATTGCGATAATGTATGACATAATTCTTTTTATCGTACAATGTCCTGAGGAGCTTCTCTTCTCGCTTGCTGTGTGATTTCTTCGAGCGTTGAACAAAACAATAGATCGGACTGCGCATCATGGAGATATTACAGATACTCCAAATCAATCTCGAAAACGTAACCCGTCGGTAAACACGGTCTAACGCGATTCATAAATTGTCTACGTTGTCGACCCAATGAAAGTCAACGTACGGCAATGGTTATCCAGCCAGGTTGTTGACGTCATAGTACATCAGATACGATGGATCGACTGCATGTACGTGTTGTTGGTCTGCGCGTACCTATTAGAACATTAACTCAGACCGCCACGTATACCACATTCAATGATTAAATCATGTCAACATCGGTAAAAAGTTCGAAATTAACGCGAGTATGTTTCAACATCGCGTCCCACGTAAAACTCGGTAGTATATAATAATACGCAGGATCGAGTCCATAACTAGTGATGCAATTATTCCAAAAATTCTCAAAATATGTCGACCAACAACAATACATCTGTTTTTAAGTACAAGTCGCTATATTCACCGAGTGTTTGGATAGAGAACCGCTGCCATACATTTACGGCGTGTGCGTAATCACTCTCAGATACAGTGTCGCCCGTTAACGAACTATAAAACGATTCGCCCGAAAGTAAACATGTATCCTCCAATTTTTTGACGCAGTCAACATATTCGTACGAAAATACACCTTTATGCGTGAATAGGTCGAAATCTTCTAGGTTGAAAAATTCTGACCGTGTAATTTTCAATTTATCTTTATCGAGATACGACGGCAATTTTTCTAAACTTGATGCGAGAAATTTATATGAATCGATAAATCGTAATTTTATACAAGTTTTTTTTCGATCATTTTTGTCTATAATGCTATCGATATGTTTCGTAAATAATATATTTTTCTTTAGTTATGAGAAATAATTCTGTACGTCCTTTATTTGCGGTATATCCTTGATAATAAGTAAAATGTACGTCGTAGCCTGATAAATTATGAAAAACTACAGGAATATAAATTTTTGTATTATAATTCAAGTTACAATTTGAATGCGCGGAGCCTCTTTATCACCCGGCAAGTGGCAATAATCGCATACCCGTATATCATCAGGCGCAAACAGTTTTTCGCACAATGAAAAACATGCCCATGGCAGTGTTAAATTTTTGCCAATGATCTCGCCTAAAATCTGCCATGGGAACATTAGCAGACAGGATAGTATTAAACTTCTGAATTCCTCGGTGAACCACGCGATGCAATCATTATCACGACGAAAACGATATATCGACAGCGAGTTATAGTACGAACAATGCGCGTAATACCCGATGTTGGTTACATATTCCTATATGTTGACATATTCGGTCTCTCTCCATCTTCTTCAGAGTGCATTCCAGGTCGGCGTAGACTGAATGGGATGCGTTCCTTCCTGCAGTGATTGCTGAAACTTAACCATTTGTCATCCTCGCTCAGCAACCTGACGCATCGTTTAATTTTCCACAATCTACTATGTGGATATCCAGCTTTGTGTTAGATCTAAAATAGTGCAGGCATCTGAAAAAAAGTATAATTTTTTGTATTTGTATTTTGTATATCACAAAGAAGTTACAAGAAAACATTTTCATAATTTTCAATTAAATATATACACATACCTATCGCAAAAATATTTCTTGTGTCCATATTTATTGATTTATGAACTTACGAGGCGGGACAGATCCTTTATCTACGCGAAGTGTCCGGATCAGTTATCATCTTGCGGATCCTGCACGTACAGCAAATTGACATGTTTATTTCTCTTCGGTGAGCCATAACGGAAGAATTCTCTTTTTTCTTTTTGTTCCTCGATGCAGTATAGGTTGATTGAGATGTTATTCTGATTTTCGAATTTTCTTATTTGATTCAGCGTCATTGGGAACACAATATCTGTTAGATTTAATATCGTTTTATATTGTATATTGAGGATACAAAGATGTCCGATCTGTGTTACTTCTAGCTGGATGTAGAGCGGCAACAACTGACCAGATAAAACATACATTGTCCATGGATCGCACGTTGACCACCGCTCTCTTTATTTTAATTTCTCGCGGGAGTTCAATGCGACATCCTGCGAGACGGATTGTTTATGTTTACAGTTATAATAAATTCAGGACACGAGACAGCGTCCACCCGCTATCGCGTTCCTGGAATTCCTCTAGTGATGTCAAAATAGACTCGACCACGCGCGACGCGTACCATTCTTGCGGACGAAGAGTTCATAGTTTCTCACACTTTTCTTTATCACCCAATACAAATTCACCATTAAATACTGTATTTATCTTAATATTATCATATCTCTGCATGACACTTTGCATACTTTGCACACGTGCTTGACGTTTTAGCACTCTCTCTCATCTCGTTTTCAAGAAATTGGCAAGGCTCGATGTATTCAAAGTTTATCATGGCACCGATCAGATATGGCTTTCTTTGTATCAATCTCGCGCCATCGGAATCCCGCGCTATACCCAGCACCCACTTGCACAAAACGTTCACGCACAGTACTCATATCTTTCAAATTTTGCAGTTGCTCACGATACGAGCGATCGAATGTTTAGCAACGAATGTTTAACCAATCAATAATCGCGAACTCTTTAGCGCGACTCTGTCCTCCAGCGATTTGATGAAATTATCGCAACGCTATTCCCACGCAAGAAACTCTTCTCGCGTATTCAATCAAGCGGCTTGCATCAAAACCACGCTCCGTTTGATCCATATTAAAATATACTGTTTTTCATTAAAATATTTTCACACAATCACTAAAAAATAATTTTTGCACAGTTGCGTTAAATATCTTTCACATTGCAAATAGGGTATAGATTGCATGATAATATTTGATACAGTGGATATCAGTATTCCTTACAATACATACCGTATATATTGATTAATAACATGTTGTCGAACAGCGTGAAGACGTAAAAATAAGTCATGCGTTTTTATGATGCACGAAAACTTGTTACAAAAAAATCTAAAGAATGGTTTGAAGTATATATATTGTTATGTCCACGCTTCGTATGCATGGAGCTGAGGGGGTGAACGCAACGGGAACCGAATTATTAAACCGATTTGATTATGTTTAGGCTCCGGATCGCAAGGGAACCGTGGGGAAGGAGCGACGCAAATCGGCACTTCGTTTCATTCTGTGGCTAACAAATCGAGGGTCGAACGGAGGACGAAGTAGAAACTTCAACTCGTGCTTCGCTAAACGGACATACAAGTCGGACGTACTTTTTAAATTTAAAGGGTCCAAACTGGATCAATGTGCCGGGAAGGCGCATTTTAACGCCAGATATGCCTGTACGTCCGTATGCCCTGGCTTTCATGAAACTTAATCCAAGTGACGGAGAGAGGGCGAAATGCAACCATGGGAGAACTTACAATAAATACAAGGAGACATTTTTCAAATTAATAAACAAGGATTCAATAGTAATATAATAAAAGAAATATTTAGTAATACATTTTTCTTAAGTGTAAAAATACAATCTTCGGTTCTCTATTCTGAAGTATACGATCGTACGTATTTATGTATGTATGAGTATGTGTATGTGTATGTAAAGAGCGTTGTGTGTGATACGGACATTATTTTGAGTGTGGAAAGTTTAGAAGAAGGAGAAAATTAAAGTTGTGTAAGCTCATGAAAAGTTGATTGAAAAGAAAGAAGATCGATGGGAATGAAAGATGGTATGGGGAAACTGAAAATAAGCAAGTAGATTCTGTGACTATCACTTGATCATTAGTGGAAGGAATAAACAACTGATGGACGTTATGGAAGAGGAGAGGAAGATGACCAGTGGGAGAATAAGCGTCAGGTTGAACAGGAGGAATTGAGGGGATAGTGTGTAAGACGGGAAATTTCTGAATCGGAGGTGATAACATCGGATGTGAAATAAGGGAAAGACTGGACGGGAAGAGATTTGAGGACAAATTAGAGACAGGGGAGTAAGAAATTTCTAATAGCGATATAGAATATCGCTGATAGATGATAGAATCGAGACTGAAGGCTGAACGATCGGAATCTGTTTTTGGGCCAATGTCTGAATTAGCGGAGATTGTTCTCTAGAGTTTTGTGCGGAGCTAGAGCGAATACGGGGCAGTGCGCATTGTTAGTTTCCGCTAGGAAGATAGGAGTTGCATTTTTGTGAACATTCAATTCTTTTTCCATTATCGAATTTTTTACTTCTAGGTTCATAGTATGGCTAATGACTTCTACATCAATACAATAATTAAGATATGTAAATTCCACATTTTTTATAAAAGACTAGATGGAAATGGGATATTAATAGTACATTATATGGATGGGTAAGGAGGAGGGGGGCAGACATACTTTATTGTTGTTGGCATCGATCTCTTAGAAAAAAGGTTCGATATCATTAAAATGCATTCTTAGTACGTGTACATTAGGCTTAATGTCAGTTATATTAAAAATTAACTTGCATTTTTAAGATAAGTAAAATTCTAGATTGGATATTGCTTAAAACTCATTTTTAAAAAAAGATAATGGGAACAGACAGACTTTACATACATGTATCATTTTTTTTACATGTATCTTTACATGTATCATTATGTACATGTGGTGGTTTTCCACGTTCTTCGTTTCTCACGTCAAAATCGCCACTTTTGAATTTTTTAAATCACTCAAAGCACTGTGATTTATCAAGAGCATGCTCACCGTAAGCTTCGACAAGCATTCGATGCGATTCTGCAGCAGTTTTCTTCAAATGGTAACAGAAAATCAATGCTGTCCGCAAATCATAGTTTCCAGGCACAAAATTTGACATGTTCAACGCTATTACAAACTATACTGTTGTATGAAACTTGTATTGTTGAGTTGAAAATCTTTGTCAGATGTCAGAACAAGGAAATGGCGTCAATGGCGCCGTCTGACGGCAACTACATTGACAGCTATGGCCATCAGTTGGTAAATTCCGGTTTCATATTTACATACCTGGTATATCAGTCGCTTAGTGGACACTTAGGAAGAACTCGTACAATGTAGAACAGACTTCATTACAGTCGTTACCTTTCCTGGAAAATACAAGAAAGTGTAAATTATTACGTTCCCATTCAGCAAAAAGAATCATACAAGTAAGTATTACAATTTTATACTCTTTTAATTTTTTATATATTTTCCCTTTATATCTCGCTTACCTATATTCGTCTTTTTTATTACAGCATTTCCTCACTATATGTCTTATATCTTAAGAAGAAGATTCGCATTAATATCTACAGCTTACAAATATCTGGATATTGGAATAACCTATGTGGAAATCGATCGGCGGTAACTTGAGGTAAATGCATCGTTCTGCCATGTGCCACTATGTGAACGACATTTGTCGATAAATGAGTGGATTTCGAGTGATTGGTGTAATATTCCATCGTTATTAATGATTCAAGATTTTGTGATTGAATTTGTCAAAATACATAATGTGCACAATGTAAAATTATCATTATGTGATAAGTGTTTGTGATATGAAACCATCGATTATACTTTTTATACTTGAACTTGAACGATGCGTTGAACACATGTATTCTGATTTATGTCATTGTACGCATAGTGTAAACGATAAATTTAAATATTTTATGGCTTACTTCAAAATTGCATTACGAATAAATTTGATGCAGTAAATATTTTGTGCAAGATTTATGATAGAAATTCTAATATCGAATGTGAATTGATAGCATATACTTCAGATCATATTGTATGTCATGCATTATATGAAAAAGAATATTAAATAAATAAATATTAATGAAATTATATTATACTATATTATTAG
>NW_012130067.1:6933532-6935481 GCF_000143395.1 Atta cephalotes | reverse complement strand
CTGCGGCTGAGGCTCATCGAATGCTCTCAAATACTTATGGTGAGGCCGCTATTAGTGAAAGAACGTGTCGTGAGTGGTTTCAACGCTTCAAGAACGGTGATTTTGACGTCCAAGATCATGCTCTGTATTTGGTGGGACCAGCTCGGCGTAGTATATTATGAACTGTTAAAACCGACTGAAACAATCACAGGTGATATCGAACGCAATTGATGCGTTTGAGCCGAGCATTGAAAGACAAACGGCCGCAATACAACGAGAGATAAAGTGATTTTGCAGCATGACAATGCTCGACCCCATGTTGCGAAAGTGGTCAAGACTAGAAACGTTGAAATGGGAAATAGGTGGGGTCCTACTCCACCCGCCGTATTCTCCAGACGTTGCTCCCTCTAACTATCACTTGTTTCGATCAATGGCACATGGCCTGGCTGACCAGCACTTCCGGTCTTATGAAGAAGTAAAAAATTGGATCGATTCGTGGATAACCTCAAAAGACCAGTTTTTTCGACGCGGGATTCGTATGCTATCCGAAAGATGGAGAAAGTAGTGGCCAGTGATGGACAATACTTTGAATCATAAATGTATAACAGTCTTTTACAATAAAGCCTCGAATTTCGGAAAAAAAATAGCGGAAGCAAAGTTGTACACCTAATATATTATACTATACTCTTCGTTTTTAAAATTATTCAATCCTTTGTCTCTCATTCCTTTTTTATATCTCCATACTAAATTACTTGATAAAAAAGCATGCTTAATCATTTGTATTACTAAACATATTATCAGTTGCTAAATTAAAATTATTATTGAGTCATATTGGGTTGTTCAAAAAGTCATTGCGTTTTTTTCATTTGGTTTTCAAGTGTTTGTGTTTATTTAATATACCTAATGAACATTAATCAATGATATATTGACCTTTTGTTCGATGATCTTCTGCCATCTCCCGGGCAACTTCATAATACCACGTTCATAAAATTTTCCATCTTTCTCTGCGAGAAACTTGTCTAGATGCTGTTTGATAAGGTCTTCAGAAGCAAACGTTTTACCATTCAAGAAGTTTTGCAAGGAGCAAAAGAGATGGAAGTCTGATGGTACAAGGTCTGGGTTATACGGTGGATGTGGTAACATATCCCAACCAATTGTTACAACAATTTTTGCCGAGTGACCAAACTTGTGTGTGGTCTCGCATTGTCGTGTAGTGAAACACCACACCCTTACGATTGATTAGCTCGGAATGTTTCTGTGCGATGGCATTTAATTTCTGCAGCTGCTCACAGTAGACATCGGAATTAATCGTTTTGTTCTTTGGAAGTAGCTCATAGAAGACTGGTCCCTTCCCACCATATTGACAGCATTATCTTCTTTTGGTGGATCTCCACCTTTGCTTGCCTTTCCGGTACTTCATCTCGCCTACTCCAACTTCTTTTTCGGCTGACATTGTTGTAAACAATCCATTTTTCGTCGCCCGAGGTCATACGTTTCAAGAACGGATCGTTTTCTTCGCATTTGATGAGTTGATCGCAGACGCGATTCGTCAGATGAATTTCTTTCAACTCATGCGGTACCCAAACATCGAGTTTCTTTACGAAGCGATTTGAAATGGTCATGAACACTTCCAACGGATATTTTTAGAGCGGTAGCAAGCTCCCGAACCGTTAAATGCTTATTTGCTTGCACCAATACTTTCATTTCATCGTCGTCAATCTTGGAAGGCCTACCGGAGCGATGAGTGTCTTTGACTAAAACATCACCATCAAGGAATCGAATGAACCAGTTCTGGCACTGGCGTTTTTTGACGACATTTCTACCGTAAACTTGACGTAACTTTTCCCTTGCTTCAGTTGCTTTCTTCCCTTTTTTGAAGCAATAAAACAGAATATGGAGAATATACTCTTCAAAATTCTCCATGTTCAAACCACAATTGCAAGCACAAAACTCGACCGAATCGCGTCAAC
>NW_012130067.1:6930547-6932998 GCF_000143395.1 Atta cephalotes | reverse complement strand
TATATATATATATATATACTATACCATACTATATGACTATACCATATGACTATCGATTTCGCCAAATCGTCTGATTTTGTGTTGTTACCGTCAACGCAGAGTTTTTGACTGAATAGTCAGGAGCCTTAAGGTTATCAAAAAATTAGTAGTTTACGAGTTATTTAACATTTTATATCAATATGTGCCAGAATAAAGTGTAAAATATCTTATAAATTTGGTTTTGGATATCATTACCTTAATACTTTTATATGCAGAATAATTAGAGGAATTATATTGTAAAAAATCATACAATTATTTTAAAAGTAGAGATGATTTTCATATCTTTTTGATGCCTCCATTTAGAAAAAAACAGCAGATTCCTTGAAATCATTACATTTTCATTTGAAATTTTTTGTATCATCAAAAATAAGCGAAATATTCAAAATGTTCGAATCATCATATCGAGATGTTTAAAAAAGCATTTTAAAGCTTGAAACTTCTACCTTTCAGACCAGTATTTAAAAAAACGTGACATTTTGTGAAGTTACATAAACATAAGTGCAGACGCATCAGATATCAAAATTTTTTACGAAATTTGCGAAGTGCCACGACACGAATTAAAAATTGTACACAAATGCGATTTATAGCTTTCAAAAGAGTGAATCTTTATCTTTATCTTTAATTTGTTTTTTTATTGATCTTTGTACGATTTTTTTTTCATTGAGTTATTCGAAGCAAAAAGGGTCGTTTTTGCTTCAATGTTGAATAATTCGATGAAAAAAAATTACGAAGATTCATAAAAAAAGAAATTGAAGGTAAAGATTTACCTTCTCTTTACCTCTTTCGAAAGATGTAAAACTTAGAGAAACTTAGAATTTTCACAACACCTCAGTCTCCGTACTTATAAAATTCCTATTATTTGTACTTCGCTATACTTATAAATTTCGCGTAACTTACAATTTCTTATATTTATAATCTTACATATAATTTCGGTACTTATAAATTCTTCGTACTTATAGTTCCATACTTGTATTGAACTCTCAAGCTACGTGCAATTTCTCTATGCTTGTATTTCCATTGATAATTTGTTTCTGTCCTTCAGGCTCCGGAAGAGTCTTGCGTTCTCTTTTGTAACAATAAACAATAACGTTATTACATTTAACAATCTAGTCAATATTCATCTAAAGTCCTATCACAAAAAAAACGGTTGTCATGCTGCCGAGTGCGGAACCCTCTCTCGAACAATTCGCAATCTGGCACGTAGTCTAAAGAACCTCTCAGTGTAGGGCGCTCTCCACTTCTTTTTCTTCTGCCTTGGCGCGCCTTCAACTCAGGACTGTTTCAGGATCTCCTTAATTATCAGACTTGAACGCTTGCATTCGGGTGCCTGGCTCTCCATATTTTTCTTTTCAATCTTGGCGCGTCCTCATTCAAGGTCCTTCCAGGCTATCTCTCTATTCAGGACTTGCCTTCGGGCGTCCGTTCTTCTCCATTCCTATTGCAACTATCCCCCTGCCCCCCCCCCTCGAATAGAGACATTTCCCCCTCCAATAAAGGAGAAGTCGTCTTCCTCCTTACCCCGTAGCCTCTATTCAATTACATTATTTTATCTTACGCTAATTCTCTTTCTCAGGAATCCCTTCATTTCTATATCACATAGATCAAGATGCGGAGGATGGAGGCGCCAACAGAGGCAGCTGGTGAAATCGTTGCATTAGCATGATTTCAACCCTAGCGTGCTCGAACCCGGGCCAGTCTTCCCGCACGGTCCTTCCGGCTACACCCAATCGAATCGGACCACCCACGGAAGTGAGTCACTCGCCTTCCTCCGTCGGACACGTCGAGGCCTTCGATGAGGATCCCCACGAGATCAATCAAGATCACCGGGAAGTCTCGCGTCACTCGTATCGAAGTTGAACTGAACTAAAAATAAAGATAAAGTAAACTATCGCATCTCTATTATTATTTCCCTCTCTTTTTTTTATCATTATTCTCTTCCCGGTACTCTAAAGAGCTCTAAAAAATGACAACGCTCGCATTAGCGAGGGCGACCCGTTCACTATCATATTATAGGACCCTTAGGGCGCCTCTGATAGAGCTCCTAAAAGAATCCGGAAGCAGTTGCACAATATTCGCGAATCCTTCTCGCTCCCCTCTCCCCAGCCACCACAACCATACAGCGGAGCCGACGCGTGCCCTCCTCTTCTTCACGGGACCTCGCGATCTTTGGTTCCCGTCCGCCAAATTAGGGCAGGACGTGACAATGTAATGTAATATAAATGTTTTACTCATAAGAATAGTCAAGAAACACGAAAAAGTCATTTTACTTACTTGTGTGACAAATTTGCGTTGCGTGTAAACGGGGATCATTATTTTGTGTTCGCGCTCGATTTTTATCTTGGCGAGAAAATTCCCGACACACACACACACACACACACACACACACACACACACACACACACACACACACAC
>NW_012130067.1:6921286-6930198 GCF_000143395.1 Atta cephalotes | reverse complement strand
ACACACACACTGTTAGGCTTTCATGGGCACCCACACAAGTTTTTTCTAGGCATGTCTGTATTCACTTGTTTTCAAAATATTTAATTTTTTAAATCGTCTGAACACAAATAACACCATTATACGGTTAAATCAATAATAATGAATATCCGTTAATAATAATTGACAATAAAATTATATTGTAAAATTATATTGATATAGAAATATATTCTTGCCAGCAAAATGTAATAATATTGGGCTGGAGGAAGTAATTGCGGTTTTTTAGTTCAAAGTTGTATATACAATACTTTCATCAATAATGAATGAATTTAAATTTTAAAAAAAGAGTTTTAAAGCTTAAAATTTTTACTTTTAAAGCTTTTAAAGCTTTAAAAGCCATATTTTTAGTTTATATGAGTTTGGTAATTTTTATATACCAAAAACTACAAGTTGAAAAAGACGGAAAATTTTCTTCTCACTTTGTGGATTTGTAATGTGTCCAAAACAAATTTGAGAAAATTTCCGATTATTTATCATGAAAGTTTGAGCTACTTTCCCTACAAAATTGTTTTTTTCCTACGATTTTTGGTTTCTGAGTTATCGCGGATTAAATAAAAGAATCATTTTAACTTTAATTGCTCATAACTCCATTAAAAATTGTCGTATCGCAATTTAAAAAAGATTCTTAAAGCTGAAACTTTACTCTATCAAGATATATTATATATATTGGTAAATTGCAGTTTTTACTGATAGATTGCCTTTTAAAAAAACGCAATTACTTTCTTGCTAACCGAATATATGTTTGATAGTAAAAAAATTAATTAGCATTAAACTATTTAAACTATTTAAGGAATAATGAATGTGGCGGTTACAAGCGCCAATCCGGCGTACACGCGAGCGCATCACGAGAAGCTTTCTCGCAAGCGCTTGCGAAATGCGAACCGCGAATATCGCGACACAGTCCTCAAAAGATATTTACAATCTTTGAGGGTGCGACAACGGATCCGCGCGCAAAAAAGACCCGAGTCATATAAGGTCCGCGAAACCGAGAAGTAGTACCACATGACTCACGGTCCATCTAAAAGGATCTATATGAACAGTAAGCGCAAGCTACGGCAACTTATCAGGCCAGCCAAGGTGCCCATCAGCGATAACCGACAAGAAACAGCAGCTCAGCCAGCGGAGACTCAGAGAGTAGCAGCAGCAGAGGAGGCGCCACAAGAACATCAGTGGAACCGCTCAACCAGCTCGACCAGCGAACATCAGCGCGAGCGGACCACGACTATTAGCGCCAGGAATGTGAACACTCTACCCGCTGGGGGCCTGCTGTGGACTTGGGAACCCACATCAGCATGTGGGATGCCAATGCCTGACTTCACCAACGTTTGATCGAAGTACCGCCGGAAGTGTCGCCGCTACCATCACGCCGTTTGCAGTCTGCCTGCTGATAACATCACAGACAGCGGAGACGCATACCAGTGAGGCGGATTGGAGGACACTATCGCCAATAGACCTACGGGAACAGTTCCTGCATATGTCGTCAGGAACACCGCCGGCGCTGTGGAAATACGTTTCACCCCTACTGTCACTAGTGGACGAAAACAATAACCATCAAGTACCTTCGCTGAAGTGGACGCGTAGCGTCCACCTTTCTGTCAGCTACTGCGAATGCTTTTCCCGTTGACACAAAACCAAACGGCCCTTTTCCAGAGCCACACATGTACGCCACGCCGTCAAGGCATTGTAAATAACTGTAAATACACCTTGTACATAGCATACAACTCTGCAATGTTCTTTCTCCTTCGTACCAACTTCCGAACCGTCCTGCTAGCGCACGTGAGCAGTAGAGGCCGACAGCGATGGCCGACTGCAAACCAATAGAAACCACTAACAATACACCATATAAATCTAGACATAGGAGTGTTTAACATCGGTGCAATTAGTATACGCGACGGGCCCCAAAATCCATGGACTTTCGTAAGCTTTTGGATCTGCGGGCTCCTACAGGCTCCGATGCGTGGTAAATTTATGAATTTTTTGCTGCAATATTACAGATCTATAGAAATTGTCTTGAATTAATAGTAATGCCCTTTTTCAACTTTATTTTTGTATCGAAACTTTAACAACCTTAAAAACGCCACTGTGTAGACATGGTAAAAGTGAAGCAAGAGCGTGCACAACTGATCGCGAATGCGATGCATCATCTTTCCTATTTCTAGGAACAATCTTACAGCGTTTTCCGCTGTTTCTGAGCGTGTGCATAATAATATTTTGCAAGCGTACGCAATAGATCGCAAGATAAAAGCTTGTCCAATGGATGATCGATTTCATATTGTTAAAACGTCTTTAAGATATGTTAATATTTGATTTTTGGACGTTACAATTATTATGTAACAGTAAATTTATGAAAACATATTTATTAATCAAATAATTATGATACTAACATTACTCTACTCGTATATATACTTAGAATATTCACGTTTGACTGATTTTTTATCTAATAAATATATCTCTTTAAATGAGAATTATATAGAATTGAATATTATATGAGCTTTGCAGGTAATATGAATACCCTTTATATTTTTGCAACGGTTGATAATAGCATCTATCTTTGCAACATTCTAATATGCTGCAAAGTTCAATTAAATTTATGTATTTTTAAATATATAATATTTATCGTATTAAATAAGCAGATACGTTATTTTTTATTTCTTATATTTTTTTCTTTTAACTTCATAAGATTCCCAAACCACATTGAAATAAGATATTTCTGCGTGTTAATATTTGTAAAGTAAACAATGTGGAAACATTGTGGAAACTAGAAAAGTTCATGCGCTTTCATTTCGGTTATGCACGAGCGATAGGCGGTTCTCCGAACGCGCGGTAGCGCTGTAAAAAAAGATCGATTGAGTAGCATATGCGTGACGTGTTCGTGCGTGTACGAACAAAAAAGATTATTATTGCATTGTCACGAGGCGAGTGAGGAGAGAAATTTCTGGATAGCGTTAGAATTAGGAAGGTCAGCGTACAAAGTCCACACAGTGCAGTATTATGTAGTAACTGTTGTTATCTAATATACATTTTATGAAACATCAAGTATAGTCTATGTTGTGAGTCATCTTTCCACTGATCCTACAATTTTGGGGTCTCAGTCAGGAGAGCAGCGATTGAGTCGCATACGAGCAACAGCAAAGAGCATAGAAGCGAAATGTTATTATGACCTTGCACGAAAATGAGTTCCGTTTACAGTGATCTAACGGCAGTTCAGTTAAAAGAAATATTGCGTGAATTCGATCAGCCAACCAGCGGCAAAGTAGAGTTGATCGCCAGACCTCGCCTTTTAGAGATCAATTCTTCCGGCGAATGTGTAAACCAAAGAGAGGACAGGACAGTGGCTGCGGCGAGTGGTGCATCGGGAACCTATGACATAGCAGAGAACGAGTCAGAGGAAATGTTGAGGGAGATGCTAGCGATGCGTAAAGAAAAAGAGTTGGAATGTGAGTTTCAAATAGTTCAACGTAAGATAGAATTGTTGCGTCAAATGCAGCAATTAAATACGAGTATATCCCAATCGAATACGCGTAAAGTGACAAATGCGAGTCGACGAGTATGCCGAGAATGAACATAACAGCGATTGCCGATCTTTTAAGTGACTTTGAAATACGAATACGTTCGATAGATGGGAGAAGCAAGTTCGCATGCTGCAGAAATTATACAAGAGGTTGCGTGTAGAATCTTGATAGGACTAAAACTCAAAGACACAGCGTTGGCATGATTTCATTCGCGGCCTGAAAATATTGATGTGCCAGTAGAAGAATTACTTACGGAACTGCAAGGCATGTTTTAGGCCAAACAAAGTGGCAATGAGAAGAGAATTCGAAACTCGAGTATGGAAGAAAAATAAAAAGTTCAGTGAATATTTCAAGAAAATATTAGGTGTACAACTTTGCTTCCGCCGTTTTCCTATATATGGCTTTAGCGGTAAGTGGTGGTCGAAATAAATAGATCATAGACGTCATACAATAAACTTGGGCATCTGTCAACATAACCCCATAGAAACATTAGTCGATTCGTGTCTGCATCATAAAGTTATTCTCGATTGAAAATGTCAGTTTACGAGCCAAATTCTCGTCATTTGCGGGAGGTTTTAATTTTTTGCTTCAATATGAAGAAATCTGCGGCTGAGGCTCATCGAATGCTCTCAAATACTTATGATGAGGCCGCTATTAGTGAAAGAACGTGTCGTGAGTGGTTTCAACGCTTCAAGAACGATGATTTTGACGTCCAAGGTCATGCTCTGTATTTGGTGGGACCAGCTCGGCGTAGTGTATTATGAACTGTTAAAATCGACTGAACAATCACAGGCGATCGAACGCAATTGATGTGTTTGAGCCGAGCATTGAAAGACAAACGGCTGCAATATAACGAGAGACACGATAAAGTGATTTTGCAGCATGACAATGCTCGACCCCATGTTGCGAAAGTGACATACTTGGTCAAGACATACTTGGAAACGTTGAAATGGGAAGTCGTATCCCACCCGCTGTATTCTCCAGACGTTGCTCCCTCTGACTATCACTTGTTTCGATCAATGGCACACGGCCTGGCTGACCAGCACTTCCGATCTTATGAAGAAGTAAAAAAATTGGAACGATTCGTGGATAGTCTCAAAAGATGACCAGTTTTTTCGACGCAGGATTCGTACGCTACCTGAAAGATGGAAGAAAGTAGTGGCCAGCGATGGACAATATTTTGAATCATAAATGTATAACCAGTTTTTTACAATAAAGCCTCGAATTTTGGAAAAAAAACGGCGGAAGCAAAGTTGTACACCTAATAATATTAGCAAATCTAGTGATCATCGAAGATAAATTAATTGATTACTTAATCGACGCATACCAGATCCTGTGCTGCATGACCAGGTACGACAGAGATTTGCAAACAAATCAGATTTATTAGAGGCATTCAAGAAGGTGACTCTAAGAAACGGACCAGAAGCGGAAATATCGTTTTATGGAAACACCAGGAATAGCAAGGAGAAGGCATCATTCAAGAATAAGAAAACGGAAATGAAGAAAGAACCAGCGAGAAGATGTCACAGTTGCAGCGCATCGGATCATCTCGTTGCCAATTGCCCAACAAAGAGCAAAGGTATTAAATATTTTGAATGTCGTGAGTACAGACACCACACTGGTCAGTGCCCGAAAAAAAATCTTTCGAGAAGAAAGACATGCGATGTGAGTCATTTGTCAACTCGTAAATATTATAAGAAAATCAAAGATGGCCAGACATCAACTGCCTTAATTGACACAGGTAATGATCTCTCTTTGATGCGTGCGGATCAGTACATAAAGTTAAGTTATATAACTCCTAACTTAAAGTATAAAGAAATAAAATTTTGTGGGATCGGCTCAGACGAGAATAGAACGCTAGGAGAATTTTGTAGCGATGTAGAGATCGATGGCAATCATTACAAGATAACGTATCACATAGTGTTGGATACTTTGACGAAGCACAACATTATAATTGGTACTGATTTCTTAAACTCCGTGAACGTATTGATAGAGGAACATAAAAGTATTTCGTCAACCTCAAAAGGTAAATGAGTCAAAAGGTACTAGAAGTTTTCACTATAAATTGCATACGTGAAGTTAATGAAATAGATTTAGCTCACGTCTCTTGTCGCGAATTCAAAAATACGGTCGAGAATATGATTGATAATTATAATCCGATAAAAAGCCGAGAAATAGACATTAAGATGAATTTAATTCTCAAAAATAACGAATCGGTTTATCAAAGGGCTCGTCGTTTGTCTCTGCACGATAAGACAGAAGTAGACGCCCAAGTTAACGAATGGCGCAGAGGGATTATACAACCTTCCCTTTCCGAATTTGCAAGTCCAGTAGTCCTTGTTCAAAAGAAAAATGGAAAAACAAGACTCTGTGTAAATTATAAAAAATTAAACAAAAAAATTATAAAAGATAGATATCCGTTGCCGCTCATTCAAGGATCAAATAAATGCGTTATAGGGAGCCGTCATTTTCACTACATTAGACTTGAAAAATGATTTTTTTTCATGTGCCTATGAGTGAGAGTAGTAAACTGTATACCGCGTTTATAAGGGCCAATATGAATTTCGTTACATTGCATTCGAATTATGCAATTCGCCTACAATCTTTCAGAGATACATTAACATAATATTTAAGGATTTAATGAATGAAAAAATAGTACTAGCTTATATGGATGATTTAATCATACCGTCGGCAGACCTTGATAGTAGTAAAAAAATCTCGCAAAAGTAGTGTAACAGAAGAGTTTGAAAATTACGGTTTGAAAATTAATTGAGAAAAATGCGCATTTTTACAAAGGAAAATTGAGTTTCTTGGATATATAATCGAGAACGAAAATGTTCGGCTGTCAGAGAGAAAAACAGAAGCCGTTATGAAATTTCCCGAACTAGATAATGTTAAGAAGTTTTTTGGGCCTGACAGGCTACTTTCAGAAATTCATTCCGAATTATTCTTTAATCACACGATCTTTAACCAATTTATTAAAGTTAAACACAAAATTCGTGTTTGATGAGAAAGAAAAATTAGCGTTTAATTAACTTCAAAATTCACGTTAAATACAATAATAAGTCGGTGTTACAATTATATAAGATTTCGTCAGAAACTGAGCTGCCTACTGATGCTTCAATGCACGGATACGATGCTATTTTATTGCAATGTGATGATAAAGAATATGTGATGATAAAGTGATATGTTCCATCCAGTACACTATGCGAGCGGAATCAAAGTATAGTAGTAAGCTTGTAATACTTGCAATTATAAAAGCGCTACGGAAATTTAGAATTTATTTATTAGGCATAAGTTTTAAAATCATTACAGACTGTCAGGCTTTTTCTTTAACTATGAGCAAAAAGGATCTGTGTGTTCGCATGGCCAGATAGGCCTTGTTGCTAGAAAAATTTCATTATACAATCAAGCACTATCCGGGTAAAAATATGTTACATGTTGATGCGTTGAGTAGAAATCCCCTCCCAATGATGATAAATGAAAGTAGTGAGAATATTCATGCGAAAATTGATAAGGCACAGCGCGAAGATAGCGATATAGAAAAAATGTTTGCAAGTTTGTAGATCAGCGTCAGTACGAAGGCTATATTGCGAGAGGCGCATTATTGTTTAAAGAAAGCGAAGGTGATACGCCTGTTATTCCTAAATCGATGCAGAATCAAATAAGACGAGTGCATGAGTCAATTTTTAACAGGCAAAAACAGAAATGCTTTTGAAGAAGGCCTATTGGTTCCCAAATATGCGTGATAAGATAAGAAAGATTGTCTATAATTGCGTTACTTATATTTTTGCGGAGAAAAGGCGTAGTAAATTAAATGAGTGGTTAAATCCTATTGAAGGCAACGTGCCGCTAGATGTATATCATATAGATCATCTAGTCCCTCTTGCGTCAATGAAAAAAAAATTATCGTTTATCCTGAGTCACAGATACGTTTTCAAAATTCATGTGGTTATATGCAACTCGATCAACAAGAACAGCAGAAGTCTTAGATCGTCTTAAGAAACAGGCAGCTACCTCGGCGACCCTCGTAGAAAAAAAATATTGTATATCCGATCGCGGATATACAATATCCTCAAAAGAATTCGAGATGTATTGCAAAGAAGAAAAGATTGAGCATGTTCTAACAACAACTGGTGTATTTAGAAGAAATGGGCAAGAGTAGAAAGAGTGGAAAGAGTAAATCAAATATTAATATCCGTTTTAACGAAATTGGCAGCACCTAATCCATCTGAATGGATACAAATATCTAATGAAAGCCTAACATCTTAACTCGTTGCCGCACAGGAGTATCGGAACATTTTTCAATGTTTTATTTGGTGAGGCTCAAACATGAGGCTCAAAGACAATGAGAAAATCCGAGAACTTATTGAGTCCGAATGCATAATCGCTTTTCAAGAAAGTCGAAGCGAACTCCAAGAAAATGCGAAAGTAAATATCCGAAAAATAGTGTGAAAATGCTAAAGGCTTTAGAAAGAGAAAAGAAGCTAACCGCGAAGGTGTCTTAATCGCTATCAAGAAAACACAAACAAGTCCCGGATCCAAATTTACATCAAAATTCCCTCTCATCCTTATCGCATATTAAAGATTTTCCTTAACGACCGCTAAACGTAATGACGAGAGTAAGGGTGAGACCGCAACGTCTATCTCAGCGAATCATATGAAGCCGTGGATTCAAATATCGATAGCAATGAATCGGACGACAATGAGACCGAGGGCGTATGTCCCAGCAGGACAGCCGAGTGTGGAAACTAGAAAAGTTCATGTGCTTTCATTTCGGTTATGCACGAGCGTGTAGGCGGCTCTCCGAGCGCGCGGTCGGTGGCGCTGTAAAAAAAGAATCGTTCGAGTAACATATCTGCGTAACGTGTTCATGCGTGAACGAACAAAAGAGATTATTATTGCGTTGTCACGAGTGAGGAGAGAAGTTTCTGGATAGCGTTAGAATTAGGATGGTCAGCGTACAAAGTCCACATAGTGCTCGATGCAGTATTATATAATTGTTGTTATCTAATATACATTTTATAAAACATCAAGTATAGTCTGTGAATCATCTTTCCACTGATCCTACAATATTGAGCTTCTAACCTATGATCTCGAGATCATTATTGATTTATTAGAAATATACGGAAGTTTTTGGAATAGGTATGCATGGTTTATTATGAGCATGTTCATTATTCCTTATTATACACTGAAAAAAGTCTGGCGAGAGGCAACTATTATAACAATTAGTGTACAAGGTATCCAATGACTAAAATCTTTTGAATATTGTTCAGGATTATGTCCTGAATAACATTTGTCAAGATCAAGGCTATTAGAAGTTATATCCCTTATTTTTATTTTACATAGAAATGAATTTTCAGT
>NW_012130067.1:6890282-6920018 GCF_000143395.1 Atta cephalotes | reverse complement strand
CGCGCGCGTGCGTGGTGTGTGTGTGTGTGTGTGTGTGTGTGTGTGTGTGTGTGTGTGTGTGTGTGTGAGGAAAACAATTTAATATTGATTGTAATCTGAAAGGAAATTAAATACCAAGTCAAAAGATCCAAAATGATCTTAATACAATGAAAGAACGACACTAACTAACTGGCAATTCAACAATTTCGACATTTATTTGTTAGTTTGACAGTTATTTTGTCAATATATTCGCTCTATCCAAAATCACTGTGACATTCTCCTTGTCAGCTCGTGTAATAAGTAAATCATCATGATCTTTCATAAATTAATTTGTAATATTTAACCAACCAAATAATTGTTTGTCATTATGGCTGGACAAAGAAAAATCATTAGAAAATTTATTGAGAATAGAAATTTAATTGTTTCTAATAAAATTTACAATGTTGATAGGACGACCAGATATATTATTTTCAACACTTTTTTTTAAACTCTATCATAGTTTTATCAATGTTATATTTGTTCATAGGTAAACCAAAACCTTCACTAGTTATAACAGCAATTGAACTTCCCTTGATATGTCAGTATTACTCAGATTGATAAACCATTTTTTATTTATTAAATAAAGAAGATGTTTCATTGAACAAATCAGGAGAAATATAGACGTTCTCAAATTAGAACGATTAAAAACTGTAGAAGCACTATTAGAATTAGAATTCGACGCATTATTGTTTAAATTCTCGGAGTAGAAAGACTAGCATCTGTAGGAGTAATAATATTAATGTTAGAAATTAACGGATTATTGATTAAAACATTCTTAAAAAGAATAGAATAATTAGAAATTATTAGGATCGAGATTGTTAATGTTGGAATTCAACGAATTATTGCTAGATATAGCATATATAAAAAATACGAGTAGTCTAATTCGAGATTTATTGTAATTAATTTGTTTGAAAATTGTAATTTAATTTAATTTTTTATCAATTCTAGATGATTGCTATATAATAATAGTTATTAATTTTGTCCAGATAAATAAAAAAACTATAAGAAACAGGTACAATGACAGAAATGATTGGATTATCTTAAAAATATTACTGCTGATGTAATGTAAATGACTAGATAACCTTTAATTTCAATCGCAATATTGCTTTTACATTACCATGTTGGATCATATTCAATCGCTTATAAAAACAATTATTGTATAAAGATCCTGTTTGAGAAGTATGTACAAATGTAAAGGAACCAAATTATATATGTTTAAGGCAGTGTTTTAAAAACTTAATACAGACTCTAATATTAACACATAATTTAAGAGATAGAAACATAATTAAAAAAAAATTGTAAGTATTAATGCCAAAACAATCTCTAATAAAAAAAATACATTGAGAGAAATTCCTGAAAATTAACGTCCGCGTGTATTAAAATATATAATATACATAAAATACATAAATATAAAATAAAAAACGGGCAATTAACAGCTTTGATACACGGTACTTGGTGCGAAAATACACATATACACATATATTTCGATTGTATCTACTGATCTATTACATAATAATTAAAAATAAAGAACGTTTCGGCTTCAAGTCATCTTCAGCAGTCCCCAATCATAGTAAAAATTATTTACATTCTAATGTTCATACTGTAATTGAAATCGTGTACAGCAATTAAGGAATCTGTTGAGACTTACTTGCTGCACGATTTCTAAATAAATAATAAAATGCTTGATATTTGAATGCTTTGAATGCTCTACTTAACTTCATGAGAGTGCTTGACGAAGTTTATACGATGATACCGAATCCTTCTTTGTTGTGAGCCTTCTCCAAATGATTTCTTTGATTCAATCCATCAGTTTTCTGCCTTTTCAAAGTGGGAATAACACCTGAGTTTCCTTATCCACAATCAAAGTTCGCGGTTCAAGAATTAATTTCTGAGCCGTTACTTCAATCCGAAAATTATGCTCAGATATATCTCTGCGTGTGCCAATCTAGTAATTCGTTACTCAGCGGTGCCAGTAGCGAGGCTACCCGACTAAACTCTACGACACTTATTCTTCCACCATCGTCGTCTATCATCCCTCTCCTTATTCTACACAATGGGAATTATCCTGTTGTCCTTACAAGGCAGAATGCTACGGAAGCATTAATACTGATACTGATTCCTATCTTCTAATTATACTCTTTCTTCCCTTTCTTAGTTTTTTCCCTCTCGTATTTTACCCTCTCCATACGATTTCCTTAGTTCGTTTCCTACAGTCATTTTTCATTATTCACTAGCTGACAATAAAGAGTAGTCTTCAATTTTGCTTTAACTTATATTTAAATATGTTTTAGAATAGTTAATTACGCATTTATATTGTACGACACTGAAGATAATCCGATAAGGGTCGAAACGTTTGTAGATTACATGTATTAGATTTTGATGAATTTTAATTATTAACAATTATCATTCGGTTTGCGACTCATAGCCTTGTATTAGAATTTTTTAAATATATTATAATTTTACTTTTTGATTTACCTTTATTTTTGACACTACTTTTATTATTGGACTATATATTGTGATTATTAAAGTACTTTTTTATTTATACAAATCACTGTACGTTTCAAAATTTTACATAGTTTAATTTTATTAAATTCAGCTTTATCTATATCGTACTCGCAAAGATTTGCACATTTTGAGCCGATTCCGGCGCGCTATCCCCACTACTGCTCAGCGGCGCCGAGCGAGGAACCGCCGCGCGCTCACATGACTCTGGCTCAAGAGTGTCTCTGTAGTTTAAACGTGCGGAGATCGTATAATATTTTACGTTATTAAAGAATATTTTTCTTGCAAAATAATTTTTATTTTCTTAAAAAAAATCTAAATTTTCTAAAACATTTTGTCATAATAATTCTTGCCTACCATAAACTATTCAATAATTATTATAAATTTACATTGAGAAGTTTTTACAATAACTAACACATTTTGTCATAATAATTTTTGCCTACCAGAAACCATTCAATAATTGTTTTAAATTTACATCGAGAAGTTTCTATAACATACTTGCGAAAATTGGAGTCAGAAAATACATGAATCTGGAAATACCATGTTTTCCATACAAAGTCTTATAATTATATTCGCTTACAGAAGAAAATAATTATTGCGATATAGAAATTTTGTTACTTGATAAGACTTTATAAAATTTTATATGTTTTATGGAAAACATGGAATTTCCAGATTCACGTATTTCCTGACTTCAATTTTCGCAAATATGTTATAGAAACTTCTTGATGTAAATTTATAACAATTATTGAAGGATTTCTGGTAGAGAAGAGAGAAGAATTATTATGCTTATTATGACAAAATGTTTTAGAAAATTTAGATTTTTTTTAAGGAAATAAAAATTATTTTGCAAGAAAAATATTCTTTAATAACGTAAAGTACGATCTTCGCACGTTTAAACTACAGAGACGCTCCTGAGCCAGAGCATCATGTGAGCGCACAGCGGCTCGGTCGCCGAGCCTCGAACGATAATGGGGGTAGCGCGCCGGAATCGGCCCAAAATGTGCAAATCTTTGCGAGCACTGATCTATATTACCGAATTTATGTTCTATATACGTATTTTTTGAACTTTGTTTCTTATTTATATGACCAAATTTTATGCTCTATATCATTTTATATAATTCACGATCATTGCTGATAATTACATTTTTGTACATTTCAATACTTATACAATACTTATACAATTATTCACTATTATATTTATAGAATCCAGAAAGGTTAATCCATTAACCTTTCATTAGAAGGATTAATTAATAATTGGCTGACTTATAATGTTATCAGCGATGTATTTACGTGGGTCATTTGTTTAGTAAATTTCCATGAAATGACGCTACAATCCATTTGATGACGCGACATCTCGAAAGATCCACTCTTCGAACCCCTTCAAGTCAAATTTCAGCCAGAAATACGCAGTATTGAAGTAGACTGTCTCAAAGTCTGCAAAATACTCATTGACGGCGACAATGACTTCCTCATTTGACGAGAATTTCTTCCCATCGAGCCAAGTTTTTAAGTTTGGGAACAGAAAGAAGTGTCACACGGGGACAAATCCGGAGAATAGGGTGGATGAGGAATCAATTCATAGCCCAATTCGTAGTTTTGTCATTGCAACGACTTGTGGGACGGCGTGTTGTCTTGATGGAAGAGCACTTTTTTGCGCGTCAATCTCGCTTCAAATGACTACCAAACATGAACTATGCGTCCTTTCTGGCTGAAATTTGACCTGAAGAGGTTCGAAGAGTGGATTTTTCGAAATGTCACGTCATCAAATGGATTGTAGCGCCATTTCATGAAAATTTACCAAACTTATCAAATGACCCATGTTTGCTCGGCAATATTTTTTAAAATTTGAATAATGGCGTAAATCCAGAATCTACTTTCCGACTACAGCTTATTTTTAGTTAACCGTTTTATATATTATTTTTATAACTTTGAGAGAATGACCCGATCGGAATCGAAACGTTAGTTTAATGTAGGCATATTTTTATTTTTATTCTTTTATTTTTATTTTTATTTTTATTTAATGTTATTTGTATCATATTATGTACTTTAAAATTGTTTGGCTCGTAATCCTTCTTAACACAATTTCTTTCAAGATTTAAAATTATAATTCGTTGAGGAATAGAAAAATAGGCTCTGAATATTTGAAACTCTAAAGAATTAAAAAGTTGGAAAGAAATAATTTTTCTAAATCATTTGAATTAGAAAGATTAGAACAGAAATATAAATTCGTTCATTTATTGGAGAGAGAAAGGAATGATTAATTTCAGAAGGTTTGAAAATAGGTGATTAACTAGATAGATTTATGTAGGAGGAATGGTCACTTTCAGAAGGTTCAGGGGAAATTGACGGAATGTTGACAGGTGTGGTATTATTTGGATTTATGATTGAGGAGTAATTTCAAGAAGAGGTGAAGTCAATTCTAATCGAGAAGTGGAACTAGTGGAGTCAGAAGAGTTTCTAAATTCGTTCTCAATTTAATTTTTTATTTGTCTTATTACTTGCAATAAATTAAATCTTTTTGAAGTTCTAGCTAGACGGCTGAAAAGTTGCATTTGTCGCGTTTGTTGGGGTCACGTTTGTTGGCGTCGCGTTTGTTGGCATAATCTTTGGAAGCGCACTGGAATTTTTTAATTTTTCAAATAAATTCTAATGAATAAATTCAAATAAAGTCTAATGAATTCGGCTGCCTTGCTTACTTTTTGATAACCTGCAGCCTAATTTTTTAGGGAATTTAACAGGAAGAACTCTCTGTTGGTTATTGCATAGAAGGAGCCGTCCTCTGTAACTACTTCATCTAGTTTGCACTCCCGAAGTAAAATCAAATTACTAATTATTAATTATTAATTGCTTTTAGAGTTAGTAATCGGATTTCATCACTATGCATTTTGCACATCTTAATTTATACTATGAGTTTCTTTGTCTTCGATGGGAATGATCAGAGGATGAAGGAAAATATGGGAATCAATTGTTCCTAAGTGTCATATGGATTGATTCTATTGTTAGTTTGAAAATATATCTCCATCGTCTCACTTGCGATATTAGATACTCGATCAATCTATAAATATCTATAGATATCCTGACTTTTATTATTGATCTTTCTACGTTTTACATTACAATCTTTTATTATAACAAGATTGAAATTTCTTTCCAATTAATTCTCATAAATGTTTAGTTTCCGGCTCGATGATAATATTTTTGTAAGAATGGATGGTAATATGCGAAAGAAAAGAATCATGGAGTCCTCCGGACGTAACATAAGTATCAAAATGTTTTCTTAAAATGTTCATAATACTTCATCCTATCCTATACTATGTATAATACTACATGGGCTGAAAAGTCCCGGGATTTTTCAATACGTGGCGTCACTAGAAAATGAACATGATTCATTTCGAGAGGTTCATCTGTCACTAATTTATGTATGAAGTTTCATTTTGTTCATTCGTTTACAAGCTACAGTCGTTTAAGTGGCGCTACTTTCGCCTTCGTTCTGTACCATCATATAACGCACCGTCACACACGTCCTTGAAAGCGGTGGCCAAATTGAAGCAATTACGATTCGTATTGGTTGCTCACCCACCGTATTCTCCAGACTTGGCCCCCAGCGACTATTATCTGTTCCCAAACTTCAAGCGGTGGCTCCAGGGAAAGAGATTCACATCGAATGAGGAAGTCAAAGTGGAAACCGAGACGTATTTCGAAGGCTTGGACGTTTCGTACTACAGAAAGGGCATCGAAATGTTGGAAAATCGCTATATCAAGTGTATCGCCCTCGAAGGCAACTATGTTGAGGAATAAATATAACTTTGCCCAAAAAACGCTTGTTTTCATTAAAAATCCCGGGACTTTTCAGCCCATGTAGTATATGTTTTTGTTATTCGAATTATGACATAGATCATAGATAATAACATCATTTAAAAAGAAAGATTAAATTTGTAAATATCTAATTTTACATTAGCTATATCAATGTTCTTTCTGTCAAGAAAATACGAGGAAAAGAGAAAGGCAGAGGGATCAGAAATTTGCTAGTCAGTATGATATTCCCACGACTTATAAATTTCTCTCGCTTCTAAGAAAAACCGTCCTTCTTGAAAGGATACTTTGTCTTTAGCTCTCCGTGATATCCAGCCAGCATTATTGACGATAAAATTTATTTATCGATTGCAATTTGCTAGTCTATTCTCTTCCCTAAGCTAGTAAACACGAAAAATCTACGGGCATTTTTATATTACAGAAGCCTTATTTGAATTTTCTGCGTCATGCAATATAGTTATTTACTTTTATTAATATTACTATCTTCTCTTTACTATATCCGCTTTTAGTAGAAATTATTTATTCTTAAAATTTTGCTGAAATATACGCTTTCAAGCTAGATATTTATGTGTCAACTTTGGAAAATTATTAATTATAACTTTTTGGTTAAAATTTCGAAGATCAATTATAAGCATATGCGACAACAATTATGCAGGATATTTAAAATTGTATTCGTTATGTATCGAACGCGCATCAAGAATCACGCCTATGGATTACTAGCGTGCAGCGAATTCGGCGTTTATCTGATGGCGCGATGAAAAAAAGCCGAACTGTTCCGGTGCCGCGGAAGCCATTACACAGATAGTCTATTCGAAGGAAGCTAATAGATCAGGGGAAATGGGTTAGAGTACCGAAAAAGTACATCCAGCGTCGATGCCTCCGGCCGCCTCGTGGCCGATAGATCACCAGTCTAAGTGCACTAAATGTCCCTTCCCCCGTTCGCCAGTTATTATGCGGCAAACTGCAGTAGCTTTTTTACGCGATGATACATTTATCATGCCTAACGCCATTGTCAGAAAACATATAAAGGGTGCATCATGTACGCAAAAGGAAATCGTATGAAATAGTCTTGACATGCTCGCTTACATAATACGTTTTACGTTAAGCCATTGAAAATATATCTGAGTATAGAATAATTAACTATTTAAAAGCTTTCGGACTTTTCATATAGAATAGATTCCATTCGAATATAAATGGCATTGAAAGATGATCTTGATGATGAAAAAACGCTCTCTATGAAAAAATTTCCGTTCGAAAACATTTAACTGCAAAATGCGTTTCCATGAAGTTCGTATAATTATATTTTTGTAACAAAAAAATAATTTTGCCATAGCTCTCTCGCTTCGAGCAGAGAGTTAATTTGTAACATGTCCTGCCGGGTGACAGTTTCTCATCGCGCGAAGTTAAGAGATCGTCGCGGTTGAACTTCCACGTCACCGGGGAAAAAAGTTATCATAGCTCTCAGGATAGATTTCCATACTGAAGTGCAGATGAATGACGGACAAATTGAAGCGGCGCGGTGGACGCCAGCTCTATCCATGCCATCCTTCGAGCTTACCACGATATAGAGCAGCAGTATGTGGTATTACATACGTAATTGATGCTTGGCTATTTTTTTCGCGGTAATATATTGTGGCGTTGCGCAGCGCAACTCCGTTTGTGCGAGGCGTTACATTGTAACTAATGCGTCGCGATTTTTAACATGGACGACTCGACATATCACTGCTTGGAACATTTTCATAGCGATATGCTGGTTTTATATTTTTGTTGAATGTCGCGAGTAGATCAGGATCCTGCGAAATCTTTACAACACGTCATTTATAATCGTTATCATAATCTTCATATAATAATAATAAAATTATTAAATAAACAATTAATCGCTTTTTAAAATACAATTTTATTATCTGAACTGTTTCAATTCATCATTATTTTCATTATTACATAACAGTTAATTATTACATATAAATTAAATACAAAAACATAAAAAATACTTTTATTAAATTCTTCAACTATATAATTGTTCAAATATATTTAAAAATTATTTTTACACAGTAATTGCAATAATTAATTTTACGATAAGAAAATAATATAAATACTAGTGATGATAATAAACATATTATAACTATATGTCTCTGTTGTTCATATAATTATCTGTTCTCTACTTTTGACACTTGCAAACGTTATTTTCTTACAAAAAATTTAACTTGATTTTATTTGTTTTGTAAATTTTAATTTATTTAATTTATATTATTGTATAGTTATGTGCAGTAGCTCGCACTTAGTTAATTGGCTAACTAACGGTTACATACACTCCAGATATGGTAATCTGTGAGATTTATTTGCTGCATTCGATTTCTTTAATGAACATTGGATTGTTATCAATTATTGCTGTGATTGGAGACTGCTGAGGATGGCTTGAATATAGCCGGAACGTTCAGTTTTGTATATTATGTAATAGATACAATCAAAATATATGTACATGATAATTGCACCATTTACGTATTAAGGCTCTTGATTACCTGTTTTTAACTTTATTTTTTTATTTACATGTTTAATGTAAATGACATTTACATGTTTAATAAAATAATTACATGTTTAATAAAATATAATAATAATAATAATAAATATAATAATAATAATAATAAAATATAATATTATATTATATTTTATTATTGAAGATTATTATATTAAATTATTATAACAATTTAATATAATAATCTTCAATAAGAAAAATTTGATGTCACATTAATTCATTGATTTATTTAAATTCTTTGTATATATCATGCTTTATAATTTTCTATTTTTTTATATAAATATTTTTTATATAATTAAAGAATAAATTAACAAATTTACATTCTCTTCTTCAAATAATAATATTCAGATTATCTACATAATTAAAATCCTCAATTTATCATAGATAAATGAATATTAATTATTCTAAATAATTTAAATATAATATATTATCTGAAGATGTATTTATTTGCAACTATAATACGGATATAACGTGAAATGTAACATACATATGTAAAAGTAATTCATACTAACAAACTCAGGGTGCACTAGTGCACATTAAAGCCGTCATACATACATTGACATAAAGATATGTGTTTAACACTTTTAATATAAATATAGAAATGAATTAAACAATAAAATTTTCAATACTTTGTTGTGCTATTTAATAAAATATTATATTATTTAGTAAAATGCATTTTACTCCTTTTTAAAACATTATAAATTGCATTTTAAAAATGCAATTTATAATGTTTTCCACTTTTAATCTTCCCTTTGTCGATTATTTGATCTCTGGAAACTTGGACTCTTATTATTTAAATATTTAAACAATTAAATGTTAGATATAAATACTTTTGAACCTGAAAATATGTATTTTGATGAATATCTCAAATATAAGATTTTTCATCAATTATTGAATATTTAAATAACAAATAGATGCAAGTTAATTGAAATTTTATATTCTTGATATCAATTTGATTTAAAAATGTTGTTTAATTCGAATAATTATACATTTATGCATCACATGTAATATTTAATGTATATCATAAATGTTCAATACATCACAGGATTTACATAAGTTTTTATAATCTTTATAAACAACTACAATGTATCTAATTCTTAATGTTTTTTACATCAAAATGAGTGATATAGAAAATGATCTTCATTTATCTTTGATTTTTTGCTTGAACTCGTACTTGCCCGTTAATCATTAGCAATTATATTTGCATTGACTATACAACTATTGATTATTGTATGCAACATGTATTCTATTCTAACGTACGGACGTAATATAGACATTGCCGATCTGCTATCTCGGTTTTATACTAATTAGCTCGCCGATCGCCTTTATTTCCTATTATAGCAGAATAGTTTTGCAAGATTTAGAAGAGCAGGCTATAAAGAAGTTATCATTACAATTGAGATTAGTAATGACAACAAATTCAATTTTTTTATGTCACAAACGATATTACATGACCATTTTATCATTTTTGACCATTCGAAGCCGACGTCATCGGATAGACATCTCAGCTTCTATTCAAATCATCCTATTTGTCATAAGAAAGGTGTAATGTACGGTATGGTGGACAGAATTCTTTTATTTTCCCATCT
Source organism: Atta cephalotes (assembly GCF_000143395.1). Classification (NCBI taxonomy): domain Eukaryota; kingdom Metazoa; phylum Arthropoda; class Insecta; order Hymenoptera; family Formicidae; genus Atta; species Atta cephalotes. The sequence goes on along the minus strand of NW_012130067.1, from coordinate 6,909,566 downwards.
GCAATATTATAAAATTCAAAAATACCATCAGCATTCTTTTAAGTGGCCACTTTACTATCCACTTTCTTTTATTTTTTCCGCAATTAGACAAAGACTTAAATTTCATTGCTCTCCTTAACATAAGATTGCTTAATAAAAATAAAAAATATTTCATTATCCCGTTTATAAAATCCATCTCCGAGAACTTTATGCTTATAGCTCTTGATGTACATCTTAAGACAGCATTCACTATATCTAACATTCTAAAGAAATTTACACAGGAGCCGATTAGACCATTTCTTAAAACAAGATGTAATTTATAAAATTGAATGTTTGAATTGTGAGTCTAATTATATACAGACAAAAAGGAGATTATAAATTAGAATAAATCAAACATCGATCTGATATTAACAAGAGAATAGGATCTCCATCAGTAATTTCTGATCATCGTAATCATGAATTCAAATGGGAAGAGGTCAAAATTTTAGACAAGTCTTACTATTATAAAAAAAGAATTATTTCTGAAATGCTCCACATTAAAAGACAAAAGTATGATTTGAACAAATACTGATCCACTGCCTGATATATCTCTTACAATCCTTTCCATCGTTGAATTCTCCTTCCTAATATCATTTTTATTACTATTACCTTGTTAGATGACAAGCATTTCAACTATCGAAGGTTCTAGCATTTTACATCTCAGAGTTCTACAATATTAAGACCCATTTGATATCGCTTTATAATTACATTTAGTACTCAATTTTTTTCAAAGTTTATTATAGTTGTAAAAGGAACATGAAGTGTCCTTTTACATTGATTTCACTGTATCAATCTATTGTATCACTCACTATATCTATTGTAAATTTGAGAAGAAATTCACGATTTAGTAAATCTCATACGATTATTATGATTTCTAGAATCAACTAACATCAAATTCCGATGTGAAGCTGCTTGATTGTATCTGCTCTAGGCTGCATCCTATCATAATTCTTTTTGCCAACATGCTAGTATAATATGCGCTTTTTATATTTTATATTTTAATTGTGAATATCTTGCATAGTTACCGAATAACATTTTTAAATTTATTTTGCTGAAGAAGATTTCAAAGTGAGTGGAAACGTTCAAATAAAAAAGACATCATTTATCGACAGAATTTTCGTAAATTTCATTATTTCAAGATCTTGCGCTTGATCACTTTGACTCTTATTAGCCTTGATTTATGTTAGTTTTGTTTATTGATTATTGTATCATTCCATACATATATATTATTTCTTTTTATATACATATACATATATAAACATAATTTATTAAATATATATTTATTCATTATTTTGTGTTTTGTTATCGAGTGATTTTGAGAGACATTTGTTCCTTGAAATAGGATATATCAAAAGATTCATTGCATTTTGTCCTAATACATCCTATGTCAAATGTGAACATTTATAAAAAGTTATATCTGATTTCATATTTCCTCTATTATCTATTTTTCTGGAAACTTCTATGTCAGATGCTTTCGTAAATTTTATAATAGATCAACGTAACAAGCTTCACAAATATTACATTTTGCAATGTGTCAACGAATTGCAATGCAATTCTTCTAATGAAATATCGGCACAGTAAATGAAATATATATGAAATATATATATAGAATTTTGCCTTATGAACATAGAGTTAATAATATGCATTCTTTCTTGCTGACTGTTGACCATTGATCACAATAAAGAAGGGTAAAGTAGAGCGAGGCTAGTTGTGACACTTTTTCTTTAAATTATTATAACCTAAATAAATCTTCACACAATTATGATAAATGCTTTAAAACGTTGCATGTTCATCTGGCTCAATAATTAAACACTTATAAATCCTTAATCTCGTAAAGAAAAAATTACGTTATTTACAAGAATGCAAAATCAAGGATCAATATGTCTCACCTATGGGGCATGTTGAGCATTCTCAAAGGATAAGTTGAGACATGTGTGTTGAAGATAATCATTTATTATTAAAAACATGAAAGGATTATGTATATAAATTTTTATTATTTTCATTTTAAGTATAATAATTTGTAATATTCTTTCTTTTTAAATGCTTTAATTAATAAAATTAGAAAAACTAAAATCTTTATTATTTATAATAATAATTAAATGTAAAATATATGTTTAATCGTTAAATAAAATAAAAGATAGCATAGATAAAGACAGATTTCATTTAAGCAACTGAATTTGTACGGTTAGTTATAAGATATATTAGGCAAAACAAGCCCCGCATCGGTGTTGACTGAAATATTTCTTTATAACTACAAAATAATAAATAAAATATCAACTTTAACATTAAAAAATATATTAAATACTAAAAATATATTAAATATTGATATCTAAAAACATTTGATTGTTATTAATCGTTTTAATTACTACGTAAACCAAAAAACCAAAAAAAAGAATACTTGCCTAATAATTTTATTTTTGATGTATGAAAATGAAAAGCACGTGTTTGGCTGTGTTTGAAAGCCGGACATAAATTATTGTATATTAAAAAATCTCTGTCTTTGATTATTTAAATATTTGCATTTACCCCTATGCGCAACTAATCGCGCTCTACTCTACAAATTTTTAAGAATTTTGTGATCACTCGGGAACCGTTTTATTTCTGTTTTCTCATGTATTTTTCTTTGTAGAAATAAAAAATTATTATAATAATGTTAAAATTAAAGAAAAATTGGTACATTAAAATATAATGAATAAAATCTTTATTTACATCATTATAAAATCACTGTTAATTATATTTCAATAATTTATTTATAAAATTAATACCAAATTAGATCAAATGCGAATAATATTGCACAATACATTAATTAGACTATATTTTTTATTATAATTTTATTTGTAATATTGATATCGTGCGATGTGCAATGCTTGGAGTAGAAGGGGAGGGGGAAAACGATATCGATATGACGATATATAATGAATGTTATAATGAAAAATATATTATTATTATGGATTATTGTACTGATAGTCAAATCTTGATCAAAACGTCTATGTTATTTTATTATAATTTTAAATATATGATTTCCTTTTAAAACATCTAGTGCTGTATGCACTATTTATAATTAAATTACATAGACATTTCGGCCATTAAACCTTCAGTATATAAGAATTCCGTAAATTTTTTCGCGCAATGGGTGATTAATCTAAGTTTATTTTCTTATAACATGTCTAATTGTAACATAAGAACGCTCGTTATCTAAAAATTGTTTTTCTTTTTTCTTTTTTGATGTTATTTATTGATGTTAGTCCGAAGAGTTTCGAGTTATCCTATCCAAAGGAAATGATCTTTTATTTTCCGATAGTCCAGATGTTCATACTTAGTTGTCACTTGAACGCAAAATTTCCAGATTCTAATAATCACAATATTTCTTGATTAATTAAATGTTTGCATTTCGTATTTCGAGTTATAAAATATAAAAAATTAGTACCTGTGTTACAGTCAACTTGTGGATTAATAGCGAAAGTGGATGACTTGTAATAAAATACTCGTTAAGATGTTCTGCCAAATTCTTATCATGATACATTATATACCCAATGTATCGAAGGAGAGAATAAAATAGTTATATAGGGGGAATTAGCTAAGCAAAATTAGATAATATATTAATAATGAATGGATAGTTAATTTCAGCAATTTTGAAATACCAGAAAATGTTAAAGCAGTATTGCAACTAGGACAAAAATTTAACTTATACAAATAATACTACCAATAATGAGAAAATAATCATAAAGTTTGTAAAACACATTGAAAACATTATTAATAGATTAAATATTAATACTAAAAATTCTATAAGAAATGACTCAATTCAAATTCTAAATAAACTAAATTTAATAATCACGTTAATAATACAGAGAATAATACATTAAAAGAAAAAATAAAATAATTTATGTCGGAACATCCAGGTACTTTAATTATACTAACAAATAAGGGGAATTCGACTGTAATAATGAATTCAATAGATTCAATAGATAATAAGAAAATACATGAAATTTTATCTGATAAAAACATATATAAACATTAACAAAGATCTCATAAATAGAATGACAAACATGACACACACACACACACACACACACACACACACACACACACACACACACACACACACACACACACACACGCACGCACGCACGCACCCACACACGCACGCACGCACGCACTATTGACTAGGTGGAAGAAAGAAGAATACATAAATCAATGTATAATAAATTAAATGTTTCGAACACAAGATCCTATGGGATGCCAAAAATTCACAAAGAAGATCCACTAAGAATAATTGTTAGTTGTATTAAAAGTCCCCAATTCTATTCTCTTTCTTAAAAGAAATTATTGATAAAAGTATAAAAGTAATAAAGTATAAAAGTATAAAAAGAATTCGACTACATAAAAAATAGTTTTGAATTGATCAATAATTTAAACGGTATTGCATTAGAATCAAATTACAAATTGATCTCCTTTATATCTATATACACTAACATTCCCACAGAGTTAGTCACAAAAAGTATTGAAAAAAGATGGAGACATGCATAAAAAAATACAGGCATTCCTAAAAAAAAAATTTCTTAACATTATTTCCTTGATTATCAATTCAACTTATTTCAAATTTGACAATAAATTTTTCAAACAGATCTTTCATATGTTCATAGAGTCTCCATTGTCATCAATCTTAGCGAATTTAGTAATTCAAGATATAATTTTTTCCAACATTAATATCAATATTCCAATTTACTATTGATGATGACTATGTGGATGATATTTTATTACACAGCTGTCCCAAACAATCAGATCAATGAGATACTTGATAATTTCAATTCTTACCATGATAGATTGAGATTCACAGTTGAGCACGGGGATGACAATAAATTTCCTTGATGTTAAAGTGATATTGGATGATGGTTCTATCATCTTTGACATGTATAAAAAACTCAAGAATTTAGGAAAGTAAGCTATAAATCGAACCAATTCAATACAAAAAAGGAGTAATAATCCAGCTTAATAGAATTCTTTTCCTGAATATCACAAAAAAACATTGAATTCATGATAAACATTCTTCTAATTACCAGGTGTATAAGCTTAAATCCGCTGTTTTTAAATCAGAAAAACACATTTTTTTTTCCTAGGAAGCAAAAACAAATTTATTCAAAGTACTTGCTCGCTAACTATAATTTTTCCCATCTTTCGGGCAATTTGTGTATACGCCAAAAAAATTCCTCATCTTTCGAGGCAAATCATTCATCAAGCCATTTTCGGACGTCTTCGTAAGAATCGAAGTGCCGCTCAGCGAGCGCGTGGCCTGACGAAAACAGGTGATAGTCAGAAGATGCCAGGTCTGATGAGTAAGCGGGATGGGATAGCACTTCCCAGTTGAGTATCTCCAAGTAGTTTTGGATTATTGTTGTCGTATGCGATGGTACGTTGTCGTGGAGGAAAATCAGTTTGTCATGTCTTTTCCGATAATGCGGCCTTTTTTCACGCAGAGCACGGTGCAATTTGATCAGTTGTTGGTGGTAGCGGTGAGCGTTAACAGTTTCACCAGATTTTAACAGCTCGTAGTAGATGACACCCTCCTGATCCCACAAACATACAGCATCGTCTTTTGTCCGAAGCAATTTGGTCTTGAGGAAGATGTTGATGGTTGGGTGGGATCAACTCAAGATTTCTTGCGTTTAGGATTCTGAAAATAGATCCACTTTTCATCGCTTGTCACAATCCGATGCAGGAACGACTTTCTTTTTTGGCAAGCAGAATTTGGCATGTGTTTTGGCATTGCTCCATCTGCCTATCATTCAGTTCAAGCGGCACCCATTTTCCCTTTTGAACCTTCCCCATGGCATGTAGCCGCATGGAAATGGCTGCTTGAGAAACACCCAATTGCTCGGTAAGCATTTTTTTCGATTGGGTATCGTTCTCGTCCAAAAGAGCCTGCAATTGACAGTCCTTCCTTAGCTGATTTTCACGCTTCTTGTCACTCAGGTCAAAATCTTGTCGTCATTGAACCGGCGAAATCAAACTCTGCACGTTGTTTCCGATAAAGCATTGTCGCCATAGGCCTTCACAAGCATTCGATGCGATTCAGCAGCCGATTTCTTCAAATTGAAACAGAAAAGCAAAGCTTCCCGCATATGTTTTTTTTTTAGCAAAAAACTAGACATGATTTCGAAAGAAAAAATTATGTTATTGTATGAAATTGCTGATGATGTGCACTGGTTAACATGTTGACAGATGTCAAACACAATAAAAAAAAGTGTGTTGTGTGTCCAGGGTAGCTTTGTATGCTCACTAATGCCATCTATGAGCAAACAGCGGATTTAAGCTTATACACCTGGTAATGATTATCCTCTTGACATAATCTTTTCTACAATTAAGAATAGAATTAAAAAATTAGCGAATAGAAAGAATTTATCTGAAAATAAAATATTGTTAACAACAATGATGGAACAAATTCCATCGATCACAATAGAAAAAAATATCACAATACCATATATGAATACAAACTCGGACCAATTTAATACTATAGCGGAAAAAAATAATTTTAAAATAGCGTATGAATACTTTATTTTATAAACCTAGGAATACTTTGAATCGTTTCGTAAAATTAGGTAAGGAAATTAGAAAAAATGGAACAATATGATGTAATATATAAAATAAGCTATCTTGATTGCGACTCTTCTTGTATTGGTCAAACAAAAAGAAAAGCTAAAACGCGAATCAAAGAATAAAACTAATATAAAAAAATCAAAAGATTCTCTCGCTATATTATCACTGCAGATTGAATGTGATCACAAAATAAATTGGGACAATAGATTCAGATTAGATATAGAAACGTTTTTTTTAAAAAAGAATCACGTCGGCAATGATATTAAAAAATTTAATAATCAATTTAATAGTCTGAAGAGGCAGAGTACGGAAAAATTACCAGAGACATATTTTCCTTTGCTTAGCATAACTCCACTTACATAAAACCATTTTACTTCTCCTTCGATATATGTTGGGTATATAAAGTTGTATCATGATGAGAATCCAAAATTTGGCAGAACATTTTAACGAATACTTTATTACAATACAACAAGTCATCTTTTCGATATTAATCCATATAAGTTGACTGTAATACAGGTACTAATTTTCTATATTTTATACTCGAAACACGAATTGCAAACATTTAATTAATCAAGAAATATTGTGATCATTAGAATCTGGAAACTTTGCGTTCAAGTAACAACTAAGTATGAACATCTAAACTATTGAAAAATGTGTAATAAAAGACGATTTTCTTTGAATACGATAACTCGAAACTCTTTGGACTAACATCATATGGAAAAATGAAAAACAATTTTTAGATAATAAGCATTCTTATGTTACAATTAGACATGTTATAAGGAAATAAACTTAGATTAATTACCCATTACGCGAAAAAATTTACGGAATTCTTATATACTGAAGATGGCCAAATATAAGGCCGAGACGTCTATGTAATATTTAATTATTTGTAAATCGATTATAATTTTGTGTAATCAAACTACTCGTTAACGATATCTTGCATTCGTACCTTCTTTTCTTTCTTAAATTTTAATCAATTTTAACATTTATTTATCAAAAATATTGTATTTTATTAATTAGAATTCCGGTTATCTTAACTAGAATTCTAAATTTTAAATATTCTAAATTTAATCAGAAAATGTTGATTTATCTATTTTTAATCAAAAATTTTTTTTAGTGCGTGAGATAAGATAAGATACTATAACATCTGATTAAATAACAAATGATATATAATCTATAAAAATAAATAATATCCTGTTTTTCGATAGTAGTAACAGAAAATAATTATTTCTTACAAAATAAACAGTTTTTATCTTGTAGGCAGTCTGTAAATTTATTTTTTACAAAGTTGGTAAAAAGTAATCCTGAATCATCGTTAATTTAAATGTATTCATAGAGATGACAAGTAAACAGCTCATAGACACCGAGCCATCTCTGTTCAATTGTGCCTGCAATCAACATTTCGTTCAAAACATATATCTCGCTCCTGTTCTAATTACGCTGTCTATCTCAGATGGCATATGAACCCTTTGCGCGACACTCGAGAAGTTTGCGCAAACGTTCTGCGTGCGAAAGTTCAGTTCGCTTCCGATCCCGATCCCGATCAATACGGATCATCTATCACCTATTCATTCGTAATGCTTCTTCTCGAATTATTAAGTGCGAATCACATCGAAGCACCGTCGCTGTACTAACGCTGTCTTTTGTCACGTAACGTTCTCGGTATACGCATACCGCAAGGGCATTCGATGTGCGAGAATTACTTGCATCTCCGGCGAGATTTGTTGGTCTCGTTACTGCTTGCAATATATTGTACTTTCTTTCGAACGGCTGTGAGAAACTACTCGATGTCGTACCAAGTGCGAAGTACCTGTGCATCTTACCGAACGCATCAATTATCGGATTGCGAGCATCGCTTACCGCCCACTTCGAACGAATCTTAATTCTACTCAATAAATTTTGAATTGTTACAACAAAGAAAGTAGTCATTATTTCACGTCGCTTTGGCGAGCGAGCTTTCCATACAAGGTAACACCAACATCACAAATACAAAACAAGTAGCATGTAATATTGATGCGATTAGAAAAAAAATAATGTGAAAAATTTTTACTTCAAACATGTACTATTGATAATTATTTACAAGGTTATAAAATTCACTAAACTTTAATATCATTCACTACATATTTATGAAATCAAAACTGTGAAGAATTATTATGAATTCATACAAATATTAGGTATGGGAAAAAGTTCGTGGCGTTTTTTTAATGCCATCTAACGGGAAAAACGCCAAGAACTTCTTCCCATACCTAATAAGATTAGGAGAGTATTTTTGCAACATTCCGAGTAGAAGTATTCCCGATGTGACCATGAGGCCCTGTTAAGGACATTTTTTTCGGATCTATCGTGGTAAAATTGACCCAAATAGGACATGAACTTTTTCTTTATTATTAATTATCAAATCATTTTGATCATTGAATTTGATTGATTCTCTCGGGAATGTCTTAATGAATAATGTGAATATAAAAATACTACTTGTACTAAATTAGAATTATATTAACACCGTTGAGAATGACTTGAAGTAAGTCGAAACGCGCACGGATTTTATATTAACTTTTTATATTTTTATACTTTATCAGGTGTATAAGCTTAAGTCCGCTGTTTTTTAATCAGAAAAACACATTTTTTTTCCTAGGAAGCAAAAACAAATTTATTCAAAGTACTTGCCCTCGCTAACTATACATTTTTCTCATCTTTCGGGCAATTTGTGTATACCACGCCAAAAAAATTCCTCATTTTTCGAGACAAACCACTCATCAAGCCATTTTCGGATGTCTTCGTAAGAATCGAAGTGCCGCTCAGCGAGCGCGTGACCCAACGAAAACAGGTGATAGTCAGAAGGTGCCAGATCTGGCGAGTAAGCGGGATGGGGTAGCACTTCCCAGTTGAGTGTCTCCAAGTAGTTTTGAATCATTGTTGACGTATGCGATGGTGCGTTGTGAAGGAAAATCAGTTTTTCATGTCTTTTCCGATAATGCGGCCTTTTTTCACGCAGAGCACGGTACAATTTGATCAGTTGTTGGTGGTAGCGGTGAGCATTAACAGTTTCATCAGGTTTTAACAGCTCGCAGTAGATGACCCTCCCATCAAACCTCCCGCACAGCATCGTCTTCCGTCCGAAACGATTTAGTCTTGAGGAAGATGTTGATGGCTGGGCGGGATCAACCCAAGATTTCTTGCGTTTAGGATTCTGAAAATAAATCCACTTTTCATCGCCTGTCACAATCCGATGCAAGAACGACTTTCTTTTTGTCTGGCAAGCAGAATTTGGCATATGTTTTGGCGTCGCTCCATCTGCCTATCATTCAGTTCATGCGGCACCCATTTTTCGATCTTTTGAACTTTCCCTATGGCATGTAGCCATGGAAATGGCTGCTTGAGAAACACGCAATTGCTCGGCAAGCATTTTTTGCGATTGGGTATCATCCTCGTCCAAAAGAGCCTGCAATTGACAGTCCTCAATCTTCTTGGGCCGATTTTTACTTCTTGTCACTCAGGTCAAAATTGTCGTCATTGAACCGGCGAAACCAATCTCTGCACGTTGTTTCCGATAAAACATTGTCGCCATAAGTCTCCACAAACATTCGGCAGCCGATTTCTTCAAATTGAAAAAAGCAAAGCTTCCCGCATATGCTTTTTTTTAGCAAAAAACTAGACATGATTACAAAAGAAAAAATGTATGTTATTGTATGAAATTGCTGATGATGTGCACTGGTTAATGTTGACAGATGAAACACAATAAAAAAAAAATGTGTGCCCAGGGTAGCTTCGTATGCTCACTAATGCCACCTATGAGCAAACAGCGGATTTAAGCTTATACACCTGGTACATTAAAAATGGACATGTAAACATTTCCATTATTATACTTGCGCAACTATTACCGCATTTCCCCTTACATTTTAATCTTTATATTGTTAAATATCAAGAAATCCTTCGATATTAATTGTTATTCTTATTATTGTTTGAATATAAAAAGTTTAACGAGGTACCACGATTGTACATATTCTTATCAGGATTTGATCTGTTTCTGATCGGGGCCTTATTAACAATAAATTTCAGTACATGCATTTGGCTGCACGATGGCACTAGTATATATTTGCAATCATATGGAAATTCTTAACCTCTTGGTTCTCGACTCTGGTAGATCAGTGGAAGATTGTATTAATCAATGTTTTATGATAAATAATTGTAAACAGTTCTTCATTCTGATACATCAATGATATATATTATTGTATTAAAATCAAAATTTTATTGATGTGATATATTATAATAATATTATGGATTCTTTTAATCCATGAGTATTGAGGATTCGTGAACTCGTTTACGAGTTCAGAGCAGCTCGTAGATATTCTTAACAATGTAATAATCGAATTGCAGATGTGTTAGTAGCTAAATAGGAAACACCAATATTCAATGCTTGCGAAGCTACTGCTGTTTCTGACCGGAAAGCATCATCATTATTAATTGAAGATGCTTTTGAAAATACTGTATTAAATCTATATGTGTTGAAATAACAGAAGTTAAAAATAACAAAGTGCTATTTATCAAAAGAATTGGTTAAAATGACTCTTTAATATTTACAATATAGTGCACTCGATAAGAATCTTGATTAAATAAAAGTAGGGTTGTTATAATGCAGCCCGATCGATTCCTGATAGGGCTCGGGAATCGGTTTCCGATAGAGTCCTTGGATCGATTCCTGATACAGGGCATTACATCTCATGTCCCGATCGGTACTCATCAGTTCCCGATTGGAGCCTTATTATTATTTTCACTCGGGTTACTTCGAGAGATAAATTCAAAACTTTTTAAAATAAAAATAAATTTCCATTATCATAATCGCTGGCACACAACGAAATAAATCGAGTGTCATAATATCACTAATATCACACATTCGGTCATAACTAACCATCGATTGGAAGAGGACCATGAGTTTGATTGGAAAATATTGCAATTTTGGATGAGGAACCTCAGTACAGAAAGAAATTGGTGTCAGAAATACTACAAGAGACAGACACGTGACCTCAACCTGCAGACTTGGAGGAGCTTCCTAAGACTTTTCCAGTTGTAGACTATAAATTTCGGAGCGTTGTTATTGCCAGCCGATAAGTGTATATTCTTTGTTACATTAAGATTAAATTATTAAAGATTCAGGTTTTGGTTTTGATATCCGTCTGAACTATAATTAATGTTAGAGTTTTTTCCCTTCTTTTTTCTTTTTCTTTGTTATTAACGTAGGTGTATTCAAAGTTATTCATTAACATAATTGATACTAATTTGCTGGATGGTCAAAGACTGATTTTTGACTAAACCGAGAATTTAAGTATTTGCGATATAGCGAATTGTTTAGTAAGCTACCTTTTATTAATTTACAATAAATTGTTTTTGCTCCGCGAACAAATTTACCTTTTAATAATTTTAATACATTTTTAGATTGTTATTAAAGTTTGTTTTTATATTATAATTTCCGTTAATAGATGGAGGACTCATTGAAATGAATTATAATAGATGAGAAACCCAGTACAAAAAGAGATTGATGTCAGAGATACTACACATCAAGAGATAGACACGTGGCCTCAACCTGCAAGATTTGGAGGAGTTTCCCAAGGCTTTTCCAATTGTAGACAGACTATAAATTTCGGATCATTGTTTATTGCCAGTTGATCAGTGTACATTCTTTGTTACATTAAGATTAAATTACGAGGGCAAGTCAATAAGTTCTTAGAAAATCTGTCAGAGGGCAGTCGCAGTGTCATATCATATTACTTTTTGACAAGTAGCATCTCTCAGCTGATTACTGTCAAATTTTGAACGGAATTCATTGCGTGGTTTCATTTCTATAGACGATTTAAGCGAACAATCTTTGTGTTTTTTGCAAAATGGAAAAAAAACGAGTTTCATGTAATGATCAAATATCTATGATCTATGATATATGAAAAGTTTAATACCGAAAAAAAAAGTTGAGTTGGATAATGTTCGTAGCACATCTGCATCAGCGTTTGCGACTGTATACAATTGGGTGAATAAATTTAAACGTGATCGTATATTCACATGTGATGCATCTCGTTCGGAACGTCCAATTGAGACTGCTACGCCAGAAATCATCGATAAAGTCCATGATATTGTTTTGACTGATCGACGAGTAAAAGTGCGCAAACTTGTTGAGGTCACAGGCATATCACATGGCACAGTGATTTCAATTTTGCATGAACAATTGAGTATGAAAAAGCTATCGGCAAGATGGATGCCGCGTTTGCTCACTGTGGATCATACACGTGGACCGTGTGATGATTTCAAAACAATATTTGGAGATGTTTCAACATAATCCAGATGAATTTCTGCGTCGATTCATTACTGTGAACGAAACATGGATCCATTATTTCACACCCGAGACGAAGGAACAGTCATAATGGACTTCACCGGGTGAATCAGTTCCGAAGAAGGCGAAGACCGTAAAGTCGGCCGGAAAGGTGATGGTCATAGTTTTTTGGGATGCACGCGATATAATTCATCTCGATTACCTTCCGAAGCAAATGCTCAATAACGATTATTACGCAGCCTTATTGGACCATTTCAACAACATTTTAAAGAAAAAACGTCCCTATTTGGCGAAGAAGAAAATGCTTTTCCATCAAGACAATACATGTGTTCACATTTGCCCGATGGTCAAATTCAACGAATTCCGCTACGAATTGCTTCCCCATCCAGCATATTCGCCAGATTTAGTCCCCTGCGACTATTTCCTATTTCCAAACCTGAAGAAATGGTTCTGAGGAAAGAGATTCATCACCAGAGAGCAGCTCATCGCCGAAGAGGCTTATTTTGAAGGGTTGGACAAATCATATTATTCGGACGGCTTGAAAAAGTTAGAGAAAGTATAATCATTGGATCAAGTATATCGAACTGAAAGGAAACTATGTTGAGAAATAAAAATGAATCGATCAAAAAAAATGTGTTTTACTATGTTTTTCTAAAAACTTATTGACTTGGTCTCGTATTAAAGATTCAGTTTTGGTTTTGATGTCAATTCTCTGGATGATTTTTGACTAAACCGATAGAATTTAAGTGTTTGCGATATGGCGAATTATTTTACGAATTGAGCTTCCTTCTTATTTTACAATAAATCGTTTTTGCTCCGCGAACAAATTTACTTTAATAATTTTAGTACATTTTAGATTGTTATTAAAGTTTTTATAAAGTTTTATAAAGTGTTTTTATATTCCGTTTTTAAATTCCGTTAAGATGAAGGTGACTCACTGAAATGAATTAATTTGTAAAAAAATTTTTTATAATTATATTGTATCATATTGTCTCTGAGGATGGCTCAAAAGTGAGCCGAAACATATAAGCGGATTAATTATTATTAATTATTATTAAAGTTGTTAATCATATTGGATTGCACAAGAATTACCGTGCTTGACCTATTGCCCTATTATATCCAACCATTTTGTACCATTAAGGAGTCTTTAGGTATTAATTTATATTTACTAATATATCATCTATGTATTATATAATCATGGAAAATAAGTAAATAGCATCTCATCGGACAAAGCATCTTCCTCCGAATTATCTTACGATAAAAAAAATTGATAAATTTTAAATCTTTAAACAAATATGTCTTTACGCGTCGCACGCTCTTCAGATTACAATACGGATCGTTAAATCGGAGCTGACAGCTGTTATTTGCTTTGATTAAGCAGAGCCCTTGTAGGGCATTTATTACAGCAGAGATTAATGTGACGACTCTGAAAAATGCATAAGTAGCTAATTGCCCGACAATGAATGCTCCTTCGCGCACGAGACGCTCTTCATCCTTGGCCGACTGCGGCTGCTAATGAGGCGAACGATTACATCGGGCGCTTTTACTGGGCGCTCGGTGTTTGCTGGCTTCTTGTTTCCGCCGTGAAGAAATCTCATGACAAGCAGCTCCTTGAGAAAACGTTTATCTCCGAGACAACGCGCGCGCGACGCGATGCCGGGTCGGAATGCGGAATGTACAATTACAAGAATAACAGCATGGTTGTTTGTCTCCTAGATTCTTAAAATAGGATGATTACAAATAACCCTCATTTCGGGCAGGTAGCAAAAAGGAAAAAGAATGTAAGGATGAAGAAAACAGTGGAAAACGGACTATATTTTTCTCATGTAATTAGCCGTGAGAGAATCCTTCAGATAAACGGAGGAAAGATAAAGACAATTCTTCAGAGAAAATAATTAACCTTACCGTTTTTCTATAGCACGAAAGTGCCTGATTTTACGCGATTCTCGCGTCGACGTTTAAAGGCCGTAATAAAAGAAATGAGACGCGCCATCGTCCCGCGAAACGAGAGACACTTTTTTTCTCCGTAAGAGCGTACGGGAAGCGTCGGAGGAGAGCTCAAGTGGAATTTAATTCGACAAAACAGCCACGCATACCGACCCCGAGGCATTCGAGTCGTCGGCGATTTTCTCCGAGTACATTTTTAAGGAGTAATATACGACGAAACGGCGAGGAAATAAATGTGAATGAATTATGAATACCAACTGTTGTGAAATTATTTCTTTCTTGCGACGTGTTTCACGAAGATTAGTAGATCAGGCCAAAGAGAAAAAGATATAATATATAGGGACTTAATTGCATATTTGTCGATTAATGTAAAATATGAAAATAAAATGAGGTACTTAAAAGATTTAAAATAACATATTTACAATAATAATTATATTAATAATTGTATTAATAGAGGAAAAAGTGATAATGTCGGCTCCTGTTATTAATGTGGGCCCTACTTAAAATTCTATTGTAATTAACGCCATCTCTTGCAAAAAATGTTTAACGTATTCTTAGATAGGTATCGAAGTTATAATGTAGACAATTATAATATTATCGACCTTTTTGTTGATATCTATTATGAGAGACGATTTTTTCGTGTGATTTTCGATGACAAATTTAATGTAATTTAAAGTTTTTAAGTAATGAATTTATACTCTATTTATTATTTATATACTAAATTGATTCTTCAGATACATTTTGAAAAGATAAATAAGCTTGAATATTTTGTTAAGACATAATTAAATATAAATTTTATCAATGTTTCTAAATTAAATTTCAAATAACGTGGGCCCTAAAATTTTTAACGAAAACAATGTTTTTCGTTAAGAAAATTTTTGTAGTTGTCAATTTAAAATGATTTTAAGAAATCATTTAAACTCCTAAAAATATCTGAGAAGCGGGAAAAAAGGGGTGTTCGTAGTAAACATTTATAAGAATAGGATCAATACAAGAGTAAAGTTGCTAAAAGAACGTATTCATGAAAATATAAACTTCTGAATTTGATTTCAATATATTCAGAATTTTCTACAAATTCAAGCTGTTTGGGACTTCATAGGAAGTTTAAATAGAAAAAGATTCTGCAAAAATATTATAGAGGGGACCTATTTTATCATCATATTCAAATACTTACACATTATAATGTCTTTTTATTATTTAAACAACTTTTTTTATAAACTATCTTAATAATTTTAAATGTGTTTATAAAACTGAAATTATTAAATTATCATTTGTGAAATCATTAACTTACATATAATATTAAAAAATAAAAAATTATCTAAAAAAAAACGAAATGGAATTCCATATTATTCATCTTTTACTCTATTAAATGTATTTATAAATTTGGTTATTTTTTATACGATCTATCGTCATTATCAACAAAACATATAAAATTTATTAAACAGGCGAAAATAATGATATCGAATCTTTATTTAGTTCCAATGAAAACTGGTTTAAATTTGACTTTAAAATAATTTCTGGGGTAGCATTGCAGTCTCTCGGATAGACATACGGATTTAATTCATGACTATTCACCAAATAGCAGCGCGCAGTTGGGAAGTTTAACGACTAGTTTCGAGTTTATATACGCGAATGGAACACGACGAGATTCAAAATGAAGCATTTCGTATGGAAAAAGGGTCTCAAAGAAAATTATGTGTAATGTGCAACTTTGTCGCTGATTGCAAAATGCCTCTAGCGATGCAGTATTGATAGATAAATACAAAAACCTCATCGATTTCGATTTTGTTTTCATTTACATGAAAGAAGCTCTGAAAGTCCTTAAATATTATTGCTATTGCTTTTAAATATTATTGATATTGCTTTATAATGTCAATATCATTATCTGATATTCAACTGATACAATCACGTTCCAAGATTATTGTATTATTCATTGAATTTCTTTGAAAATTTTATGTATCTTAATTTCCTTTATCTTTGATATTTTAATTTGATATTTTAATTTTGTTCCAACTATTATTTTTACGTTTTATACATTTCAAATATAAAATATGTACTTACACAATAGTCACTTAAAAAAAATTGCGATTATTATCAATTTAACAATTTACCATTTAATTAAATATAATATTAATTTAATATTTAAAGATAATTATTTCATGTCATAGTGTATACGATTACAACATCTTTCTTTTTAATGCAACGTTCGTCTTACTCCACTTCGACAGAATGTTTCGATACCGGGGATTGTCATTAAAGCTTGTAATTAGAAACCTCATCATCTTTGACGATGCAATCATGTTGAGAGTGCTCTCATGTATTTCTTTTTCCGGATTGTAGCAATCGCGGGAGTAAGAAAGAGCGGTCGACGTAAGAGATCGGCACGTGACTAGAGTTTTACAGGGCGCGGTATGTCGCAGAGTTAAAGCAAGTATTTCAACCTGAAACCCGGACGCCATCGACTACCTCAACTTCACCGGTCACGCTTTGTCTCTGATTTTCAGCGAAAGCATTCTAGAGTTATGAAAGACCCCGGAGACAGAGGAACTCTGTATTCTTTCCGGACAGTTGGTGATTCAATATCTTTCCTGGCTGGGGAAAGACCGTGTCATATGAAAGCGGAAGAACGGAGAAAAAAAGAGAAACCGTGAAAGAATAAAGGAGAGCGGCGAGAATTGGATTTTCGCGTTTCCCTAAAGCTGACGTGATATTATCCATCGAGGGGACGGACATTCCACGAGTTACTAGAATCAGCTGCTAAGTCCTTCTACGATGCGCGAGTTATTGTTTTAGTGGTACAAAATGATTTCTTGATAGAAGATGTATAGACTCTGATTTTCCTTTGCGTTATGGCGTAGTACGCGTTGTGCGGATTAAGTACATCGTAGCAATGATTAAAACTGCAAATTTTTATGAAAAAGAAAATTAACACCATGATGTAATAAAGAAAAGAGGTATACTGTTGTGCAAGAAGATGATTAACCAATGAGGATGGTGGAACAGTGATCGGCCATATTATATCAGACAATCAACGTTTTTTCTATTGTATGATACTCAAAATGTTACGCAGGTATATTTAAATAAGGAATGATAATTAATAATTTTATTTTGTTGAGAACTATTGTGACCTTTTATTAATAATTATTAATAATTTAATAATTATTATAAATTCCCTCTAATTAATAATAATAATATTATTAAATTATTTATACATATGAAAAGAGAGAATAAAGATAAATAAATAAAATACTTTATCATAATTTATTTTAAAAAAATATATAAATAATATAAAAATTTGTAAATATTAATAATATTTATTTTATATATCTACCACTTTTAAGGTTAATCTCTTGCCATAAGCTTTTATTCATTTTGCCACAATATCATTGCCTTTTAGGTGTACAACTTTGCTTCAGCCGTTTTTTTTCCAAAATTCGAGGCTTTATTGTAAAAAACTGGTTATACATTTATGATTCAAAGTATTGTCATCGCTAGCCACTACTTTCTCCCATCTTTCGGGTAGCGTACGAATCCCGCGTCGAAAAAACTGGTCGTCTTTTGAGTCTATCCACGAATCGATCCAATTTTTTACTTCTTCATAAGACCGGAAGTGCTGGTCAGCCGTGTGCCATTGATCGAAACAAGTGATAGTCAGAGGGAGCAACGTCTGGAGAATACGGCGGGTGGGGTAGAACTTCCCATTTCAACGTTTCCAAGAATGTCTTGACCACTTTCGCAACATGGGATCGAGCATTGTCATGCTGCAAAATCATTTTATCTCTCGTTGTATTGCGGCCGTTTGTCTTTCAATGCTCGGCTCAAACGCATCAATTGCGTTCGATATCACCTGTGATTGTTTCAGTCGGTTTTAACAGTTCATAATATACTACGCCGAGCTGGTCCCACCAAATACAGAGCATGACCTTGGACGTCAAAATCATCGTTCTTGAAGCGTTGAAACCACTCACGACACGTTCTTTCACTAATAGCGGCCTCATCATAAGTATTTGAGAGCATTCGATGAGCCTCAGCCGCAGATTTCTTCATATTGAAGCAAAAAATTAAAACCTCCCGCAAATGACGAGAATTTGGCTCGTAAACTGACATTTTCAATCGAGAATAACTTTATGATGCAGACACAAATCGACTAATGTTTCTATGGGATTATGTTGACAGATGCCCAAGTTTATTGTATGACGTCTATGATCTATTTATTTCGACCACCACTTACCGCTAAAACCATATATAGGAAAACGGCGGAAGCAAAGTTGTACACCTAATAGAAACAAAAAAAACTTGATTTTTTACTTTCGCATTTTTACTGCGATTTTTACACCCCTTAATGCTGCAGGCCACCATTTTTTATAAAAAATATATTACAAGTGATACATCAACTCTCTCTCTCTCTC
>NW_012130067.1:6856147-6880820 GCF_000143395.1 Atta cephalotes | reverse complement strand
TATATATATATATATATATAAGGTCCGGAAAGTTGATACCGATGTTGAAGGAAAATTGAAACGCAGAAAATTTAAATTTTAATATATAAGTTTTTAGTATATATATTTATTAAATTATATATTTATTTATTAAATTATATAAGTTAGTCGGCACGAACTTTCCGGACAACCCAATATATGTATATATACATATATGTACACATACATTTAGATATTAGATTTTGAGCCTTACTTCTCTATTAAAAAATAAATTCTTAGCGTTTTTTATTTATATATTTATCATAAAAATTTATATAATATATTTTGTGAGTGACCAGGAAAAAGTGACGAAAAAAGTAACGACTCGTTAGTTTTTGAATAATGAGTAACGGTAACGAGTTAAATTTTTTTGAAAACAGGACAGCAACGGTAACGAATTACTTTATAAAATAATGTCAACCCGGTTAATTCCCATAATTCATTTTATTGGTGACATTGCTGCGTGCACGATGGATTTGTGATAGCACGGCCATGCGATGACCATCCAAGCGTTTCCCGCGATATGATTGCTTCACACTTGATCGAGAAAAATAAGATTTTCCCTGCTTTCCAAATTTTGTTTAAACAGACTTCAAATGCGGGCGAACATGTTTTACAGTAGATGCGGAAAGGATCTCAACGATACGGTAGCGCGGTAAAACTTATTCACCGCGAGGCGAGACACGTGCTGTCGATGAGACAGAGGGGCCATGATGATTTGAATGTTTTTGATCGATTACGCGCGACGCATGCGTCGCTTAACAATCGACATCTCGTAGATTGATCGATTCTTTATCGATGTGATTAGACGATGTGACTAGATGCCGTAAACGATAGGGGTATCGAACACATTTTATTATAACTTTGTATTTATAAATACATTATAAATACCATATTTAATTTATACTTTCGGCACAATATATTGTTTAACCAAAAAGAAGAAACTCTTTATAAAATAGAACCAGCATCCTAAACATATTGAATATATGTACACACACATTGAATGTAAAGTTTTTTTTTTGTACATTTGTTATTCCATTGTGTAGACTATGGATTCCAAGTATATTTGGTAAACACATGGAAATAAGTAGATAAATCAATTGTTTGAAAAATAGTTTTTTATTTATTTTTACACGTTAATAGACGTATCAATATGTTAGTAAAATAAATTTATAATTTTATAAAAGTAATATTGGATCTGTTAAAAGTGCGCGTAAAGTGAGAAATAACGTTGGCTAAGGAAAAAATAACGCAATGTGAAAAAGTATAATTGTCAGTATATTACATTTGAAATCAAGGTATCAATAATAACAATAGATATTTTTTGACAGCAGAAGGCTGTCGCAAACGTAAACTTACTTATTAATAAATAATAAATAAATATAAAAAATATTAACTCAATGTTTAGCTACTATAGTATAAAGTTAACACTTTTATAGTAGAAAATTTTTATAGTAGAAATTAATGTATCGAGTATCGTTTGTGCAGAACAATATGGTAAATTAAAGTAAACGGCTTAAGGTTAGAATAATTAGCTTTAGCTACACAAAGAAAGCTAACACAAAGAAATATGATATGTCTAATAATGAATAGTGAGAATCGAGTATTCGAATATTAATGTAAAGTTGAATATAAAATTTATATGCAAAAAGTTAAAATAAATAAGAATAGTTAGTATCAATATGATTATACATACCAGGTGTATAAGCTTAAAAACACATTTTTTTTTCCTAGGAAGCAAAAACAAATTTATTCAAAGTATTTGTCTTCGCTAACTATACATTTTTCCCATCTTCTGGGCAATTTGTGTATACCACGCCAAAAAAATTCCTCATCTTTCAACGCAAACCACTCATCAAGCCTTTTTCGGACGTCTTCGTAAGAATCGAAGTGCCGCTCAGCGAGCGCGTGGCCCATCGACGAAAACATGTCATAATCAGAAGGTGCCAAGTCTGGTGAGTAAGCGAGATGGGGTAGCCAGTTGAGTGTCTCCAAGTAATTTTGGACCATGATTGATGTGTGCGATGGTGCATTGTCGTGGAGGAAAATCAGCTTGTCATGTCTTTTCCGATAATGCGGCCTTTTTTCACGCAGACCACGATGTAATTTGATCAATTGTTGGTGGTAGCCGTGAGCATTAACAGTTTCACCAGGTTTTAACAGCTCGTAGTAGATGACACCAAACGCACAGCATCGTTTTCTGAAACGATTTGGTCTTGAGGAAGATGTTGATGATTGGGCGGGATTCAAGATTTCTTGCGTTTAGGATTCTGAAAATAGATCCACTTTTCATCGCCTGTCACAATCCGATGCAGGAAAGACTTTCTTTTTTGTCTGGCAAGCAGAATTTGGCATGTGTTTTGGCGTCGCTCCATCTGCCTATCGTTCAGTTCATGCGGCATCCATTTTCCGATCTTTTAAACCTTCCCCATGGCATGTAGCCGCATGGAAATGGTTGCTTGAGAAACACCCAATTGCTCGGTAAACATTTTTTGAGATTGGGTATCGTCCTCGTCCAAAAGAGTCTGCAATTGACATCCTCAACCTTCCTGGGCCGATTTTCACGCTTCTTGTCACTCAGATCAAAATTGTCGTCATTGAACCGGCGAAACCAATCTCTGCACGTTGTTTCCGAAAGCATTGTTATCATAAGCCTCCAAGCATTCGATGCGATTCGGCATCCGATTTCTTCAAATTGGAACAGAAAAGTAAAGCTTCCCGCATATGCTTTTTTTTTAGCAAAACGCTAGACATGATTACGAAAGAAAAAATGTATGTTGTTGTATGAAATTGCTGATGATGTGCACTGATTAATGTTGACAGATGTCAAACACATAGAAAAAAGTGTATTGTGTGCCCAGGGTAGCTTTGTACGTTCACTAATGCCACCTATGAGCAAACAGCGGATTTAAGCTTATACACCTGGTAGTCAATATAATTATACATAACAAAGCATGAACATATTATATGTTAATAACATATTATAAATGATATTATACATATAAGCAAAATACATCAGAAGCATAAAACATACATCAACAAAAATTAATTAAAGATTAAGCACAGTATGTAGAATAGTTAGCCAAACTGGTCAATACATCAAGAATAAAATACAGGAACAGTCAGTTTACAAGATTAATTCAGATTTCTTATCAATGCTGAATTATATATCTTAATGTACTGCAACTAAACAGATTATTACGGCAAATATGTCGCAGACGCTATGTAATATACGCTATATAATGGAATTGCATTAAGGCTCCTGACTAAGAACTCTGTGTTGACAGTGGCGACACGGAATCAGACGGAGGTCTAGCGAAATCAGTAGTCACTTAAGTCCGTGTGCTCGCCTGCGGCTAAAAGTAAGACAGCGAGCTCCTTTCACTAGTCGTTTATTTCAAGCAACCGAAAATACTTTCTCGGCCGCTCAACGACCCTAAGTATCAATAAGAGATGGAGGGCATTCTAAATAAGTTCTAAATAAGTTTTAATAAATTGTAGTATTGTTGTAATAGTGTACTCCTCCCATTAATCCAGAATAGTATAAATCATGTTAAAACGCAATACTTTAGGAGATATTTAATTGTTTACAATTTTTCATGCGCGTTATACAGTATATCCCTCCTTCATAAACTCGAGTAGCAAGAATAGTTCAGAAATAGAATTTTACAGGAAAAAAAATTATAAATCAGCATTTCTTTTCATGAAAGTTTCGAATCAGAAAAGAAATACGTAAGTTTGAGACTCGAGACTTGTGAAGAAAATAGATGAAAAAAAAACCGAATAATTGTAAAAAGCATGTTTTTCGCTTAAACGAAAAACGAAAAATATTGATTATATGGAAAAAAGTTCGATATACAAAATGTAGGTATTCGAATTATAAAATGAGACGAACATTAAAATCGATTTATTAGTTCAGTAGAAAAAAAATAAAAAACACTGAAAAAAGCCTTTTTTCACTTGCTCTCTATTCATTGAGATTTAAACGCAAAGCTTGAAATTCTCATAAAATGTTAACATAATTATTGAAGATTTAATAACTAACTTTTGCAAATATAATAAATTAGTTTAAAAATAAATTAGTTTTACACGAAAAATATATATATATTTTATAAATATATATATTATATTCGACAGTTACTAACATTTGGCAACTTACTTATTAATAATTTGTTTATATGTATCATATTTCATCTGCAATTAAATTCACAAAAACAATTTTGTATGATAATTCCTTACATTTAATGTATAATTCCTTACATTTAATTGTCCAATTTGGACACTTTTTACAGCACATTAAATAAAGAAACATAGCTAATATGACTTAAATTTGTTAATCAGACATGCATTCCATCTCTCAAATGTGATTTTTTTAGTTTATAATAATAGAGTTATTCCATTTTTTTATACGGAAAAAGATACCAATACTTTTTAAAGTCTTTTATAATAGTTTAACTGCAAAAAATCGTTTTATCATTAAGTTTACGTGATAGTGCAATTCTTGAAGGAGAAAAATCACTCCTAAATTGCTATGCAACTGCTCAAAAACAAAGAAATTAAGTTTTCCGCAGACAAGATTTTATGCAAAAAGCTATTTGTTCACTAAAAGCCTGTTGCGGAAAATTTAATTTCTTTGTTTTTTTAATAAATCTACTTTGAACAAGCTATCTAACTTTGAACAAGCTTGATATATTCATTAACATATCATGCTTATTCAGAGCTAGATTTGTTCGTCATTACGAAGGCTACATTTTACGAGAATTTCAAAGTTTGCGTTTAAATCTCAATGAACAGAGAGCGAATGAAAAAAGATCTTTTTTAATGTTTTTTATTTCTTTTCTACTGAATTCGAATATTATATAATGAAAGTGAATTATTTTTTTTCTATTTGCCTTATGAGCAGAATTGAATTCTTTATTTTATTTTTAATAACTTTTTAATGTGTGACGGATGACTGCTAAAACTTTCCGAAGGTGTGATTCGATATGATGATCTTTATAACATATGTGTAGATCAAGATCATCGGATGTGAATAGTCCATTTTAATTAATTTCTTGATAATTAACGAGCAATTACTAAAACTGTCCGATGGTCAGTGTCATGACCTTGACAATATACGTCAGGATCTTCGGAGTACTATATTAGATATTTAATATTTTCGTACAATGAATGGTAGCTAAAACCTCGAAAAATGTCATTTGGGACCTTCAGAACGTATGTCAAGGTCGAAGTCATCAGAGCTGAGCTGTCCATTTCACTTTTACTTTTTAACTTTTTAACAATCAACAAATGACTGCCAAAATCCTTTGAAAAACATGTGGAGTAAAGACCTTGATAACATATATCATAGTTAAAGTCGGAGTTAAATTTTTTATTTTTAATGACATTTTAATGACATTTCGACAAGTGACTATTAAAACTTTTCGAAAGTCGTTCAGTGTTATGACTCCCACAACGTATGTGAAGATCAAAGTCATTGTTGTTGAATTCAATTTGATTTTAATAATTTTTTAACAATCAACGAGTGAATACTGAAACCTTTCAGTTATTTAGGTTCCTGACAATGTATACCTTGCAATTGTCATTCAGAATCGTGGCATTGGCCTAACGGCAAGATAATGAGAAAGTAATTACTAATAAATGTGTCATTTGCGTATTAGCTACAATGTTGGCACTGCTAGTACTATAATCAAAATGCAAATTTACAATAGCTAGAAATGTAGCAAGAAAATACCAAGTGTATACGCTTAAATCCGCTGTTTGCTCATAGATGGCATTAGTGAGCGTACAAAGTTACCCTGGGCATACAACACACTTTTTTTATGTGTTTGACATCTGTCAACATTAACTAGTGCACATCATCAGCAATTTCATTCAATAACATACATTTTTTCTTTCTCATAATCATGTCTAGTTTTTTGCTAAAAAAAAAGCGGGAAGCTTTTTTTCTGTTTCAATTTGAAGAAATCGGCTGCCGAATCGCATCGAATGCTTGTGGAGGCCTATGGCGACAATGCTTTATCGGAAACATGCAGAGATTGGTTTCGCCGGTTCAATGACGACAATTTTGACCTGAGTGACAAGAAGCGTGAAAATCGGCTCAGGAAGGTTGAGGACTGTCAATTGCAGGCTCTTTTGGACGAGGACGATTCCCAATCGCAAAAAATGCTTGCCGAGCAATTGGGTGTTTCTCAAGCAGCCATTTTCATGCGGCTACATGCCATGGGGAAAGTTCAAAAGATCGGAAAATGGGTGCCGCATGAACTAAACGATAGGCAGATGGAGCGACGCCAAAACAAATCAAATTCTGCTTGCCAAAAAAGAAAGTCGGATTGGCGATGAAAAGTGGATCTATTTTCAGAATCCTAAACGCAAGAAATCTTGAGTTGATCCCGCCCAACATCTTCCTCAAGACCAAATCGCTTCGGAAGACGATGCTGTGCATTTGGTGGGATCAGGAGGATGTCATCTATTATGAGCTGTTAAAACCTGATGAAACTGTTAATGCTCACCGCTACCACCAACAACTGATCAAATTGCACCGTGTTCTGCGCGAAAAAAGGCCGCATTATCGGAAAAGACATGACAAGTTGATTTTCCTCCATGACAACGCACCATCGCACACGTCAACAATGGTCCAAAACTACTTGAAGACACTCAACTGGGAAGTGCTACCCCATCCCGCTTATTCATCAGACCTGGCACTTCTGACTATCACCTATTTTCGTCGATGGACCACGCGCTCACTGAGCGGCACTTCGATTCTTACGAACATGTCCGAAAATGGCTTGATGAGTGGTTTGCCTCGAAATATGAGGAATTTTTTTGGCGTGATATACACAAATTGCCCGAAAGATAGGAAAAATATAGTTAGCGGAGGCAAGTACTTTGAATAAATTTGTTTTTGCTTCCTAGGAAAAAAAATGTGTTTTCTGACTTAAAAACAGCGGATTTAAGCTTATGCACCTGGTAAGTATTGTATGCCGCAGATTTAAATTAAGTAACAATTACAGATTGAAAAAAGGAATAAAATTAAGTAAAAGTTAGAAAAGAGTAATTGTAACTGTAACTTATGTCTGTATTCATAGCTCTAGGCTACATATCTTCATAGCCTTATGATTTCTTCAATTTAATTTTATATGCTCTGCGAATTATTTTATTGGCCAATATTTATTACACTGATATTAAAGTATATTTAATACACTGATAAACAGGCCACCATCTAAAAATTAAATTTCTATAATTAAGAATCTTTCCATTGTTCTTATGAATCATCTGACTAAATAACTGTCGTCCTATAAACGCCACGATTCTTTTCTTTCGAAAGAATCGGCTCCACGTCGCAACTATAGTTGGCGTCTATGAAACTCAAGTGGAGTCCTCTAATAATGGTTTGACAGAACTGAAAAGAAAGACCGAAGCTTCAAACTTGGAAACTTGTAAACACCAATCAAATCCGAAAGGAATAACGATTTTAATGCCCAAAAAGTGACAAGATTGCAAAAGACTATAAATATACTAAAGTCATGCAATAGTAAAAATCCAAGCTTTGTTATCCCAGACCAACAATTTCTTAAGAAAACAGGCGCCACATTGCGCCTAAAAAATAATAAAACGCATGGGATAACTTCCCGATAGCGTTGTCTAAGATCGGACTCGCGACAATGGTTGCCTTGCACGCAAAATTAGTTGTGCACGATAATCATCTGTTTACCCTAGTCATATTTTCCGCGAGGAAACAGAATTCGTCATCTATCTAGAACAATCTTGCCTCTTTAAAGAAAAACGTAAATCATTTCTTTTTTTCTCGAAACACTTCTTCGAAACGATACACTTTAGATTAACAATGATAGGACACTATAAAAATCGTAAATCTCGCGTGACATTTTAACTAACTATTGCATCCTGGACACTATGTCCTTTTTTCGGGATATAAATAGAGATCTTAAATAGAGATCTCGCGGAAGCGTCAGTACGAAATCAGGCCTCAGTTCATATCGGTATGAAAATCAGACTATTCAGTCAGTGAAAACCCGATTGGAAAATTCACGCCAGTTCGCGTATTTTTACAAGTGCGTAAAAATTGTAGGCAACAATCATTATTGGGATCACCCAGTCACTGGCCACTGCGACTGCTCTTCTGACACTCTTCCGTGAACAGCGGGCCTCCTCGTTCACTTCAACTTACAATACATCTACCCGAGATCTCGTGAAGCAAGCAGCTAACAGTAAGTCGGCCTGCCATTTCTTCCAGTTTATCCACACATCTCCCTGCATAAAAAAAAATATATATATATATATTATACTCTTATATTATACTCTTATATTATACTCTTCCTCCTCCAATGAAGGGGATAGAATAGTTACAGTTTATATCCCTGAAAACCTCACTCCTTACACTGAGGATCTATATAAACACCTCACCGTTCGATGTGCTCCTGCACCTTCCTTGCCTCCAATACTCAATAATCTTATTTCCTCTTCTTCTATACATACGTAACACACACACGCGCACACACACACACACACACACACACACACACACACACACACACATACACACACACACACACATACGCGCGCACACACACGCACACGCACGCACAAAACTCTTAGTCAGCCATATTAAACAAATTGATTGTAATTACACGAATAATGATAAATTTTTTTCTTATATTTATATAAATATATAAATATTCTTTAATGTATAAATATTCTTAAACCTAATTTTTTTTAAATAAATGTAAGTCGTTTATATTATAAATGAAAATTCCCAGCTTCAGTTTACTTAAATCACCACTTGCATTTCTTTCCCTCTAAACACTCGAAGTCCCGGGTCAAAAGGATTAAGTTCCTTGATCCAAGAAGTAGGACCGATGTTCGCACTGTCCATTGAACAGGTGTCAGGCTCCGGTAGCGTCCGTTCGAGATGTTGATCCATATTCCGGGACCGAAAAGGTGCGCATGACTTACAGGTGTTCGCCTTCGCGCATATACCTGTGAGATTGAGTCTAGCCATTCCCTTCCATACCCTCTCTATTCTCTTCGACTAAACTTCCAAGATTTGGATGTAACATAACTAATTGGAAAAAAACATTTTGTACAAAATATTTGTATAAAAAATACAGGAATGGGAAGTAATAGTAACGTTGTAAATTTCATCGTTATAGTCGATTATAATAATACGTTTTATATGATTGCAACAATAATTGACTACACACTAATTTTATACTGAGCTTGGAAAAGTCATTTTAAATAGTAATTCTTTACCATTACGCATTTAATTACTGAAAAGATTATTCGTAATGAGTGACGCATAACGTTATTCGTCACAAGTAATAAGTAATGATAAAAAGTAACGCATTACGAATAATATTGGGTTGTCCGGAAAGTTCATGCCGACTAATCTATATAATTTAATAAATGTATACTCAAATTTAAATCTTCTGCGTTTCAATTTTCCTTCAACATCGGCACGAACTTTCCGGACAATCCAATATATTCTTTTTTTTAGTAACGAGTGACCGTTCCACCTCTTTCTAATTGTAAATAATGATTGAGTGACTTTCCAACCCTTATGTTACAGTTAAATATCTTCGTAAAAAATGTGTACTAAAGTAATTAATTTATATATTCTTTATATAAAAAGACGTTAAACACAAAAGGTATGATATTAGTATACAAAGTTAAACTCTTTTTAAAAAAGGTAAAAAAGATTTAGAAATATATGTTCTGCGAGAAAAAAATGTTATTAAATTAAAAAATGAATTTATATGAAAACATTACAAAATACATGATATTAGATACATCATATCGATACATGATATAAAACTTTTTCAAAAAAAGATAGAAAAAGAGAATGCATATTCTTCGGAAAAAAATGTACTGCGACCGCACTTACGAGCGTGGTGCAATTTCGTGCATTTGTGATTTATTTTCTTTACAATTGTCGCCAATAATCACAATTCGATACTTATAGTTAGAGTCGACAATACATCAGATAATCTGACATGAATTAACCAAAGGATTCTACTCAAAATATAAAGATTTCTACAGAATCGTGAACCTGACGATTCTGATAACTGACCGCTCAGCTACGATAATGGTAGAGAAGGCGATTTTTGATCAGAAACGGAGGATGTTTTGAAGGATAAGCAGAGCAATATAGCACTAAAGTAGGTAGAATTTATAACATAAAAAATAAAATAACACATATATTCTCTCACTCGTTTACAATATTCCGTGCACGCTGGCTAACACATTAACAATCGTATGTTATACTAGGTCAATAAGCTTAAATCCGCTGTTTGCTCATAGGTGGCATTAATGAGCGTACAAAGCTACCCTGGGCACACAACACACTTTTTTTTATGTGTTTGATTTGTCAACATTAACCAATGCACATCATGAGCAATCTCATACAACAACATACATTTTTTCTTTCGTTTTTTGCTAAAAAAAAAGCATATGCGGGAAGCTTTGCTTTTCTGTTTCAATTTGAAGAAATCGGTTGCCGAATCGCATCGAATGCTTGTGGAGGCCTATGGCGACAATGCTTTATCGGAAACAACATGCAGAGATTGGTTTCGCCGGTTCAATGACGACAATTTTGACCTGAGTGACAAGAAGCGTGAAAATCGGTTCAGGAAGGCTGAGGACTGTCAATTGCAGGCTCTTTTGGACGAGGACGATACCCAATCGCAAAAAATGCTTGCCGAGCAATTGGGTGTTTCTCAAGCAGTCATTTCCATGCGGCTACATGCCATGGGGAAGGTTCAAAAGATCGGAAAATAGGTGCTGCATGAACTGAACGATGGCAGATGGAGTGACGCCAAAACACATGCCAAATTCTACTTGCCAGACAAAAAAGAAAGTCGTTCCTGCATCGGATTGTGACAGGCGATGAAAAATGGATCTATTTTCAGAATCTTAAACGCAAGAAATCTTGGGTTGATCCAGCCCAACTATCAACTTCTTCCTCAAGACCAAGTCGCTTCGGACGGAAGACGATGCTATGCGTTTGGTGGGAAGGTGTCATCTACTACGAGCTGTTAAAACCTGATGAAACTGTTAATGCTCACCGCTACCACCAACAACTGATCAAATTGCACCGTGCTCTGCGTGAAAAAAGGCCGCATTATCGGAAAAGACATGAAAAACTGATTTTCCTTCACAACGCACCACGTCAACAATGATTCAAAACTACTTGGAGATACTCAACTGGGAAATGCTACCCCATCCCGCTTACTCACTAGATCTGGCACCTTCTGATTCACTTGTTTTCGTCGATGGGCCACGCGCTCGCTGAGCGGCACTTCGATTCTTATGAAGACGTCCGAAAATGGCTTGATGAGTGGTTTGCCTCGAAAGATGAGGAATTTTTTTGGCGTGGTATACACAAATTGCCCGAAAGATGAGAAAAATGTATAGTTAGCGAGGGCAAGTACTTTGAATAAATTTGTTTTTGCTTCCTAGAAAAAAAAAATGTGTTTTTCTGATTAAAAAACAGCGGATTTAAGCTTACACACCTGGTACAAAGTATTAATGGGACGTGATTGTCCGTCCAAACAACGACGCAATATTAGATACAAGAATTATTTCTTAACGAGATAGAGATACGAGCTCTAAATTTTAGAATAATTCTACGAACAGTAGATGTAATTGAGGAAATTAATGGTGAGGCACAGATCACGACGGTGATTGGACGCATCGTCGAATCCGATCTTGAGTTCGATCGCGAGGATCATAACAAGGATCATAATAAGAACTGTTATGTCAGAAAACTTCAAGATTCTAGAACATACATATTATCTGCGACTTAATACAAGACGCAATATAAAAATATGACACGATACAACACAAAATGACCTGACTGTGACTGCGGTGGGCACGGGCATGTAAATAGCTGACTCGAACTTAACGGAATCTCTCGGACGGGATGACATGATCACGCTCTGCACGCTCGCTAATGCGACATAGTTACTCACTAAAATATTAACGAAACTAAATAATATACTCGTGGATACGTGCGATCCCTCTGATCTAGAAATCGGCGACTTTACAATATGTTACGTTCATCTCACCACGGAATCCTCCTCTAGCTGCTCAACTTCGCCATAGACATTTGCTCGTAGTGTCCTGTGTCCTCACGGCTTGCCGCACAAGTGCTGGACTCGAGGTCCTTTCGGGGACACGCAGGCATCATAAGCCCACGTGATAAGCCTTATCGCGCCTGATTGGTCGCAAGCCATCTCGCGAGTCCTGCGAACTGCTATAGCGTCGCGCACCCTGTATCCTTGCGCGATGAATATGACTTTTGGCTAGTATCCTTTTTGGCTGCTCGCAAGACTTTCCTCTGCACTATCTGTGCAGGATGTCCTTAGGATTTGATAGGTTTCTCCCTTGGATGATTTCTATTTCTGGGTTGGATGTCTTCTCTTAATAAAGGTTCCCTTGCGGCATTGACAGCGGAATTTATCATTCGTTCTATGACAACTGTCGATAGATATGTAAAAACAGTTACGGAATCGCGCCCCTGGAATGACTTTGTGCCTTCAATGTGCGTCTTCTTCTTTGCCATCAGTTCAGGTGGTGAGACGAACCTCATACCAAGTTATTTCTCGGAATCGCCGATAATAAAATCCTAAATAAAGTTGCAAAAAGAAATAATAACATTTCGCGAAATGCCCTAATAGAAAACGCTTGGAAATCATAATAAGCGTCGACACGCCGGCCCTCCGCGTCGGGAGAACAAGACGAAAATGCCGCGCTATTTCAGTCAAGTTTGCCGACCCTTGTGACGGATGGAAAACATCATATCACAGTACTAAATTGATTAATTCATATATGTTTATAAGAAGATGTTAAACACTACAAAATGCATGAGATATAAATCAGTAAATTTATCTTTTGAACAAAAGATAAGAAAGCGCTGTAAATACGTATTCTGCAAAAAAAAATTTATTAAATTAAAAAATGTAATCTAAGTTCAAAATAATATCTTTATTAATTTATATGTGATAAAACTTAAGTGATACGTATTTTCGTATCTTTGCCACCAAGTTAATATCCCGTAAATCAAAATTACTTAATTTGAACGCTATGTATCAGGTAAAAGATTTGATATCAATAATGGGCGCCAAATTGTAAGCTTTAAAAATTGTTAGTCACTCAATCCAAATCATATATAAATCTTGAACAAAACTCTGTCGTACAAAATTAAAAAAATGAAATCCAAATTTCAAATAAATTAGCTTCATTAATTTATATACAGAGTGTAGAGACTCAAACAACGTTTAAGGGGAAATTCTTGAGATCTTTTTGAAACAAAAATTCTAATATCAAAATGTTGAGGCTAATAACTTTTGAATTATAAACGTTTAAAATTAACGAATTATATCATCTAAAGTTGGTGCGCTTAAGGGCGATACAATGCAAAGTACTGAACTTGAAAACTGACTTATCTTGAGCAATCTTGACATTTTTGAGCAATTTGTTATCAATTTCATATCTATTTTAACAGAAATTAACAGCTTTTTATGTAGAGTTATATATTATTGTTAATATTCTATTTAAACTCTGTGACAATAGTCTCGACGGCACAATTTCGTTGCTTTTCTATGATCGCAATTTTATAGTCAGATTTTACTCTAAGTCGGTAGCTACTCATTGAATTAACGCGAATTTTTTCTTGCCTAAGTTGGGCGCCAGGCACGAATAAGCGTCCTGCTCTTTATTCTTCTAAATTTCGATTAATTATGCTCAATATTTCTTTAATGCGACAGACAACCGACTGCTCAACCCCACATGGACAGCGGAGATAGATATTCGGAGCAGGAGTGAA
Source organism: Atta cephalotes (assembly GCF_000143395.1). Classification (NCBI taxonomy): domain Eukaryota; kingdom Metazoa; phylum Arthropoda; class Insecta; order Hymenoptera; family Formicidae; genus Atta; species Atta cephalotes. Next base: position 6,866,959 of record NW_012130067.1, on the reverse strand, counting down.
TCGGAAAGAGAGCGAACAAATAAGAATCACTTTCTTTTATTAATAATAAAATGACATATATTTAATATTGGTAAGGAAAACGATTACAAGCATACTCAAGTACGCAATTTACGCATAGACAATAATTCAACTCGGCGTGAATATGAGATCGTTATAAGCAGAAGTTATCGAATTACGTAGCACAAAATAATACGAGGAACGTGAACAGGCGATTATCGCGAGAGATATCCCAAATTCCTTAGTCGATCAAAGTTTACAGCAACAATCGCGGCTTTCCGCCAGACGTCGTACAATGATTTTCTCTACTTTACACGAAATGCAACTCAAACGGTGACGTACAGTGCAAGATGGCGGGTTAACATACGTACAATCATGCTAACGAGACGACTTCGCTGTGGCGAGAAAGCGGCAAGCTTTACGCGAACTGAATACACTAATCTATGTGATTCGAGCGAACGGCAAGCGACAACTAAAAGATTAATTATTCGTGGTAGCCCCCTACGGATACGGACCGCAGTCTTTAGGTTCGAATTCGACATGTGCTATTCATTCAAGATCACGTTGTCGTGAGAATCGATCACTTTACAGAATTTTTATGCTTGTCTCACCGATTACTCCTCCCTCTCGATCCTTCCGTTAGATTCTTCCGTTAGCTCTCTTCGGCTCGGCTCACTATAAGGATCAGCAACGCTATTCGCACATATATTATACATGCTTGCTTTGTCGTGGATTCATCCTCTAACAGTCTAGCCACGGTTCGTGCCAACGCAAGTTTGGCAGGCCCCGGCGGAGGATGCACAGGTGCGTGCTGCTTTTCGGAAGCGAGGCTTTCTGGTGCCTGATTGATAGCGGCGCCGCGCGACCCCGCGATTCACATGAGCCCGCAGCGACGTAGCTTCCTGCGACTTGGTGCAAAATCTAAATTTCGCCTGGGTAGTCTTCTTACCCGAGATTCTTCTCTTGTCTCGCACGGAGCTCTTCCTGTCTGAGGCAGTCCCTCTAGCTAATTCGAGCTCGAGTCTGCCATGGTCTTCTCGGCGGATGTTCTAGCTAGCGATCCTCTTGAGAAGCTACCTCTTGCTGTTTCGATATCCTCCGCTTTCTCTATAAAACAGGAATGGTACTAAAAGAGCACAAATAATAAGTGCAGGCAGCAAGTTAAAAAGAGTGATATGGCCTACACGCTCCTGCCATTAAGGTGTAGTCCGAAGCCTCTTTGGTGACGGTCCTCTTCGGCAGCCCTCTTCGGCGGTCCTCTTCTCTGTTGGCAACCAGGTGATACAGCTTCAACACAATCAACCGATTCTCGCAGAAAAATAATGCAAAAAAATAAAGAGAAGAAAAAATAAATAAAATAAATTTAAAGTGATGTATGAACGGTAGTATCCGCACGCTTGTTGCCTGCCCTCACAGAAGGACCCAGGATCCACTCGGCTTATCCGCGACAAAGTGATGGACGAAAAACGTCACGTTACAATTCATTCAAATATATTTTAAATATTTTATTAAAAGAATCCGGAACTAGGAATTTATGTGCATAAATATCATAAAATTATTAATTATGAATAACAATAAATTTAATAAATTATTAATTAATGAAGAACAATTAATTTACAAAATGAATTATGCACATTATATGTTCTTTATTAATTAATAAAGAACAATTAATAATTTATTCATTGTTCTTCATTAATTGTAATTTATTGTTCATAATTAATAATTTTATAATATTTACTTCATTGCTCAATCCGATTTTACTACGCGCGATCAGATTGCTCAAGATAAGTCAGTTCTCGAGTTCAGTACTTTGCATTGTATCGTCGCTGAGCACACCAACAATATGATTCATTAATTTTAAACGCTTATAATTCAAAAATTATTATAGCTTCAACATTTTGATATTAGAATTTTCGTCTCAAAATGATCTCAGGAAGCGTTGTTCAGGTTTTTACGGATCATTCTGTATAGTAAAAACTAAATGATGCGTGTCATTTGTATAAAATATTTAATATCAATAACTAACGCCAAGTTTAATCTCGTACAAAATTAAATAAAGGATAATGGAAAGGAGAATGGAATCCAAGTACCAATACCTTTAATTTTTATATAATGAAATTTAAATATATATTTTTATTGAAGGATCTTCCTATTCCAATTCAAATTTTTTGCTTTAATTCTTCTTATATGAAATTTATATATCGCAATTCATTCATATTACTAAAAACGTAAAGCCATATAAGTTATAAAGTTGCGAGCTATAGGTTTATGTCTAAAATAAATAAATTTGGACTTATAAGACGTTATGAAAAAGAAAAAAAAATGATAAATGTTCTTCTTTACACAATCAGCTCCAAATGATTTCCGAGTGACCTTGACCCTGATCCTCAAGAAGGTCAAGGTCATTGATTTTTTCCGTCGCTCATTATTTATTAAAAAATTATGAATGAAAACGTTTTTATAAATAATAAGTAATAGTAAGTTTTATGAATAATAAGTAATTTTCAAACATGGTACATATTCCAACAATATGAGTTTTGCTCCACGTAAGTTATTTCGTGTTAGAAATTCGAGAATAATAATATTGAAAAGGAAATACATTGTTATTTGAGTATTGTAACAGTCCTTTGTTGACTTGGTAAAGAATATATTGCTCCATGATTTTCTTCATTTAACTTACAATCATGAAGATTTTATAAATTATTTATGCGATATGCAAGTGATGCGACGAGAAGTTATGTGTCCGCGTTGTCAGCAAATGATGCATTTACATCATATTACAACATCGCCTATTATACAATGTGTTAACCATTACTATAAGCAAGTTCGAGGACGTAAAAGGATAAGGAAAGTGTAATTTACAAATAGTCTTTTTCAAGGTACATGGTTTTTATAATCGTGATTGGGAATAGAAAAGACGTGTCGTTTATTGAAGTACTTGAATACTTCCTTATGATGCGACCTCCACGACAACATTTTCTTATGCAGCAATTACAAATGTTTTTTTAGAAATATTGTTGATTGGACTAATTTCTGTTGAGAAGTATGTACAATATAAATTTTGATTGTTTTATTTTTTTGCTTTATTTCGTTTGATTTTCCACGCGAAGTGACTCTGACTCCACTCGATCCCCCCCCCTTCTGTTATGGGGCATACGACTTTCCACGCGAAGCGACTCTCATCTTTAATATACCATTGGGTTATATACTCATGAGTATATACAATAACCTTAACCCAACCATGTATCACCTCTCCCTGTTTGGGGCGCATGACTTTCCACGCAAAGCGATTTTAATTGTTATATTTTTTATTATTTTCTAGTTATTAGCTCAATGGATCAAAAAGAAATTAGTTGCTTGATAGTCGTGATGTGATAGTGAAAGTCAATGAAACGAAAATTGGTTGGAGAAAATATAGTCGAAGATGGGTAATTGATGAACAATGGGTTTTTGGTGCTATTGAACGTAGCAGTAAATCTTCTTTTGTTCCTATGAAAGATCGTACTGCACAAACGTTAATGAGAATAATTTAGGAACGTATTGCACCAGGCAATATACTTTACAATGATTCATGGAAAGGATATGTACCTTTAAAAGAACTTGATTATGTGCATCTGTTAATCACTCTGTTAATTTTGTTGACCCTGAATTTGGTGTACATACACAAAATGTTGAGCGGTTATGGCGTGATATGCGTTCTGTTTACTACGATTTAGTGTACGAAAAGAACACTATGAACATTATTTAGCAAAATTTATGTTTAAAAAACAATATGATTTTAATGACAGAATATCGCAATTTTTTAAATTAATAACTTCTTTTTAAATTAATAACTTCTATATCCATTAAATGATGTCGTCAAATAATGAATAAATGTTATACATTCTTCATATTGGAATGTGTATGTGTGTTGTGTTGAAAAAGTGTCCTATTCATAAAAACGTTTTTATTAATAATTTTTTAATTAACGAGCAACGGAAAAGGTCAATGATCTTGACTTTTTTTAGGATCAAGGTCAAGGTCACTCGGAGGTCATTTAGGGCTGCTACTAACAAGTAGCATGAGACCTGTTGGAACAGACCTGATTTTAATAAGTTTTGGATATAAAATCATATTGTTTTTAAACATAAATTTTTTAAACATAAATTCTGCTAAATAATGTTCATAGTGTCCTTCTCGTATATTAAATCGTTGTAAAGCAGAACGCTCAACATTTTGTGTATGTAAACCAAATTCACAGTCAACAAAATTAACAGAATGATTAACGATCTGATGCACATAATCAAGTTCTTTTAAAGGTATATATTCTTTCCATGAATCATTGTAAATTATAATCCTGAATTATTCTCATTGTTGTAGAGTATGAAAAAATATTACACTCATACTTTTTACACTTATATGTTTGTGCTTTTCTCTAGGTTTAGTGGGTGAACCACTCTCTCAAAGAAAATCAGTTTTCTTCTTTCGAAGCGAATATCATCGAAACTATAAGAAAAAAAAATTTTTAATTATTTATACCTGCCATGCGTCCGTGCCATGCGTCCGTATTCGTGTATACAAGTGCTGAATTTATATCAAAGGGTTTCAAATTTTGCTTTAAAATTTTAGAAACATTTTCTTTCAAAGAATTGTACTATCGATTTATGAAAAAAAAATCGATTTTTTTTGACTCAACAAAGTAGAAGTCCTCCTTAATGCTTAAGAATGCTTTTTCGTTTAAATCTGACTATCGATTTTTAATTTTGAGCTTAACAAAAAATTGAAAAATATTACAAAGCTTATAAATGAGCTATATAAAGATTTGATTACTTTATAAAAATAAATAATAATAAATTAATAAAACTAAGAGGAAAATAAAATCTTTCTTGCTGTATTTTCAAGAATTGAAAGTAAATATCTTTATCAAAATTATATTAATTTAAATTCGTAACGATATATTACGATTAGATATTGCAATGTTTACTTGCTAGACCTATATCGATCGAGCTCTCACAACCACGAGGAATTATGTTTCGTTGTAAGCCACATTGTGGCAGCGGCATGTAACGCGAGAGCGAACGTCATTACCCCGCTATTTCATCGCGAATGACATATCGCGGCTAAGGGCGAGCGTTACAGCTTCGCTATTCCGGTATCTGGCGTCGCGTCGACCGCTGGTTACTGCCTCTCACATTCATATAACACGTTCTTACTTGGATGGAATTATTTCTCCGCTGCCGCCCGCGCCGTGCCAAAACACAATTCTCATATGTAGACAGGATTGAGTAAGTTAATGTTTTTTTTAAACTAAATTAAGTTAAAGTTAATATGGCTTATAAAATTAATAAAATTAAGTTGAAGGAATAAAGAATTAACTTAATAAAAGTTAAGTTAAGATTAATTTAACTTAAGTTTCAGTTAAGATTAATTTAAGTTTAAAAAAATTAATTTTTGAAAAAAATTATTTTTTTTGAGGTCAGAATGTCCTAATTTTTCTTAAAATGAGATTACTTTAAATAATCCTTTCAAATTATTAGGCAAATTTAATTTTATCCACATGTAAGTTACTTATATATATATATAAAATAAGAGTCACAATAGGTGTTTGTCAAATCTTGCGAAAGAAGAATATATGTTTGCATTATTTCTTTTTCTTTAATCTTTATTTAACTTTCTTTAACTTTCTGAAATGACTGTTCATGTATGTTTACGACATGTTATTACATCGACTAGATATTTGTTACAAAAAATATATGTAAAAAATTTAAAAAATGAATGTGCAACTCTGTTCTGCAACAATTCTTCTAAGGTTCATTTCATATTTATGTTGCTAAAATATAATGTTGTATAAAAATAAAATATAATTGTGATATCTAAAATTAGTGTGATTCAAATATAAACGGGAATTGACAAAATCTAGTGAATCAATAAAAACTGGATACCGTATGATGTGACTCTTATTATAAACTCTCTCTCATGATAAAATCATTGAACTTTTTTTCTAAATTAATTCTCTAATGTTTAAGACCTTACAGAAAAAAAATATTAGCATTAAGAAAGATAGAAAAATTTTCAATTTAAAAAAGTTAATAAATTAAAATTTAAAAGTAACTAAATTAAGTTAAAAATTAATACATTTAAAATTAACTAACAAGGGAAGTATCACAACTGTCCGAAACCGATTTGATTCTCCTCATTCTCATTTGATTCTTATGAAATATGTTGTAAATACGAAAATCTAAGAGACACCTATTTTTTTATACGTGCGCTAACTCATGTTTAAGGAATGAAACACTCCTTTGAAAAAAAATGGTATTTTTCTTTCGAGCCGAATATCATTGGGAGTATAAAAGATAGAAAAAAATTTTTTAAATAAAAGTTGTACGATTTCAAGAGATACGATTTTCAACTTTAAATTTATAAAGTTCAACAATATATATGTATATAATATCGAAGATTGCAGTAATATAGCTATAATAAAAGGTTCATGGCAAGAAGTCATTGTGTTTAAAATTTTTTCATCGAGTATCATTATTGTAATGAGTATAGTGAGTAAACAATACAAAATATAAATTTATTGTGTATAAACATTTACAAATTGTTTTCATTACTAATTATAATAAGTATAATATATACGTTTTGAAATTATTATGTAAACAAGTAAATAAGATATTAAAGATATTAAAACTGAAAATAACTTTAAGAGAATAATCTTAAGATATTATAAGAAAGTAATGTACAAAGGTGAATAAAAAAGTTTTACTCACTTTAAGGAGAAATAATAAAAATTATTATAACTTTTAACATTATTTATAATTTGTAATGTTACAAATATCAATCATAACAGCTATATTACTGCAACCTTCAATATCACATAATGTTGAACTTTTGTCAAAACTAAATTCTGCTGGATTTTCAAATTCTTCTTGGCTTTCATTTGTATAATCACTTTTAAACCACGAATATTTAAATAAGCGATATTGTGATATCGCGGGGATGACAATTGATTATGTATCAGAGATTTGTGATTGTAATGTATCAGAGATTTGTGATTGTAATTTTATTATATTATTTCATGTAAATTTATATTACTTTCCAATAATAAAACAGTATCTGAAAATCTTTTAGCAAAATTTTTCCAAATTCTAAATCTAAATGTAAACATCTAATAATTGTATTTTTCCTGTTGTGCCTTTTGGTATAATCATAGTAATAATGTTTTCCTGATTAAATTTGAAATAATTGGGACAATGTCCAGTCCATGAATCGATAAGAAGAACGCTATTAGAACCAATATTTGGAAAATAAGCTTTTTCTAACACATTTTAAAATGGTCTGTAAGAAATATAAATTAATAACTATTTTATGACTGTTATGAGATTCTTAAATAAAATATAAAATATATTACAGAAATAAGACTTATAATTTCATTATATTATTTCGTTTATGCAAATTTATATTTATTTTTTGATAGTAAAAATAAGTACTTTTTAATAGAAAAGATATAAAAATATTTTAAAGCTAACTAGTTCCTATATCTTTTAAACATAAAATATCATTATAAAATCTATGTAAATTAAATTACATCTTTGTAAAAATTTGAAAATTGATGTATGTATAAAATAATTAAAAGATTGATTTGTGTATAGAATTTTACAGTGAATTGCGAATCGGAAACTAACTATTAGAAAGTTTAAGTGGGTCATGCGCTGCGTATTATTTCCACAGTGAGCCGGGACTCGCATCGGTATGGAACGTCAGAATGAAAATCAGGGTTTTGGAACCATCGTTGCGTTCAAATTGGATTTCATAATCGAATTCCAGACTCCTTCGACGATTCGACGGTGCTGTTCTAAATACGGGGCGTGAAAATTCACGGAAATAAACGTTCAAAGCGTGTTTTACCGTGTGCAGATTTATGACACCGTTCTGCGTACCGTATTTATTTTCATCCGAGCCCATATACACATATCCACTGTACCGCACATAAATTCCATATCTTGCTTCAATATTTTATCGCTGTCGGATTAAAACAGCACGAGATCCAATATGAAACGTTTTCGCGTGCCACACGCGTTACACTGATTCGACGAAACACGAAATAATAAAACAAAGCGTATTCCGTATACTTTTTAACGATGTCTCCGTATACTTTTAACGATTTCTCATCCTTAACGTCTAACCGTATCGCACGGAGATGAATCTACTATTAAAGATATCCGCTCGTCGGTCACAAATTCTCGCAAAATCTTTTCGTTATGAAGCTATTATTATTGATAGCTCGGAATTATAACAGCGAAAGTACTCACTGGGGTCAGAGTTATATGATTCGGTCGGGGGTTTTTAGGAGGTGGAAGAGATAGGAGAATGTGACCGGTACTTAACCTTATTTTAACTAATATATTTCGAGGTTCTTTCGCCACGCCGCACCGTTCTCTTTCGAGATATAATCAGAATAATGAAAAGTTTAATAGAGACCTTCATATGAATAAGGATGTAACTGCGGAAGGAGGTAGGGAGATTTAAAAGCACTCTCGGTGCCTTTGGTGATTAGGAAGTGCACCGAGCGTGGTTACTTAGCCGGTTAACTCGTTCGCTCTCGTGCTCTTGTATACTCCCGCATCGTTTCCCGACGCAGTGCGTCGAGACACAGGTTGCGTTTCGAAGCGCAATGCGGCGCGATGAAATTAGCGAGACAGCGTTTGCGACTGTTGCTCGTCAAGTCATTACCGTAATGCATCGTTTCAGGATAAAAACGAAGCACAAGCTCGAGCCGGTGGCTAAGTAAGAACTTGAACCGCCAGCCATTGGAAACAGATTTTACTCCATTTTGATAACGTAGCAACATAAAATTCTCGCAAGGCAATAGTTTGCTTAATGTAATTTATGGACCGATAATGATTTTTAGCTAATTTATATTCCGCAAAGAGGAAAAATTAGACTATCTAATTTTTTACTGCTCCATCAGCTGTGATAACATCAGCGGATAATACGTTTAAACTTCGACTTAATGCGTTTATATTTTTTCAATTAACCGTACTTTATCACCCACTTTTCCAAAAATGCCAGGTAATAATCACTGCTATTACGCCAACGGCGGTGTCAATAATTAGTTAACGAATTACACAGTTAACTTACAATTTCGTTGTGCATGCACGACACTCAACACTGCGCCGCGACGTGCCATGCAAGCAAAGTAGCTGTAAATTACTGAAACACAACTTCGCGGTCTATGGTCACTGCCACGTTTATTAAGCTAATGCGAGTTTTCGGCCGAAAAACTTATTATACTTACTCCAACGCAGGCGCCACGATGATCCTTCCGAAATAACTGACATAATTCGCACGTTTCACCCAATTACGTGCGTCCGTAACTCTTTCATATTAGCGATGCAATTTTGCATAAATAACTGATGCTCAGAGTTCCATCACAGGTTATTATAAATAGTTATTATAAATAGTGACAATGCTTGAAAGAATATGGCAGATGAAGAATATGGATAATTCAGGCTCAGATGAATGCTATAGAGTACAAAAAATCCATAGATAAAACAAAGTACGGATAATCCTGGAAATATACATATATACCTTATATATCATCTTGTTGACTCTTTCCTCACGCAATCCATGCATATACAGAGTGTATATGCATACAAAGGGATGTCTCATAAATATCGTAACAACGCTTAAGGGCAGATTCCTGAGATTATTGTATTTTAAGACAAGTATCCTAATACTAAAAAAATTTCTAGCTATAATAGTTTTTGAATTATAAGTATTTAAAGTTAGTGATTAATATCGCTTAAAATTTACGCGTTCAGATGTGATACAATACAAAATGCTAAAAATGAAAGCTAATTGTCTCTTAATATAAAGATTACATATGCGAAAATAAAATTATCAATATTTATTATACACCCCATCACCCGTAATTTTCTTAAATTTTTAATCTTAAATTTTTTTTATTAAATTAAAGCTTCTTTCAACATTTTGATATTAGAATTTTTATTTCCAAATAATCTCAGGAATCTCCCCTTAAGTGTTGTGATTTACGGAACCCTGTATATATACATATATAAAGAATGTATAATATTTTTAATTCATAAAGAGTAAGACGAATAATTGGTCTTTTACAAAGTTGGATTGTAACTTGAAACGTTAAGTTGAAACGTTAAAAATTTAAAAAAAAAGTTAAAAAGTTAATAACTTTTAACTTAACTTACAAGGGAAGTATCACAACTGTCCGGAACCGATTCTCTCATGAAATATGTTGTAAAACACGAAAATCTAAGAGACACGTATTTTTTATATGTACGCTAACTGTTTAAGGGATAAAACATCCTTTTGAAAAAACAATATTTTTCTTTCGAGCCGAATATCGTCGAGAGTATAAAAGATAGAAAAAATTTTTTAAATAAAAGTTGTACGATTTCAAGAGTACTTTAAAGTTGTAAAGAAAAAAAAACTTTTTTTATTTTTTTGTTTAACAAACACCCCATCACCCGTAATTTTCTTAAATTTTTAATCTTAAATTTTTTTTACTAAATTAAAGATTATTTTTTTACAAATTCAACCATATGTTACAATACGACATATCATTTTCGAGAATTAATTATTAACGTTTCTGAATATACGCTATTCATGCTCATATGTGAAAGTATTGTAATTGTCATCGGAACAATAAGATATAAGAAAAGATGTCTTAATAAAATTTGTATAATTTTTTACATATGTGTGTATTTAGATTTTATAAATATATAATATTTGTAATATATAATATATTTAAGATATATATATGTATATATATATATATATATATATATATATATATATATA
>NW_012130067.1:6853534-6855417 GCF_000143395.1 Atta cephalotes | reverse complement strand
ATATATATATACTTTAAATACGAAGTGCTACTACGGTCTGAATATTAAGATGTTGAACTATTATATTGGGTTGTCCGGAAAATTCGTGCTGACTAATCCATATAATTTAATAAATGTATACTAAAATTTAAATCTTCTGCGTTTCAATTTTCCTTCAACATCGGCACTTTCCGCAATCAATCTGAAATATTAATAATTCCTCCAATTTCTCAAATTTAATCTTAAAAAACTATAATAAACTTATTGCGAAAAATATTGCCTTGGCTGGGAGTCAAACTCGGATCTCTTGCATTCCATGCGAGGCAATATTTTTCTCATTATTCTTATCTCATTATATCACAAATCAGATGTGATGTTTTCCAACAATTCAATGCACTTTCAATTATAAGTACAGCGTATTTAAAATAAATTATAACATAAGATATAATATAAAGTTACGTGTACATTCAAGATAAGTATAAATGGACAATATAAGAATATTCAGTAGCAGTTTTACGTTTAGTGCATTGTCATAAGAGTTTTGTCATAATCATATCTGTGCGCTTTGTTAAATTGTTTTCATATTACGATTCAAAGCCAAGTTTAATCTTTGGAAATGATTATCAATCCCGTTTAATGTTGTTCTTTTATTAGTATTTATAAGTAGTATTTATATATCTAAGAGAAGCACCAGTAACTGAAGCAGAAATAGAATTAAAAGAAAATATATAAAAATTATTGCTGGATAGCATTTTTTCACTAATGGATTGAAAGTAACAGAAGAAACCTATCTCGATTATCAAGAACCTTATAAATTACATAATTCTGAAATAATTGAAGATAATGAAGAAGCATGGAGTGAATTTAAATTCTCATGTTCAAATGATGACGTAGACTTTGATAATTTTTATAAAAGATGAGCTGTTGAATATGTTGATATTGGCGGAATTAGGACATTAATGAAAAAAATAAAAACAAAAGTAATCATCCACTAAAATCAGTACAAAATAAATTTAGAAGAGTTTCATCTGAATGTCAATTAAGACGATGGGAAGAACAATTATATTCAAATGGAAATCGTTTAGAAAAATTATCTTATTCATTTCCAAATTTAACACATAATAAATTTACTGCAGCTGTTGAATCAGGATTCATAGTTCATGATATCTACAAAAGTGGGCTTTATAAATTCAAGAAGAAATAGGAAATTTAAACCCTCTATATATTTAAAGCATCTCACGAGTATCAAGATTTAAGAATCTCATCGAATTGTTTCGAGAAAAATTATTATTACGAAATTTGTAATTAGAAGAAACGATAGAAAATTCCATTGAGTTGCAAAATACAGCTAATGATTTCCTGAAAACAGTGAAACCATTTATCGAATAGTTCAGATCTGAAAATGTTTTTAATTTTGATCAAAATGGTTTCCAATTGGAAATTCATTCTGGAAGGTCATTGTCTAATGAAAGAATAAAGAAAGTAGAGTGTATTGTGCAATCTACATCATCAACAACACACGCATACATCATACAACCATATACAATAATATCGTGTAATAAAAATTTACTGTTACTTTTATTTATTGCATTAAAGAAACTAATGGTATATTTGAACTAAGAATACAAGAAACCTTATTTACATCAATAAATGTTATTGTAAAAACATCGAAATCTGAAAATGATTCAGGTAATTAAATAAGTTTCCTTTTACAATATATTTTCAGATACTGTTTTATTATTAAAAATATTTTATTATATCTTTTCTCTTTTCAGTTAATCACAATTTATATATCTAAATATATTTAGATAAAAACTGTGGTTAACAGAGCAAAGAAAAAATATAAGAATACTTTAACTAATTATAATTCTCGTCTCTCTCTCTCTCTCTCTCTCTCTCTCTCT
>NW_012130067.1:6846609-6852673 GCF_000143395.1 Atta cephalotes | reverse complement strand
ATATATATATATACTCTCTCTCTCTCTCTCTCTCTCTCTCTCTCTCTCTCTCTCTCTCTCTCTCTCTTCTCTCTCTCTCTCTCTTATATATATATATATATATATATATATATATCATATTGTTAATTTTTATGTTTAAAAAAAACGAGAACTGGTTAAAATACTCTTATATATTATATCTTTTCTCTATTCTATTAAGCACAGTTTATCTAAATATATATATATACATGAAAATACGTACGAGAGTAAAACTTGGTGCATTACGGAATTTTTATGCTATGCCGAGAGCTCGTTTCCCTTCGTGGAAGAGCGCATTTTTTCCGTTGCTACACACTAATGACTTTCGCTTAAAAAAATCTCTGCAAAGCGCAGTGGTTTGCACACTCGGGAGGAATTAATAAAATATTCAGCAAAGCAAGGATTGCTTGTATGTAGCCGCTCATCGGCAGCGATATGTGCACAAGGAATCAGAGAAATAGGAAGGAACATGCCCGTGATCAACGAATAGGAAACTCAATAGTTGCACCGCACCAACAAGCTTCCAGGGGGCACATAGGAGTCATGAGCTAAATCCTATAGTCTAGAGCCGTCTGAGCGGTCGTAAAAATCTTTGGTGCGATTCATCATTTGAGGAGATATGTCGATACCTTAACCTCAAACCAAGGCAGGATCCTTTAAGAACGATAAAATTATTGTTTATTTTAAAGATATTCGCGAAATGACCGTGACATTTCACATTCTCGAACTGTTTTCGATAAGCGACTTCCAGAGAGAATAAATGCGCTGAAAAAATAACATTTCCGTTATTAATGCTCATTAAATGGATGCATATTCGCGGCAGGATGCCCGCAGCAGTTATTCCAACGTTTAATTGTATTAACGCGCAATAGACGGCGATTTAATCCAACGATTTAGCGCTCGCTCGAGGGATTTATCACGCTGTTACGCATATGAGGCTGTTCTCATCTTGTCGCAAGTGCATTACAGACATTCGGATTTTGCTAATGACAATGTCATCTGGGCAAACTTGTCTCCATCGCGTGATCGGTCATCGTGTCATTGTCGAAATTTTTAGAAATTCTCTACACAGACGCAGTAAAAATACTTATCAAGTAGGCATCAAGTTATGAGTGAATTCCCTTTTATTATTTTATTATATAAAATACTGAATTATATAAAATTATATAAAATTCCAAAATCTAAATAGAGATACTATAGATGTATGCGATAATGAGTTAAGCTCACATAATGATCGATTTTCCATTAAACACGCAGCTGTAAGAACGTTGGTCAATATTTATCCAGTTGTGTGTCTAAATCACGCTTTCCACATAACTGTGTAAACTCACCTGGCATATATCAGGTTCTCTGATAACAATACCACGCGCGTCAATCCTCGGACACATAACGGATCCTAAAATTGTTTGCATAGTTCATTAAACGTGTTACATCGCATGAAGAATGGGATGGACCTCTTTGATTAATTATTTGATGAGGCATTTCGAAATAGACGATGGTAGAGGATGCGCGATCACACGCTATTCGTGACCGTTGCGCTAAATAAACGCAATTAGCTGTTAATCGAGTGACTGAGATATTGCCGAGTCTCAGTTTAATCTTCTAATCTCAGTTAAAGTCGCATTACCGCGGAGAACGGATCCTCGCGTTAATTCACGCGGCCGCGTCAGCCGTCTGATAACTATAAATGACAAATTACAATAATCGCAGCAATTTAACATTACTCGTTTAGAAATATTAGGAAGGAGTCACGTTCTGAGCACAATCACAATGGAATCCACGCTCCAAGATAAGAAGTTTCAATCCAATTGGAAATTGCCTTCTTTCTTGGTCGATCTGGATAGAAAGGACAGCTCTGTAAATCCATATCATCGAGCCATGCGAGGATGACACATCCGAAGTGGACACTTCCGGACACAAATGATTAGAGCGAAGTTGAAATTTAATGGTTTACCGAAATTTGAGTGCGATGCTAATTCATACATGGACGCGTATTCCTGCTGTATTTTTTTAGAAGAGACAATTATTGCGAGACATCACAATTGCTGTAAAAAGAAACGATCGAGAAAGGAGGCTTACCGAAAAATTAAGGAAAAAGTAAAAAAATGTCAATTTTTTAAATTCATCTAGACAAATAGCAAGGCTATTTAAGGTATATTATTCTATTGTATGTGCTTTTAGAAAATGAAATATTTTAAATTATCTTTCTTTTTTCTTGCTTTCTTAAGTTTAATTGTTTCAACAATATTCCAAGAAAGAACGTTCTTACTGAAGCATTTAAAAATTTAACTAGATACACTGCACAGATCTGAAAATAATTTTGTTTGAAAATAATAATGAAAATAATAATGAAGGATGATTAAATTGATTGCTATATAGAATGTTAAAACTTTTTACAGCATTGTTATCAGCGCTTAACATTAGAACGACTGATGGTATTTCATTAGAATTAATGAAGATGTCAATTTGGTAATTTTTTATTCTTCATTTTGATTAGAAAAGAATTATTTTTATTGTATTTATGTGTTCTTAATATTCCATACCTACATCTAATAAAAAAAAAGCAAAAAATTGAAATGATTAGCGGAGCAAAAATCGTTCTAATATTAAGTATTCTATGTGATTTTTTTGATTCAACAAAATTATTTTCAGATTTATATCTTGATAAATTTTTAGATATTCAAGAAAAATCGTTCTTTCCATAGATGATTCTGATATCTTGGACGAAAGAAAAGTTAACCAATCATATGGGTCAAATGGCCGAATTGTTCAAATGTGATTTGTTGTAATTCTTTCTCCATTCTGCAAGATCTCGGGACAATTTCTAACATCATAGATAGAAGAAAAATAAAATTTAATCGATTAAAATACAAAAATTGTGTTAAGTTGTATTTGTATATAATTCAATGTAAAAACTTTCAAAATTTTTATGATTATTGAATGCTATAACATTTTTGTAATTAACATCAACACCATTCGCAGAAATACAAAATATTCCTTCTGACGAGATAAACTGTCAAAACTGAAGGAAGCGCTGGAAGCACAAGGGGGGGGGGGGATAGAAGTACGAGTCAACTAAAACGAGAATGCTGCCATACGGTTTGATTACGGTTAGATTGCGGACGATAAAGTTAATGCTCACTGCCGGTAGAATACGGTGCCATACGTCACACCGCCGGAGGATGAAATACTGTCGCTAATGTCTACCATTTTCTATGTGCTTCGACAATTAGGCATTGCAGCTAACTTAGAAGCTCACTCCTTGGGCGATATCACGCAAGCGGATGGAATTTTGAACGAGAGAACTGTGATTTTTGCTCTCTTGTGGTACAAGCAGCTCAACTTTATATGGGATTGCAGGAACAATTTTGTCGAGTGGCATCGCAGATTCGGTTGCAACGTTTCACTCAACAAATATCAAAGACAACAAATACCTTCATTTATACTTCAAAGATACTGCCCTAACTAGCCCGACTATCATTGCCAAACGGAAAGTAGCGAATATTTCGAGAATATTTCCTTAAGCATAGATATTGCTTATATATTCCTCTCTAAATGGTCTGACTCTAAACTCTAAACTCTTATCATCTAGTGTTATTTCCAAATACCTACCGCTGTCGCAAAACGTTTTATGAAAATGCTATTTTGTTGCAAAGGAGCCGAATTGCGAATCTTTTGCATTCTTGGTTGGAATTGTCACTGTTCCGCGATAAAGATGACATCGTCGCGTAATACGTGATAAGTAAAACAGTCCCGAATTGTCGCACGTGTGTAGCTCAGAATGGCACGCTTATTGGAAGAGATGCATATTGGCTATATGAAGAGAACATGTCTGGCGCCCTGTTCTCGTGCACTTACAATCCCAGCACAGATCAACAAGCCTTCGTAGAAGACTTCTGACTGACTGCGGCTGCGGATTTACTCAAATTCGTTTGTGGTACAACCGTGGCCGAGGAGATTGTCGTGACTAATTCAAAAAAATGACGAGCTATCCCGATCGCTCGATGGAGTTCGCAATACAGGAGTTCGTCGCCATCGCGACGCACGAGGCATCGATGGCAAAAAAGGAGAGCATCCGACAAGAAATGGAATTATTTTTTGAATGATCATATAGCAGCGCTTCATCACGGAGTCGATATCGATAGCTGGTCAAAAAAAAGTCATGAGCTTCTTCAGGTATAGGATTCGGGCAGTAAATTGCAATTATGCTAGGTATAGGATTTGAATAATTCTTATTTTCTCTACATTCAAAGAATGGAGAATTTAATTGAAATTAATTAACTCAGGTTCCTCTCCTTATTCCATTTTGCTCGTTAATTAATTTATCATCGGATTATCGCGAGAAATCATGACCGAACGATTCGTAATAGTATTCACTATGAGCATGCTTGGTTTCTCGTAATATTGTCCGATATTAAATTAATTAATGTACAGAGTATAATAAAGAGAGAAATTCACTATTAGCAAGTTGAATTTTGGTTTTATGAGAACCCGTTACAGTTCTTCAACTTTATTATATTTAACTTTATTATATTACGATAAAATAGCGATAAAATAATTCTTTTCATTTCAATTTCAATTAAATCGGCTGTCTATATTTAAATATAACGGAGTATTCTCGAATTGATATATCGGTTCTTATTTCATTGTCTCTAAACATCATACGCATTTTCCATTAAACCCATACTTTCGAATAAGAACACGCTATTTTTTTCGACAAAAGTGTATCACGTATTGAACGATCGATTGTGTTAGAATGGCGTGTTTATTTCGCACTTCCTCCTGATTCGCGCTAATAATAGACACGGTTACGAGGTAGCATAGGCAACAAAACAAAACTATGTTAATTATTCGAAGCGCACGAAAACATCTTTGCATTAAACATGCTGCCGCGTGATACCATTAACTCTTAACTGATGAAACAAAATTAAAGGCTCATGATAACGAAACGCTAAATGTATAAGTGAGGGAAAGACGTACGAGATCTTTAACTGATGTTTATTTATTGATTTCGTAAGTCCATTTTGTTTTTGTGTTCCAGGAATTCTTTTTCGCCATTTCATGCCTCGTAATAGTGAAATTTTATTATAGGTTGTCAAATCGCTTCATTTCGCTTCAATTAAGTGATTGTAAAAAACGTCACAAAAGAGATTTTAGTTTATTGCATCGATTTCTTAGCGATGAAATCTTAAGAACTTGTGTCGTGCACACATAAATTTAAAAAAATCAAATATGCTTATTACTAGTTTCAAACAACCTATAAGATTGTTGTTAAAAGCACTTTTACTAAAACAAGCACACAATTTATATTTGCAATGAACAATGTATATTTATTTGTTTACGTAGTATAGGCAAACTTTGTACGCGAAATCCACTCTTCTTTCCAATTCTTTCTAAGTCTTCGATTAAAAAGAAGATTTGGGAGTGGCTTCTTGAAATTCGACGTCACCTGACAATCTCTCACGATTCCTCAATTGAGACATTCCGCGATTTCATTAAATTAATTTCGCTTCGCCAACAGTCGAATTGTAGTCTCAGCTTCGGCCTCCGGGGGATCCAATTCGTCGGCAGATGAATTTATTCGAACTTTCCGGAATTAAAGTCGAAAGATCCATGAGTTGCCATGAGCACCGCAACGAAAATTGAGACTCTCCGCATAAATCGATATCAATATCGTTCGTTCGTAGAAATGTTTCCTGACTGCCGAAATTTTGAAGAAATTAAAGATCATTGATTCGCAGTATGAGCGACATAAGAAGATTTGGATTCTAAAATCCAGTCATTTGTGTTGCGGCAATGACATCGTTATATCTCACAATCTCAAGGATATCATGCACAAAGTTGAGCAGAAACCCAAAGATTATTACATCGTACAAAAATATATTGGTATGTTTTTATTCAAACACGCTGCAAGAATCGCATTCAACTTGTTAGTCGCGTTATTTANATTCAGATATATATATATATATATATATATATATATATATATATATTATTTATTTTTTTTACTAGTACGTACCTTCTCTAGATACTAAAGAAGTATACT
>NW_012130067.1:6836411-6846589 GCF_000143395.1 Atta cephalotes | reverse complement strand
TTTACTTTAAACCAACGTACCGTACGTACGTAACGTAAACGTTACGTACGTACTTACTTAACTTAGTTTAGTTACGTACGTTATTTATTATTATAGATATATATATATATATATATATATATATATATATATATATAATTTTTTTTTTTTTCAGAACGTCCCTTGCTGATCAAAGAGATCAAATTTGACATACGACTATGGTACTTAGTAACATGTACCTTCCCTCTCACAATATGGCTGTTCAAGTAAATCGTATCACAATTAAATTATCTTGTATAGTTAAAAAATGTTCTTTTACTCGTCCTTATCAATTATAAATCTCAGCTTGTGTAAAAATCATTGTTATATCATTTATTTTATTTATTTTATTGTCCTTATTCTTCCATACTTTATTTCTTTTAGAAGAAGAATTAAAAAAAAGTAAAGTAAGATGTTTAAAAATAAATTTTACCTTTACTATCACTTTATCTTTGTTATAATATACGCCTCCTACATTTTGCATCCAGAGAAGCATTTCTTCGGTTCAGCTCAAAGCAGTATACTTTCTCGAACTATCACGAGGCGATTCACATTTGCAATACTACCGTCCAAGAGAAGTATGACGATGAGAAGAGACGCAGACAGCAACGGAGGACGCCGAGGAATCCGCCAGTAGCAGATTGGTGCGCGATCAAGGATGGGACTGCGAGAAGCTGAACGAATATTTGAAGTAATCTCTCGTCTATGCGAAGACGTTTCGATTATCCATTCGTCACGTCGTTCGGTCCCCGGGAGCATTCTAAGGAAATTGATAGGGCCCCTGTGCAAATACGCCTTCTTCGAGAAGCGCGTTCGTCTGAGAATGTTCGGGCACGAGAACGTTTCGCCGATGATACGGCCTTGCCGTACTCTCCCTACCATTCCTTTCTCAAATGACAAATCGAATAAGATTTTTCGATGACGCGACGTATATTCGACGTCCACATAATTGCGAATAAAGCAGAAATATATTATCCGCGATTTTGCTCGTGAATGGACTTGATGTCGATGTGTATGCTACTACCACACGGAAGAAATCGTTCCCAAGATGTACCCGGGGAATGCTTTCTATCGAAAATTTCGCTACTGTTTCATTTTAACGATAGTAACTTCGCCATCGGTTATTTTTGTCCTGGCGGCCGAAATAAATGGCGTCTTAATGATGATTGGATATGGGAAATTAAGTATCTAGTAAGAGACAGAAAGACTATATAGTAAAAAAGAAAAACATTTTATTGCAAATATGCAAATTGAAATTTGATAGTTTATTCCACAATATCTTTATGTTAATTTAGTATATTTTGTCATTTTGTTTAATTTTATTTTTTGTTTAATGTCTTGCAATTTTTACAGAGTCCTAATAGATTTAATTTATTTAATTTGTTTATAATTATTAATTTTGATTTTGTTATTTAAGAGAATCTCAACTTTGTTGAATTTTCCTATGAGAGGAGATTTTATGAGATTTCTAATTTATTTCTTATAACATTTTTACGTCATTGCATTATCAATATTCTAATAAAAATGACTTTTTAAATAAATATTGAATCTACAATTTTATATAGATCATAAGCAAAGATTTTTTTTGTGCAGCAGTATAAAATATAACAGCTTATAATATTTTTTTAGTTTATTATTTATTTTGGAATCTATGGAAAAAGATATGATTGTTTGCGAAGCCATAGTTTATTTACGATAATTGCACTTTTCAATGAAATACGAGCTTTCACTTTGATTATTGACGCTGAGAGGACTTCTCCATCACTACAAATGTTTCAATTTATCGCACAAAGTTTTTTTCCGTTAAAACTGTCCAATATATACAAAATTTTATTCAACTTGTTCCATTTGAATTAAAAATATGCTTAAATCATTTTTGTCTACGTATAACACGTATCTCATGTTTTTAGTTATGTAAGTTCTAAACTGTGGTACCTGTTTCCACTATGACACTGAGCGCGACTGGTTTCAAAAATAAAACAGAACATTTCCGATATTGTAATGTTGATCCTATTGTTTTAATAATTTATAATAGTTTATTAATTTCTAATTTTTTTATATTTTTATTATCACTTTTTATGAAAAATCAATCACAAAATCTCGAAACATATGATACTACTTTATTATTTTTAGTATTAAACTAATAAATGTAGAAATAAATAAAGAATACATATCTCAAAATTAAATCAAGCAACCTATAGCTGTAAGTAGAGAAATCGTGAGGTTTCACATGTAATTATTTTATTTTTAAATTAAAGAAAAAACTTAAATTTAAATAAAATTAATAGGCGAATGCTTTTCTAGATCCATGGACCATGAAGGTGAACCATTATGATCTGATTTACCCAAAAATGACGGAGGCATTCTGATGATGCTAGCAGCGCAAAATCATATAGAAAGACGCCGATGTAATTTCGAATTGTACGGCGCCGATTTCATGCTGGCCGAAGACATGTCAGTCTGATCAAAATCAATACCAATTCCCGCATGCATCCTCCAAGTTTCAGATTGACAAGACGCCTTTACTCCAATACTTACGTATTGGAGAGTCTGATGAAAGATGAGCAGCAAAACGGATATGAGAAATCATAGTGTTCAAAAGAAAATTTTTCCAAGATGGCGACGGAAGAGCGGATGTGGACTGATGAAGGTAAAACTGAACAATCCGCGTGCTATTAACACCTTTGCACGTGCTTCAGAAATCATTAACATTCTGAGTTACGCATCGTCCACAATCAATCCGAAACGGCTCTCTCTCGATTTGCTAGAATGATAACGGTGAACCACAATTCGCGGCGACGTAATGCCGATAAGCGCCGCGTGCCCTGCATGCCCTGATGGATTTACGCGAGGAATTAACCGCGTTAGCGAGATTTCCGAAGCGCAATTATCGAGCCTGAAATAGTCAAACACCTGATTGCGTCAATTATATCTTTAATGCACCTTTTGCATATTGTCTCTGATGAAGAAATAAAATAATTGAATTGATAGATATAATTTTATGTTTTCAAACTTATTTTTCATAAATATTGATCATTTTTCAATAATTTTAAATTTATGAAATTCACGGATATTTATTCTTATTTATTATTATTTACATCAAAATATTTTATAACATAAAAAGGATTTATGTAAACGCGAAATTATAAAAATGCTACATGAATAAAAGCAAACATTAATTGAAGCAAATTTATCTTGGAAACGTGCGTATCAGAATTTTTATAATATACAATCTGATGTTAATAATATAGAGATATTAAATTAATACAAAAAAGAGATAATATTAAATAAAAATATTAAATTTGCAATAATAACATTTGCAATAATAACATTCATTTATTATGGCTACCGATAAATTTAAACAATGGAGCTTTGTGAATTGATTATATAATCATTTCTTTCATATTCTCCAACAAGTTAAAAAGAGTTCCATTTTCCCTATTCTTTGTCCCTCACATGCATGGCTTTTTATTAAATTCAATATTCTATCTTTTTTAGAGCTGATATGTACGTCGTTTGTATTTATTAATAAAATTGCTCTGATCTCTTTTTTGAATTCATTTTTGAATATTTAATTTTCTGAATCTGTCGAACGCAATCATATCGAGCAAAAATATTGAACGTTTATAAATAGATGAATGTATTAATTCTTGTAATAATAGCGTGTATAAATGATTAATAATTTTTAAAGATAAATAAAACAAGTATATTACAGTTAACATACTTTTTCACATTTAAAAATATGGATGTTACTTTATCAATTTTAATAATGAAATAAATCAGAAATTCTGTTATTCTTACACCGAGATTTAAATGCCGAGAACTTATTACAATGTGACAATGATTTATTATCTATAAAATATAATTAAAATAAGAATTTAGGATACAAAGACAAATATGTAATACATATTTAAAATAATATATAAATAACATTAATAAGATGTGAATAAGAATCTCCTGTCGTATTCTTTCAATAATAAATGCAAGTGATATAAGAGGATAAAAAAGTATGTGGCAGCGCACGGTTTCTCTTAATCTGCTAATCTGTTTTCTTCTAACTCCATCACCGTAATCTAGATAAGAACGATTCTCGGTAGTATGATGCACGGTGAAAATCCTTCGATCGCTTTGCTTACAGTGATAATAAACGTGCCAATGAACGCTTGCGCCGACATGGGTGGCTTCAGTCTGGTCTACAAACAGGACATACCCGACTTCCAGCCATACCTCGGTTCCTTCCTTTTCGTAACTGGCAAGTCGATGACACTGCACGAACAGCTGCTGGAACTGACATCGAAGAAAGAAAGAAGGGCAAACATTTGCGGTCCCTGGAGCAAGCAGCAACGTGCAAGAATTGCCCCGCCCATCCTACGCTCGAGAAAACCGAACGTGACAGATCTCATTGACCATTTGAAAGCCACTTGATGCATCGCGGCCAATTGACGAGAAACCTTTTTAGTCGATGCCACAAGATAAACATGAAAACGATCGGTGAATCGATCTTTCAATATTTACAGATGCGTGTTTGAGAAGCAGATTATAATATTTAATATAGAATATATTAATCCATACTCTACTATCGTGAGTTACTAGTAATGAGAGCGATTCCTTACTTTTCCTAACTTATGAGTATTTTGATAATTATATTACATTTTGTTATTTTCCAAAATGAAGTTTAAACATTTGTTCTACAAAGTTGAATATATGTGAATTTTCAGAGATTTTTTTTAATCATTTTAAATAAATGAAAACATGAACAAGTTCTAGTGATCTACGATGGTAGGAATGAGGCATCAAATTAGACATAGTATTATAAGAGTTAATACAGAATTTTTTTATATATATCAACTTCAATGAATATGTGCATTCTAAAAAAATATCTGTATGAATTTAACATTATGTTATGTCTATATCAAGAGAAACATTAGCAGTGTTTTTCTTGATATAGATCGATGCTAAGCCACGCGCAACGACACTACCGTGGCTACTTTACGCGAGATAATTTTCACCAGAGTTGAAAAATGACGCATTACTTGAAACATTATTATCATTATCTTTTTCTATCTCTAACAGTAACGAGAAATATTGTTATACTTTTACAGTAACGATATTGAACCGTTACTTTTATTGTTACTTAAATCCCTTATCTTTATATTTATTCAATAGGTTATATTTTATCTTATTGGAATATTCTTTAAATAATTTTATCGTTACTTAAATCCCTTATCTTTGTATTTATTCAATAGGTCATATTTTATCTTATTGGAATGTTCTTTAAATAACTAATATTAATATTTAAAAATAACGTTAACAAAAGTATAACAACGTTTAATAAAATCTTTCTAAATTATAATCTGAATTCTTAAAGATAAGCATATATAAAGATATTAACATAAAGAATTATTAACATTAAAGATATTAACATAAAGACTTATTAGATAAATTCAATATAAAGAAAAGCTAACCTATATAGAGATTGACTTACAGTTTTTAATTTTAATACTTTAAGCTTAATAAGTTAATTTCGGTAAGTTTAATTTTAATTGTTATATTTAATATTGATTATTAAATAATGAAATGCTTTAATCTAATCTCTCACTTTAATATTACAAAGTAATGATAAAAAAGTAATAAATCGTTATTTTCTAAGTAATAATAACGATAACGGGTTATTTTTTAAAATTAATAATGAGTAACGGTATACATTGAGAAAAAAGAGTAATTCTGGTGAAAAATGGACAAATCAAAATTTTCTTTTTATTAATATTAAATCTACTAAAATCTACTAAAATTCTAACTGAAATAACTTCTAACTTGAAATAACTGGAATTCTGATTAGAATAATTATTCTGGTAAAAATAAAAATTCTAATAAATTTTACCAGAAATATTATACCAACCAGAATTTTGATTACTTCAACTAGAATTTGAAGAAAATTCAATTTAATTAGAAAATTCTGATTCATTCATTTTTAACCAGAAATTTTTTTTAGTTCTAACAAGTTATTTTTTTACATAAAAAGTAACAGTAATAATAACGCGTTATTTTTATGAAATAAGAATTTCTAACTCTAATTCTCATTTTATTGATGTTAATAGTAACACTAATATGATGTAGACATAACATCATAGATTTTTTAATCCATATCATGATGCTATTGAGATTAATATCAATACCGAGAGAATTATACGAACATCGCATGCTGTTAAATTCACATCGATATTTTTTTAAAGAATGTTAAAATTTGAATGACTGTGTTGATATTGATGAAAAAGATAGTTTAAGAATACGTAAAGGTGAACGTAAAGGAACTGACTTCGTTTTCTAATCGAGGGCATCACCGCGCGATTGAACGCGAAATTTACGCATCCGTATTTTTTCACAGTAAATTTAACATTACGCCGTAATTAACGAGCGTGAGATAACACAGTGTAATTAATGTTGTCATTAGTGAGGCAATGATCGCGTGCGCTGGCATTTCTTCTTTCAGCGTCTCTGAAGAAAAGCGTATGATTTGAAGAGATGTGCTGGTTGCACTATTGGATATAGTAGCGATGTAAATTTCTTCGAAACATAATGAAGTAAACTTTCTCAATTGCGATGATTGGACAGAATACTTTTGCGAGAAATTTGCAACACGATGCATAATCTTGTTGACGACGGTCTTACATTTATATTTTCCAAGAAAATGTTAGGAAAATCTACTTATTATTAAACAAATTTATATACAAATATGAAAAAATAAAAAATTTGAACATTATTATAGAATAGAATAAATTAACACAAAGTCATTATTTGCTTTATGCATTATTTTGCAGATTGATTCAAAATCAGCCTCATTTTGGCAGAAATTTATGACTATAGTCTTATGCAAGAACCAGACGATCCAGATAAAGACAATTGTTTTATTGATATGTACATACAATAAATTTATTTACAAATAATACAATAAATTTTGACGTCGTAAGTTATTTGTTCTTGATGATATATGTTAACAAAATACTACTCTTACCGATTATTGTGCCGTGCTGATATTTGAAAATTCTTTTGGTCACGGAAGTTCGTTTTTGTCTTTTCTTTTAAATGTAAATTGTAATGTTTGATTTTACCCTGCACAAATATTTATCCAAGAAACGTTAACGACGTTAAATAGGCAATCCGCAATTCTCGATAATCGCGCTTCTTGTTTCATCGTGTGTGTCAGGGTAAGTGTGTTTTCCGTACTTCTCGCTTTATATAAACATTATATTAGCTATTACTAAAATTATAAAACAAATCAGCCGTGTCTTGCTATACGAGGAGCTTCCGCTTTCCCCGTGGTGCATCGCGGCTGGATGTTCCTCTGCAACAGAAATTTTCATCGATTCGACACAGTAATTTACGAACGAATTATAAACGGATAATGTATGATTTTATATGATTTTATTATATATACTAAAAATATACAAAATCTATATTATTCATATCAGTGCTTAATTTTTAATTTAGGATAAATTAAGTAGATAGAACATACTATTCATAAAATATACGACATAAAAAGAAATATATCTTATATATATATATATATATATAAGAATTGTTATTGCTATAATCTTACAACGTTATTATATAAAACTTAAGTAGTTATCCCTCCTTCTCTATGTCCCAGAAATTAGTAAATACCAACTCAATCGAAAACCGATACAGATTCCTCGCAAGTCTGAAACTAATAATGCACCGGACGTTTAATCAGTTAGACAACAAGCTAAATTGAAATTGCCGTTACAAAATGAGTTTAAACGCTTTCTGGAAAATTACATAGGCGCGGCAAAAAGGATAAGATGGTAACAAATGAACATTAACTTTGATTGCTTTGGGTGTAATTAAAATAACGCCCACTAATCATATAATGTTATTCCTAATAAAAAACTGAGACGAAAAGTTTACCATTTTGAAATTTTCACTATATTTTTTTTAGTTACCCAATGAACAAAATCGCGATATATAAGATAGCTTTAAGAGTTTTTTAAGAAAAGTTTTCAAAATATTTCACAAAGAACATGAAAAGATCTTAAACAACGATTTTATCCGTTTATTCGGCAATCTTTAGAAATTAATATCTCGTCAATTATTGCAAAAATTGCAAAATAGTAGAGGACTTTTTGACTTGATTTTTTATTAGGAATATATATAGTGCTATAGCACTGTATGATCAGTGGGCGTTATTTCAGTTACACCCTGTATATGTATATTGTATGTATTGTGTGTTCATCGGTTTGTTCTACTTTTTGCGCAGAAACAACTAAATATTGTTACAAACAAAAATATTTAAATAGAAATGCGTTGTGTTAAAATATGTAAAAAAAACTATGTGCGTGACGTATGCAAGAGTAATATACGCAGATAAATGATGACGATACATGATGACGATATCTTCCTTTTGTGTAAATATCGATGCACATGGATGGACTGTTTCATTCGACCAAATTATCAGTTGCTGTTTTAAACAACACATTTCAAATTTATAATTTGATACATCAGTTTTGCTTGATTACGCATTGATCTATACATCATATGTTATGAATCAGAAACAATTATACATATCTTTTCATAATTGGTAAACATATTTCAAGATATTTTCTCACATGTCTATAATCCAAACAATCAATAATTTTTATATGACGTAATTAAGTAATGTAAAAAGCAAAAAATCTGTAATTAATTTGGAAGAATTTCGTTAAAAATATCATGACAAAATTTGAAAGAGTTAGAAGCCGTTTGTTCTATATTATTGAAAATCTTTATTCACCTTGACTTTTGATCCTATGGTCAATTGATTTGATCTATACTTTGTCTAAAATTCTCTCTTAGGTATATATCTATTGCCGAAAAAACAGTTTGAAAAAATTAAACCATTTCTGAGAAATCTTGCAAATTGATAATCGAGCGAACAAATAAATAAATGGACGGATGAATCAATATAGCGAAATTATAAAATAGTCCCAGCTACATTATGAATTTTTTTTAAGTATTTCTTTTTCAAGTCTCTTACATTTTTTTAAACAATGAATTCTATTATGGATAAAGATGTAATATATAAAGACGATGAAACAATTCGCACAATCAACTTATAAGCTTTAAAACGTAAGGTCATATTCGTATGACTTGATTGCTTCAGCATGGGCGACAAAACTCGTAAATTTCGCCGGCTTCAAAAATATATCGAATTACAAAAAAAGCTCCTTTTTTCAGAACAGACAAAACAATCCGCTTTCGTTTGATTTTATTTTGCTCGTAACCAGACGCACTCGGAAATTGCGTGAAAATCAGGCTTTGTCATTGCTTTGTCATCGCGAATCGACGCATCGAGAATGCGTTGCATTCGACGAGAGAAAGAGAAACGAAAAAAAACAAGATTTTGAAATCGTTGCATTTTGCAACTGTAGTACGAGAGATCTATCTGCGGTGTTCCGCGCCCGAGCAATCGACTGACCGTAACCATCGATTTTAAGCTTAACGCGCGACTTGTCAGATAGATTCGGAGTTTGCAATATTTACAGGAAAGTCAATCAACGTTACTTTTGCGCAGCTCTACGAGTTCTCTCGTCGCGAGATGCGGCAGGCACTATTTCTGTCTTCGATTCATTGTAATTGCGGTAAAGCCGCTTGGAACTCGAATTTTTTCCAGTTTTCCGCTAAATCGCGAAATCTTGATCAGAAATTAAAAAAAAATTTTGTATCGCGACAGAGCATGAAAAATTGAAAAAGAAATGGGTAGTAAAATAGAAATAAAAAAATTATTTCATCGAAATAATTACTTTATTTCGATGTGTTGTGATTTATAATGTAAATTTTATAACATATATCAACAGAATAGATTTCAACTCACCGTTTACAACATGCACTTTTATGCTGCTAGGATTCGCATTGCTCGGCTCGCATCGATAGATCCCGGAGTCACTCGACACGGCTTTCTGAATCATCAAACGACTCGTTGTTTCGGGCCCCTTTTCCGTGACAAGACTGATTCCTCCACGTGGTGAATCAAAATTGATAACCTGAACATAATTATAATATACTTGTATTTTTTCTCAAACGATGAAATTGTATGCACGATTAATTGAAAATAGAATATATGTATATGCATATATATATATATATATATATATATATATATATAT
>NW_012130067.1:6819940-6835786 GCF_000143395.1 Atta cephalotes | reverse complement strand
CTCTCTCTCTCTCTCTCTCTCTCTCTCTCTCTCTCTCTCTCTCTCTCTCTCTCTCTCTCTCTCTCTCTCTCTCTTACACCACATTTATTTTATAAAGATTCGATGATTAGGAATATTATTTTATAAAAATAACGATCGTTATAAAAAAAAAAAAATAACAATATTATATAACATGTTACGTCCCAGCCATGAAGATTTCTGATTTAATTGCAACATATCATAAACTATACAACTATATCATAAACATTCTTCTTTTTATAATTTATTTACTTTTATTTATTTCTCACTTTAAAAAACTTCTGTTCGGTATCTTGTCAAGATGCTGCTATATTTAATTATGTATTAGCTTATTATATATTGGGAGTACAAATTAGTTCAGTCCGTTTTTTGTGCATTTATTTCAAAACAAAATGAATGAACAGATCAATTAAATTTGTCCATCGCTGCCTACTACTTTTTCCCATCTCTCAGGCAATTTTCGAATTCCATCTCGAAAAAACTCGTCTTTAGAGGTGATCCAATTTTGGAGCCAATTTTCGATTTCTGCGAAAGAAGTGAACCGGTGACTTGCTGCATCCTTCGGAACAATCAATAATCTGAAGGAACAATGTCTGGAGAATACGGCGGATGCGGTAAAACATCCCATTTGAGCGTTTCCAAATATTTTTTTACGACATGAGACCGAGCGTTGTCATGAAGAAGAATAACTTTATCATGTCTTTGTTCGTATTCCGGCCGTTTTTCTCGCAATGCACGGTTCAAACGAATCAATTGTAGCCGATCGCCCGTAATGGAATCGCCAGGTTTCAGCAACTCATAGTAAACAAGACCCTTTTGATCCCACCAGATACAGAGCATGATCTTCGAACCATGAATGTTCGGCCGTGATGTTGATGTTGAGATCGATGCAACGATTGACCGGGCTTAGCGTAATATTTTTTCTTCTTGTCGTAGAACATCCACTTCTCATCTCCAGTCACAATCCGATGCAAAAAACCTTTTTCTCTGTTGTCTTTGAATCAGCTGTTCGCAAGTGAAAAATCGCCTTTCAACGTCTCTCGGTTTTAGTTTATAAGGCATCCAATTTCCTTGTTTTTGAATCATTCCCATGACTCTCAATCGTACAGAAACGATTTGTTGAGTAACACCCAATGATTCTGCAAGCTCCTCTTGCGTTTGACTCTGATCTTCTTTGAGTAATGCCTCTAATTCTTTGTCTTCGAATTTTTTTGACTGCCCAGAGCGAGGCTTGTCTTCAACGCTGAAATCTCAATCCTCGAAACCATTCCCTACATGATTTATCAGTTGGAGCAGTGTCACCATAAACTTCGACAAGCATTCGATGGGCTTCAGCCGCACTTTTCTTCCAATTAAAGCAGAAAACCTCCCGCAAATGCTGCTTGGTTAACACAAAATTCGACATTTCAAACACAGTAAAAATGAAGGTTTTTGTATGAAACTCAAAGCGATATAAACTGAATATTATTAGCATTTTAACCTCTCTGAAACCGCCGGCTATGAACTATTCACAACAGCTGGAGCCATCTTTAGGGAAACGGACCGAACTATTTTGTACTCCCAATATTAGCGCTTATCGCTTGAGGAGACATAGACTGCGTTCCATTCAACGCTTACAATGCTCGTGGAATCATTTCATTTCCTTGTCACTTATCAAATGTTAAACGAACATTAAATGGAACGCAGCTATAGACATAGTCCTCAGAGCGCATAATAAATAATAATTTTAATCTCCATTTCTTATCGAAATTAAATTCTTTTTAGAAATAAGGGCCTTCTTCAAATTATTGATACATATTAATTTATAAGAAATTAAATTAATAGATGAAGCTTTCTCTATGTCATGATTATATGTAGGAAATGAGATGGTATCTATTCGAACTTTACACTATTGAAAGTTTCTGAGGTTCGAGCTCCATGAGATGATAACAGCTTCAGGAAACTTTAATAATACCGGAAATGAAGGCTAACTCCTCTTTTAATTCGCATCATTTAATATCGAACATATAAATGCGATGCCGTATGCATTTCACCCGCAATCGTTCTTTCAAAGACATTGGCGCGCGCCTGTTTTCTTACATTCCCCGTTTTTTCCGACAACGCCCCTTTAGCGGAAAATAAAAGACACCTCGTGAGATACGAAGTAAAGAATAGCAGGAAACGCGCGTATATATACATATATGTTTCTTTCGTATTCTCTTTGAGAATAGACACGCGTAACGGCACGCCCCCGTAGATAGAATAGAAAACTATCCTTCGCCTTTTCTCTTTCGCTTTTCTTCCAGTGCTTTTCATTTCTCTTTTCTATAAAAAAAAAAGTTAACTCGTCTCGTATTTCATACGAGAATCATTTCGCCGTGTGTATCTCTTTAAAGAATAAATGATTATCCGCGAATCGAAAACCACGAAGGATTAATCGGAAAATAATTTCCTTGGCTGCCGCATACGGCTATGCGAACGGCTAGTCTTCTATTTCGCGTTTCACTTTGATCAACGTGCGCGATAGTACCTTGCGAAAATTGTGTTACCTGCTGTTTTATTCTAATAAAAGCACGTAGCTGGATGAGTGTAGCTCCGGCGACCGATGGCATATCGATGTATCGGCAATCAGCCGAGAAATTACTATCTATCTCCCCTCCCATTTTTTTATCGATCGTTTGCTAGTTTTTACAAACCATGCGTACTAGCGTCTCATTAACGCGCGCAGAATAATTTCCGCTCGGCCGATACCAAACGTGGAATTACAAATATCGGCTCAGAGGGAAATTTAAAATTATCTCATCATCGTGAATAAAATGACGCGCGACGCCGCGAACATTACGTCGCGCAAAATTATTCTAAAGAGTTCGTCAATATTAATGGGTTCCGTGATGTAATGTGCTCTTTGTGCCCCGTGAAATGCGCGTTTACAATAACTTTTGTTGCACAAAGTGGTATTAAAAGCACAAAATGTATTTTCCCATCGCGAAGAAAATACGCGCCGACAGACCATATTAATCATGTATGTCTGTTGTTGTCCGATGCGGCAAAGAGCATCGTTATGCAACTCGTCGCGAGATAAATTATGGACAGGAAAATCGGAGATGGAAGCCACGGAATTCCGGTCTACAGATCCACTGTGCGAAAATTATAAAATTATTAATCCGTAATTACAGAAACGAATTCTATTGAACTTATTATAATTCATCTGTTTTGTATAAGATGAATTTTTTGTATAAGATGAATGTATAAGATGATTGTAAAGCAAAATAATAGCTAGAATTAAATCGCGAGTCTCATTTTTCACATTAAAACTTTAATTAAATCTTGTTATAAAAGTTTTACTACAAATTCAAAACAAAGCTCGAAATTATTATAAAATTTAAGAATTTTTTGCTTCTACGGATAGACTCTGTTATCTTTCAGTAATTTATTTGTGAAAGCAAATAAATAACACTTACTTCCGTGTTATGACTCCAGGTCATCGTCGGAGGTGGTTCGGGAGCGTATTTTACGACGCACGTTAGATTGATGGTGCTGCCTTTATTGACGAAGAGGTCCGGCGCTCCAATTATAATGGTTATCGGCTCTAAAACAAAGACGAACGATTTTAGTGGTCTCTATAGTTTAAGGTGATCAACTCCTTAAGGAAGCAAAAAAAGACATTTAAAAAATTCAATATTAAATGTTAAAATTCAATATTAAATAATTAAATTGTAATAGATTTTTTTAAAAACATTTTTAAAATAATTGTTAACGAAACACATACATATACAAACAATAACATATTATTATATTTATACATAATAACACTTGATATATAACGTCACATAAGATCAAGACAAGAAAAATTACGTCAAGTTACGAGATCACATTTTATTGTTTAAAATTATATTTTTTTATTAAATGCATTTTATGAATATCAGGATTTTTAAATTAAAAAATCATAAAATTTTTCACATATTAGTTAAAAATTATATTTCATCCTCTTATTATTTTCACTTATATATTTTCATTTATTATTTCACATTTATTATTTTTATATTTACAAGAAGGACAATTTATAATCATGTTCTTAATTTGGAACTATTGCTCTTAATTTGGGACAGTTGGTCACTCATTTGCAGCTACATGATGGTGAACGTGATGATTAATCACTTAAAGGCTTAAATAATTAGACCATAGTTTCCCAATCTTTTTTAGCTCACTGCCCCCTTTTCAAAATGCTTTTTGTTCAGCGCCCCCTTGATAGTAATCGATAAACTCTCTCTGAACTCTAAATAAAAACTCTAAAAAACTCAACAAAACGAAAAATTATACAGAATCAAATAAAAAATATTAAAAAATTATAGCATAATATAAATTTATAAATATTAAAAAATTATCATTAATGAGAAGTTTGAGCTTGATGTGACGCTAGTATCTGTCTATATCTGTCTATATTTAATTTTTGTCAGCAGCATTCTTAAATCTCCGCGTTTAACTATTTGCAGTCAATTCCTCTTTTTTCAAAGATTTGTAACCGCACTAAATTCACGTTCCAACTAATTAGGATGAGGGAAATGCAATAAAAAATTTTTTGCCACCCATAATGCTGGGAATGTTTAGGGTTTAAATATTTGTTTAAAAAATATTTAGGAGATTAAATTTCTCTAGCGCATTCTTGCTCCTCAACGCTCCCTTACTACTATCCTTAGGACTTCCAATGCCCTCTCCCCCCGCCCCGATCTCCTCAGCGCCCATGTGAGTGATAGAACGTTGGGAATCGATGAATCAGACGATAATTTTTGTCACATACATTTTTATCATGTTCAATATTTTTATCACTCAATCGAGTCCATCGTAGAGCGAGACTTTAGGTCACGCCAAAAATCTTCTTAGGCAACTTAAAGTATGATGTGGTCATTAACGAGAGATCTTTATATCTCATACACACTTCTTATTTGAATATAAATGCGTGAAACACAGGACGCATCTATTCTTTTGTATGTTTCTGCCAAGTTAAGAAAATTGCGCATTTATAGCAAAAATTTAATGCAAAACAGATTTTTAAAATGTTAATTTAATGTGTGGAAATTAATTAGAAAATTTTATATATAAGAGATAGAAACATTATTGCTTCTCAATCAAATTTTTGCGGAAAATTGAAGATCAAGAATATCAATTCCAAATATTTAACTCTTATGAAAAAGATATAAAAGAAAGAAAATTTCAATTATATACATACACATATAATTATATTGAAAATTACAAACGTTCCCGAATTTATGAACGGCAGTATGCCTTCAAGATTAATTATGAATGAAAATTTCTCTTCTACATGTAGCTGTTAATTAAACGATGGTTATATTATACGCTAACTATAGAAGGTACAGCACTTTCTTCAACTAGCGGAAAACTTTTGAAGTTATATTGCATACAGCGGAACGTTTGAGTCAAACTCATGATGTTACCAGGAAATTTATATCGCTTCAAATAAATACGTCTCTCAATGAAAGTAAAGTACGACTTTGAAGTTTCGTCATCAAAGTGAAAACTTGAAGGAAATTCAAGAGTTTTGTAAATAAGATCGTTAACGAATATAATGTTAACATGATATCTATTAAATAATCACTTCTTGGATTTCATTTCTTTTTATACTTCAAAAAAATGAAAAATTAATGTTATAATTACATAAAATTAATTATTCGCTTACCAACTATCGTTAAATACACAGGATGGCCAATGGGCGGGGTCGTAGATATTTGGCACTCATAAATCCCGGAATCCTTACGCTGAGGATATCGTATCCTCAAAGTCCAGTCCTCCGTATGAGGAGAGTGTAGTGCCTCGAAACGTTGATCGCTGGTATAGGTATAACGACCAACCGTTAACAAATGTATATCCCGATGTCTCACCCAGGAAACCTGCAAAACAGGATATTGCATCTTAGTCAATTCTTAGTATATCATTTAATTTTTTTCTATAGATATACAAAAAAAAGTTTTATTTGCAGAATGATTCTATTCTCTAAATTTCTTAGAGTGAAATCTTATTCCAAAAGAATTAAAATACTGCCACTAATGAAAAAAATATGAAAATATGAAAATCTTAAATAAGAATGGCAGATTTTAACTTTTTTCGGAGTGAGAGTTCACACTTTTGGAGCGAGATTTACTCTAAAAGAAAAGGAGTAAGATTCTTCTTTTCTTTTGTATAAATCTCACTCCAAAAGTGTAAAAAAAAAAGAGTAAAAATCTGTCACTTTTATTAAAAAATGCAAATTTTCCACTCTTTTTCGATATAATAACGGTATTTTTTATAACTCTTTATATTTTTTATAAATTGGAGTGAATCACACTTTCAAAAAAATATAAAGAGCAATTTAAAATAATTTTCTTAATTCAATAACAGTACTAAAGTGATTCTTTGTAAAGTGTCGAAAATTTGGGGTGCTTCACCAGACCCCGAAATTACAAATATTGCATAATTTGCATAATTTGGATTAAAACTAAACTTTTGTTGAAAAATTATTTGAGCATTTTCTATTTGAATATAATTTGCGAGAATTTTTATTCTATGCTTTCTTATTTCTATCACATCACAATCTGAGATAATAATGAATGGAAGTCTTTATACAACATTTTTTTTCTTATACGATTGACATATTACCGCATACTTGAATAAATTGATTTCCGTAACATTTGTAATGTTAATAATAAGACAGCTCTATATATATAATTGTCTTTATAAACAGTTCAACTGACAATGAGATGTTTAAGATATATGTATGCACCTTAAAAAAATATAATATAAAAGTATAGAGAAAGAATTTATTAGTTGCGTAATATAGCATATCAGATTGCACGAATTTTATGTCATTGAGGATCAAAGCAAGTGATGCATGTAAATACACCACGGCTATGTGAGGGAATAATGTACCTGTATACATGTCATGGGTGGACTGTCAATATCAGGCGCGTTACTGCCCTACCATATATTTATCTATCCTACGGCATTACCTGCGGTTTGCATAATACATTGCTTGATGAATAAATCGAGAGCTTATTTGTTTGTTTAATATCGTTGCTACTGTTGAATTTTTATTGTTTAAACCAAGAATGTATCATAGCCTGAAAGGAATAAACGAAATTCAGTCAAATCTATAAAGATTATAATTTAAAAACATCAGAATTTCATCAGAGTTTCAATGTACTTAATAATATATACTATAATAATTCTATCGCACCAGCAAAAAACATAAACAAAACTAATAATTGATGTAAAAAAAGTTTCAACTGTGTTCTCCGAAATAACATTTACATTCGATTGATCCTAATTAATTCTAGAAATTGGCAAAAACCGCACTGACTAACGACTGATACTCGCAAAATAATTTTATTCAGTATTGATCATCCAATGGTTTGAAAAGTCAAAAAGTTTTCATCGACTGAAACACAAATTAGCTCAACGAGAAGTACCGCATTTTTATGAAATTACTAGGTACATAAATAATTTTCTTAATTGTATACGTAAAGTAATCGTTCTATAAATCAGTGCATATCTTTTATTACTCATTAATTTTTAATTTGAGGTTTTCGAAAATATGTATGTATAATAATGTTATGTGTCAATGAAAAATTTAATAAATTGCCGATTGAAATTCAACTTGTCGCTCATGGCTCATAAAATAATATATATTGGATAACGTTAGCAAAATAATTAACTTCTTTTATTCCGGATATGAAATTACTCTCATCGCTATACTCACCGGTAAAATTGATCGAATTAAATACGAAAGCCATCAAAATCTTATCTTGATTCGCAATTTTATCTCCTAATTGTTGAAAGAGAGAAGGCATAACACTTTCACAGAATATACATATACAAAGTGTCCTGCAATTCTTGCCCCAAGTGCTTTTTTATAAATAGAGCGGATAGATTCTAAACTGAGTCAAAAAGTCTTCTATCATTTTATAATTTTCGCAATTTGGTTAATGAGATATTAATTAAACATTTCCGAATAATGGTCTTCAATAATTTTTTACTCAAATACTATCAACTTCATAGAAAAATAGCAAGAGATAAAAATTATTTATTTTCTTCTCATAACTCTAAGAATTTTTTTCAGAATTTTTTATGAACTTTTTAGTACTATATTTTCTTATGAGCAACTATTTTTATCAACATGAGAAAATATGGTATTAAACAATTCTGAAAATATTGAATCAGAACTTTATTTGAGAAGAAACTAAGCAATTTTTGTCTCTCATTACTTTTGTGTAAAATTAATAGTATTCGAGTAAAAAATTATTGAAAATCAATCATTCAGCGATTTTTAGTAGTTAATATCTTGTCTTTTATGAAAATTTCAAAATGGTAAAGAACTTTTCGACTCAGTTTAGTTCGCTCTATTTACAAAAACAGTTTAGCCAACAATTGCGGGATGCTATATATATTGGCGATGTTGAAGTTTTTATTTGCGCGAAAATGTTTTGAGATAATTTTTTAATAAAGTGCCGAAAATTTAAGGTGCGTCACTAGGGCCCACCCAAAATTTTTAAATATCTACATAAATATCTATATTTTGATAAAATTTTTAAATATCTACATTTGGATAAAATATTAAAACTACGTGTATATCTTAATGAAATAGTATGAAACATACGATAATAAATTGAGAGCTGCATCTTCATCGAACGAAAATGTTATGTTTACTTTTTATATACTTGAAATGTAAGTTTATGCACATAAATATCTTTCCAAAATAACTATCGACTTATAATTTTTTTGTAATCATTAAAATTGTAATTTTTTTAAACTATTATAATCTCGTTTTTGAGAAAAATCTGTGATAAAATTTATATGCAGTTAGTCAAAGAAGCGTCTGCCTCATCCGTCACTAAATTATACGTGAAAGGTTACATTTTCAATATTTTTTTTCTCTCTTATTTCATTAATCGTAAAATTTTGCACACGTCAATTTCGGTACTTCAACTTTATTATATTAAAAAATTGACATTTCTATGGTAATTTGATTTACTAAAAAAACCACCTTAAATTACTTGAAAGATGGGCATTTCGGGGCATCATTTGAATATAACTTATCGAAACGAATGAAAAGAGTAATTCCAAAAATACATTTTCAATTTATGTATTTTATGGTCCTTGAATTTCAAATCGAATTATATATCAAACGGTGTTATGTGATGAGACATCAATCTTAGAAAAAAATTTAATTTGAATATAGAGGTAGTCTTGAAGATATTGACAATCAACAAAGAGATCAAATTCCTAACATTTTTAATAATAAAATTGAATAACTTTATGAGAACATAATAAAATTGAGTAAAAATCTAGAGTAAAGAATAATGCAATTTTTTTATTTTGGAAAAGAGAAAGTATTTGGCGTGATCGAACAGGAGGGCACACCGCGCTTTTCAGATCATTTTACGGAAACTTCGATGTATTAACTGATCGTGGGTTGACGTCCTCTCAACGGGAGTGACGTTGCCATGGAGAGATTCGTTTTGTCCTGGTTCGTCCTGCATCCGGCACCTGCACCAGCTGGAGCTCTCGAGATGACACGACCGTGTTATTGGCATTAGCGTTGCCGGCTGAAAGCCAAACAAAATCTATCCATCCTGACGAAGCGATGGGGTTGCTGGCGCTGAAGAACGGGACGAGGAAAACAGAGGCGTCGCAACTGTCGTGCCGCGCACATCTAACACGCCGTGCGAATGCAAAATCGGCTTTTGGTAGCTAGCTATTGAAATCGATTCTACAGATTCTGGAGCTGTGAGGGGTTTTCAGTCGCGATCGTTTTAGTATATACCTGGATTCAACTGAATTCTCCATCTTCATGCAGCTTTAAAGGGCGGCTTTTGCAAAATGGAAGGATTACATTTTCTAACTCGAGCGACGCAAATAGAATCAAACGCTTTATACAAGATTGAAAACTGTAAATAATTTATAACAAAGTAAAAGCTTTTTCGTACTGAAAAAAATAAAATATTTAATCAGAATTAAAAATTAGAATTGTATAATGTTAAAATATGCTGCAAACGTAAAAATGGGACTTTAATTAAAAAATGATTAATTATTTTTGTTAGATAATATATTTTCGTTTTGTCAAGAATATTTTATCCGTTTATATATATATATATATATATATATATATGCGATATCATGTTCAATCCATTGGAACGTTGCATCGAGATGATAAAGGATTTAAAAGCCACATAGTTGTAGACCATATTTGGATCGCGTTTATAGATTCACCTATATGCGGACTACATTGGGATGCAGATATGATGTCACGATGGAGATTTCGCATTGTCCCATCTCAGCACCGAACCCTGACACTTGCGCGAACTCCCGCGTACTCCAGATGACGCGTATGTGCCATTGGCATTAATCGTTGCATTGTTTGGCGAAATTCAACCGAAACCTCTGCATGGCAATGATGCACGATACTATACATGACGCTGCATTTCTATATGGTTATACGGCTTTATGATTAGGAAAAGCGAAAATACAATCATGCGTTCATATTGCAGTAAGAATTACGTATTTTAAGAAAATTTTTTCTTATTAGAGAAAACATCTCTGTTTTTGAAGTTATAAATATATTGAACATTTCTGCTTCCAATCATTCATATGTAAATGTATCAACTGTCTCGTTACTAATAAATGGTTATTATCCACTGCATTATATACATGTTACATTAATTTAATATTTTAATACGATGGCAATAATAATTTAATAATATGATTTAGAGTTTGTCCAGAATAAATAATGATTTACAATATTAACGTTAATGCAATAAACTTTAAAGCCGATCACAAAATACTACAAATGTATAGTTTTCTCTTTGCTTCATCGGATTTTTAATCTGAAATTCCTTTGAAATGAATGAGAAGATTATGATTGGTCAAAACTTTTATAATATAAGATACACGTCAATCTTCGTAGAGAACAAAAATAAAAGCACGGTATAGCATGATTCTAATAATTCTAAGTGCTTTAATAGCATAGCTTTAACAGCATAGCTTTTATTTCAGGAAACAAGCGCAAAAACTTATCCAGAACATACTGACAGCAGTAATTTAGCTTAGCGCGACTGAAACGAGTAAAAGCGCGCAGTGATACACATTCTGAGTGATAAAATTCCAGAGTTGGATCTATGTGCAACTTATAAAACTCAAGGAATTTAAGTGTCAAGGGGTTGCGTGGAATAATTTCGTTCAGAAAAAATGTCAATTTTTCAAAGCTGCTTACATTGTATTGAATATAATTGTTTGTGCGTGTTTTTATTTATAATAATTACAATCATTAATATAATACTCCCAAAACGTTGCATTTAACGTTTCAAGATGCATAAAGGATATCGATGACGATGCTATTTGTCACTGTTGTGCGAATAAATTAAGCTGCATCACCAGAACATTTGATGTTTTATTTCGAATTAATAAAATTGGAATATTATATATTCTGACAAATTATCGCTGCGTGTTGTAGTTTACTTGAATTGCGGAATTATAGAACGAACGTTTTGCCATTTGGTTTAATTCCGTAATTCAGAGCTACGCGTTGACAACACCTAATTGTGTACGCAATTCAAAAATTTAGGACAAGGGGGAAGGCAGAGAAAACTTTGATTAATATTCATAAATCAGGAATAGGAATATTGGGTAATCATCGAACGGTGCACAAACGTGAGAGCCATAGCTCGTGTTTACGATTACGTTCCGTTTATCAAGTTTTTGTATCATTCGTCGAATCTGTCGTTAATCAACAATCCATTGTGGACATTTAAACCGATGTGTGAGCACGATTACGAGTCGTTCTCATATTTATGCAATGAATAAACTGCACGATCGCCAATTATTATCGAAAGGCCGCAAAATGGATATCTGGAAATGCAAAAGATAATCACGCGGTTAATTCGCTATGTTATTATGACGTCGCTGGATATATCGATTCAGAGCTACGGATTTATCTACAAGTATACGCAGTATAAACGGTAATAAATAATACGCAACGATAATTGAATGAGAACTCGCATCCGAATATTTAATATTCTATTTTTAATATTAAATAAAATAAAATATCAATTAATGTAAAAATATTGGAATATATTAAATAAATATATTTATACTGCTGAAATATTAATAAAAAATTTAATTTGAATATTAACATAAAAAAAGGAGAATGCAATGAAAAAGGAGATGCAATGATATTTCCGATTAATATAAAAAATTAAACCTTAATAAGAAAAAATCTTATAATTTTTTATCAAAAGATCTTGATGCTTGAATAATGTTCATATGTAAATTTACAAATATATTTTTCAGGATGTTTATTAAAATATAAAAAAATTTTCTGAAAATTCCTGGATTTTCCGGATATTTTTGTTCAAAATTCCAAATAAAAAATTAGAGAATTTTTTAAATGCAACTTTGAAATAAATCGGAATCAAGTAACATAAATAAACTATCTATTGAAAATTAAGAGAAGACAGGAATGCTATAAGATTATACTTACCATTTTTTATAATTTAAAGCTGTGAAAGCTGTAAGATAAAGAAAGTTCCCTACATACAATAATGTCAGTGAACTACTCTATTCTACTGACAATGAGTATTGCCTTCTATTGTCAATCTGACTTTTTTAATAAAAACTCACGAAACACACAAGAATGTACGTATGGGAATATACACGAATATGTAAATGCCGTACTTATGCTAATTGTCAACATTTTGCATTATTATAACAAAAAATTATCAAAGGAATAATGTTTCCAGAAAAAAAC
Organism: Atta cephalotes; assembly: GCF_000143395.1. Taxonomy (NCBI): domain Eukaryota; kingdom Metazoa; phylum Arthropoda; class Insecta; order Hymenoptera; family Formicidae; genus Atta; species Atta cephalotes. The sequence goes on along the minus strand of NW_012130067.1, from coordinate 6,822,996 downwards.
AGAATTTAAATTTACAAGTCAAATTCCAAAAAATTCTTTAAATATTGATAAAATTCCAGAAAAGTTTTTAATTTTTAAGAGTAGAAAAGAAATCTTCTGAAAATTCTAGATTTTCTAGATACTACAGTAAATGCTGTTTTCACAATTTTATAAACTGCATACCAATTCGGTTTATCGAACTTGAAATGCAATTATAAACTGAAGCTGGAAATAACATCACAAATTACATCAATCGTCAATTGAAAAACTGCAAAGAACTTATTGTGAAATATATCACCTCTGACGGAATTCAAATCTAGATCTCTCTTATTTTGTACGAGCATTTTATTAATTCGATTGCGAGGCATATTGTTATTAGAGATATATTGTATATTTGTCGCAATAACCGGTAATTAGTGAGAAAACGTCATCTTTTCAAGAAGACATTGGAACAGCTCTATATGAAAGTCTTTCGCGTATTTAATATTATTATTAAATTGACGATCAATGTATATTTTCAGCTTCTGTTTATAATTGCGTTTTAAGTCCGATAAACTGCATCGGCGAGCAATTTATAAAATTAAAAATAAAATGTATTTGCAAATTTACATTATCTATAGCATCAAGATCCGTTCTGACCGAAAATAAAAACCTCTCTCTTATTCGATTTATTTCTATCGATATAAAATTTTTATTTACCGTCTTTATTATTTTATGTTAAGTCCTTATTATTAAAAATTTCAACTTACTACATGGGCTGAAAAGTCCCGGGATTTTTAATGAAAACAAGCGTTTTTTGGGCAAAGTTATATTTACTCCTCAACATAGTTGCCTTCGAGGGCGATACACTTGGTATAGCGATTTTCCAACATTTCGATGCCCTTTCTGTAGTACGAAATGTTCAAGCCTTCGAAATACGCCTCGGTTTTCGCGATGACTTCCTCATTCGATGTGAATCTCTTTCCTTGGAGCTACCGCTTGAGGTTTGGGAACAGATAATAGTCGCTGGGGGCCAAGTCTGGAGAATACGGTGGGTGAGCAACCAATTCGAATCGTAATTGGTCCAATTTGGCCATCGCTTTCAAGGACGTGTGTGACGGTGCGTTATCGTGATGAACAGAACTTTTTTCTTCGTCATATGGGGCCGTTTTTTTCTTTATTTCGTTCAATTTGTCCAATAACGCTGCATAATACTCTCCCGTAATTGTTCTTGCCTTCTGCAGGTAATCGATGAAGATTATGCGCATCCCAAAAAACGGAGGCCATAACCTTTCCTGCCGAGCGGTTGGTCTTTTGGCCGCTTTGGTCGGCTTTCGTGGCTTTTCAGCCACTCTGCAGACTGCCTATTGGACTCAGACGTATGGTAATGAATCCACGTTTCCATCGTCACAAAACGTCGAAAAAAGTCCGCTCGATTACGCTGCAACAATGCCAAACCGGCCGTTGAATCATCAACGTGCTGCTGTTTTTGGTCGACGGTCAGCAAACGTGGCATCGCGCCGATAGCTTTTTCATCTCCAAAACATCGTGTAAAATGTATCCCGCCCGTTTTTTTGAGATGTCCACGGCCTCAGTTAACTCGCGCAACTTCACTTTACAATTACTCAAAACGATGCACTTGCTTTACGATTCCCGCATTCGTAGCCTCTTTTGGCCTTCCAGAGCGAGATGCGTCTTTGGTGCTTGTACGACCCATTTTAAATTCACTAAATCACCGATAAACTGTTGTTCTCGAAGGAGCAGATGTGAGATAACATTTCTGCAACCATTTCAATGATTGTTCAGAAGTTTTTCTCATCAAAAAACAATGTTTGATCAAGATGCGATATTCCTGCTTTTCCATTTTTTTTTAACTTAAACGACTGTAGCTTGTAAACGAATGAACGAAATGTCATGAAACTTCATACATAAACTAGTGACAGATGAATCTCTCGAAATGAATCATGTTCATTTTCTAGTGGCGCCACCTATTGAAAAATCCCGAGACTTTTTAGCCCATGTATTATATTCATTAAATTCATTATTATATCCATCGGAATAGCAAAAACTGTCAAAATCGACCACATAATAACGTTGATCTACCTCTTATGAAGGAAAGCCGATCTCAAGCCATTCTGAACAGATTACGATATCTACTAATGAAGATGATCATTATCATCTAATTGTAAGACGTATTTGCAATAGCTTTTTGGTCCGAGCAAACACCTAGTAATGATGCACTCTCGTGCGTTCACAAGCGATGATAATTGATCTTCCAGAGCGCTTATGAAAGCAACGTAATATATCACAAGAGATCCGATCACGTCAACAAAGTAAGCTCGAAAAAATAGACGTGTGGTGTACGAGGCTTTTGCAAACTCGAATGACGAAGCTTTCAAGCTATTTGTATTCTTTTTAATAGAGATTCAACATTTCGATTTCGACGAAAACAAAAATACTCTGTACTTTGACCAGTTGAATAAAATTAAGTGTAATATCTGCAACAATTGCAACAATTAACCTTCAAACAGAAACTATCAGAAACTGTCAGTTTGATTTCTAGAAGAAAGAAAATATAATGGGATAATTCTTAGAAAATTATCCGAACTTTGTTACGAGCACACGCAAACCTGAAATTTAGATGTAATAAATATGCGATTAGAGAAGCGCAAAAGATTATCGAAACCAGTTTTGTGGTTGAGCGGCGTTCTTAAGAAAATTACGATCAGTTGATCGTGTGTGGTCATGCTATCTCGTACTTATGCAATCAATTCTTTATTCTTAATATTCTCAATACGTTTATTCAGCATTGCCATTCAATGATCGAATGAACCGCGATGTTTCAATGCAAGTATTGTACAAAGACGTCGTTGATGGTTTCCTGTTTCAAGTTGATTTTACATATATAAAATATATGTAACATATATATATATATATATATATATATATATTAGTAATAATATATATATATATATATATATATATATATATATATATAGTATANATAATATAGTAATAAGTAAAGTAAAAGTAATTAATAGTATATCGTTACTTTACGTAACGTAACCGTAACGAAACGTAAGGTAAGTACGAACGAA
>NW_012130067.1:6817579-6819920 GCF_000143395.1 Atta cephalotes | reverse complement strand
TTTTAAAAGTTTTAAAAGTTTTAAAACTTTAAACTTTTAAACTTTAAAACTTAAAACTAAACGTAACGTACGTACTTTACTTTATTATCTCTCTCTCTCTCTCTCTCTCTCTCTCTCTCTCTCTCTCTCTCTCTCTCTGATTAAAGAATCTTTCAAGATTAGTTTCTAGTATATTTTACGTATCTCAGTAATTCACGTTTGTTACTTTTTTACGATTTGGATGACACTTTAACTTTCTATTCGTGAACCATCGATCGATTATAAGGTCGTTTAACAGGTCTCTTAATGGCGAGCGAGCGGGCAAATCTAGTGACGTGACACGCCGTTAAAGTATCCGCTACAATCGCGAGGAAGGGTCGCAAGGTCGTTCGTGCGGCCCTACCCTTAAATTATTCAACAGCGGCGTGGGGTAGCTGGCCAGCGCGCTGTCCGCTTCGAGCTAAGATATAGCGCCTCTAGTCACGAACCAGACGATGGATTTTCCGATGGCTCACCGTTCGATTCCCCAAATTCTTCACCTTGCACACGAGATGCACCGTTTTCCCTACCAGTCCGGTAAAATTCGACTGCATTGAAATGTCAAAGTGAGGACCAGTGCCTGGCGTCGGCCATTCCTCCAGGAAGTCGGTCCGAAAGTTTCTTAAGCATGACGCTATACCACCTGAAAACAAAAGTATCCTTACGATTAATGCTAATTCTTCTGAAAGGTACCATTTATTAATAAAAAATTTAAGATTGCACTAAAAACAAATCTATCGCGAATTGCAATCAATAATAGATTTCTGACGAGATTGTCAGATTGATTTTGTATAGCATTACTTCTCGTTATAAATGAATGGTAACAATAAAATTGTCACAAATTTTTTATACCATTTTATTTACCATTTTTAACGCAGTCATATCAGGTTGCCAAAACTGGCAACGGAATAATTGTATATCTCGTTCCATAATTCTTTAGTATAATAGTGCAGCACATAACGCATATTTGTAATGTCGTCATTAAATGTTCCGTATATGGAAAAAATGATTGTATTAAGTACTGAATATTTAGATACAAATTTCAAAACATAATTTTGTTGAACCATCAAAATAATTATATAAAAAATTCATACATAATAAGCAGTGCTGCATAAAGTTTTGACGTTGTAGCAACCAATTTGAGAGCGTCCTACATAATTTATTTTAACAAAATTATCAAACAAAATTATTTTCAAACCTGTATCTAGATTTTTAAATACTTCAGCAAAGCAGTTCTTTTAATGCATATTTGAAGTCGATGGAATATTCCAAGAATCCAGCAAATCTCTCGGCGCATTTACGATGTATTACATTTTGCAAGGCTACTTGAATCTCAAAACGCGGAAATCTCCGCATCAATCCGTTAACGTTTGCGTCACATCGGAGATCGTACGTTGCATCAACGTCACGGATTGTCGCGTCACATCAGTCGCGCACGTGAAAGTTCGCGTGGCAGTACGCGAACGGACCTATTTAAATATATCACATTATATCTTGACGTGACGGTAACGTTCCTTTTCGTGACGGCAGCGCGACGTTATAGCCGGATTTCCCCTGAAATCTGCGCGTTACCGTGTACACGCATACCGTGCATTTACTAACTGCTAAGCTTATCACGCGTGCTAGAGAGATATTTTTTCCCGCGTATCTTGTGTAACGTTATATAGAACGTATGGGTGCACGCGCGCGTAGAAAGATTATTCCATTGAAATAAATTAATTCTGTGGAGGAGACTACTCTCTCGGTAGCAAACGCAACGGATTTATTAACAGTTGTACGCGAAGCATGCGCTTTAAATATCAGATTAAGATATAAACTGAAATATCAATACTGTACGTTACAAAACTTTTTAAATCCATCATTGTGAATGTATTCAAAAAAATTGTCGATATTTGGAAAAAATATTTCATTCGGAAAAAATATTTCTGAAGCGTAACACAGTTTCTTTTGAAACGCGCGACATATTTTTTTCCCCCAATATTAATTCCCAGCGTATCTTTTTTATAAAATAGGCTTTATTTTTCTGTAATAAAAGTTAGAAATTTTCGTTAGAAAAAATAATCTTGAACAAAATACGAATTACGAAATTTTTGCTGGAAAAATGAAACACTTGTAATATAGTTTAATTTAAAGTAGTCCTAAGTCCAAGATTCTTTGTTTTTCAATATAAGTATAATACTGTTTCTTTTTAAATTGGATTTCGTTATTTTAACATTAAGCAACGGTAGTCTTATTCCTTTTTTAACATAAAGTCATTTTGCTGTAGCATAAATATTGACAAATAGCATTCGCAAAATAATAAATGTAAAAATAGCATACATTT
>NW_012130067.1:6804771-6816398 GCF_000143395.1 Atta cephalotes | reverse complement strand
CAGTTGCAGACAAAAATCATCATTAGTATATATAACGTAGGTAATTCTGCCAGCGCAATGTAAATATTTAGATAGCACTCTTCATATTATATATATTATCATCAAATTTCCAATCCATGTTTCAAGCCGAATATCCAAGTAATTTCTCTTATTAAGTTTTTATTAGCTTTATCTCATTCTATAATTTTAAAACAATACTGTGTTATATACTTTTGCACGAGACATGCAATTGTGATTAAATACAATTTAATTATATATCTTCCTACCTGTTTAATAAATGCATCCCAAATGCACCCCAGTGAAATGCTCATGCCGCTACTTTTTGAATAAACAAACATTTGCATATTTATGCATTACATTATATGAAGAGTATATTTTTCTAAAAAAATATTTAAAAAATTGAACATAAATCTTTGACGTAACTTAAAATACAAGTACTGGTGCTGTTGCGTGCTATTTTGAGATAACTAATGCAAATGTTCTCTCCGGCGTTGACAACAATTCATGTATAATCCGCATTCTTATACTCGAATTCGCGATTCTTGATTAAGACGAGGAAATACATAGGCAACTGCAACGGCGCAAATACCTGAGGCGCACGCATGAACTATCGCCAACTCCGGAATTGTACTTCCAGATCAGCTGTGTGCGGGCAAGCACTTTCTCAGTTGCAAATTATATTTCGTCAAGTGCTTCACAAAGCTAGACAGCCGTACGCCGCGAATTTCCGACTGCACCATGTTTAGGGCGAGTTCGCGATTAGAACAGAATTGCATGTATTCTCGTTGCGGAGTTGATTTCAACCGGGATGAAGATACTTGCTCCACTTCTTCACTGTACGCGTTGTCAGCGACAATATTTAACTACCAAAGATCCTTGATTATATAGTAATTTAACGAGGTTGGTCTCAGACGCGATTCAGGTTGTGGAAAAGTATTATTCTTTAATAACAAAAAACACCAATATTAAATTTTATACCGCATATTGAAATTAATCTTAAGATTCTATAAATTTGTAGAAATTAAGAAATTATTTAAGACGTTCAAATATATTGGGTTGTCCGGAAAGTTCGTGCCGATGTTGAAGGAAAATTGAAACGCAAAAGATTTAAATTTTAATATACATTTATTAAATTATATAGTTTAGTCGGCACGAACTTTTCGGACAATCCAATAAATCAAGATACGATATTTACATAAAGAATAGATAAATACATTAAAAAGTAGAATAGAGCTCAATTGTATTCGCTCATTTTTTATTTTTATAATTAAAGTTAATCCTTTTTTCCAATCCTCTTTCAAAAAAAAATTGCATTCGTGCGATAAAACTAATATATTTCTTTGCATTCTTAACATCACCGCAAAACAACGATTAAACTCCGGACTTTAACGGGAGAATAGCTTCCGGGTTTGTAAGTGCTATGAAGTTAAAGGCGACGTGCGCGTAATATCAAACTTCATCGATGACAGGATTAAACATAATCGCCGCCGGTGCACTCTATTTCTCTTCGTACCTCCAATTTCGTTGAACTTTTCGAAATACTGGCCGACGTGTCGCGACGTGCCATTGCGGATAATATGAAACTTCGAAACGAATGGGTTTTCCGTAGCGTATAACGTCGCACACGAGAGGCCGCGTGCTCGCGCGTATTGTCATAAAATAACCCTCGTAATTACCTTTCAAAACTTTTCACTAATAGAAGCACTTCCGTGACGGAAGAATAGAATTCTGCCCAGGTTCGCGAGACCGCCACTCATTGGCGTCCGTTTGCCGTGAGGCCTCTTGCTGTTCGAGGCGTTCCGAAGCAGATATGCCCACACAAGCCTCATTCGTTTTCTGCTTGCGAAATTAATTTTCCTACTTGAATTCTTTTGCAAGAACTTTACCACGTTTCATGCGAGAAAAGTTCAGTCCGTACATCTTTCATCGAAATTTCCAAACAAGAAATGCGCGCCAATTGGAACAACGATATTTATTTCCGTGCCGACGTATTCAATTAATCTGACTGAATCTCTGACTGAGTCAATTGAGATATAATAAACTACTTAACCATAAATATCTCCTTTTTATGCTTGGCTGTATTTTTGAATATCTGTAACTCTTTTGAATATCTGTAACTATATCGAGATATTTCTTGTAACGACTATATGAATATATCTATAATTAAATCTTTCTTTTTTGAAATCATTTATCTTTATATTTAGTTTGTTTCAAACAACAACAATTGCATATTTGCTAGAAACAAATTATCTTTATACAATATTATTACAGAGAATTTTACACAATACTATCACAAATAACTGTTAATATGAATTACTCTTATGTGATTGCTATTACGCTTTGCGTTCAAAATAGAATGTTTAAATTTGTACACGCATATATGCGTGCATTAATTGGATACGAAAGGGAAATATTAAGTTATTAATCACTTCATTCCATATGCAAATTAAATTATACAGATGTGGAAACAGCTGATAATAAGTAGACACGACATTTAATGTTCTATATTTCATACAGTGTAATAATTTTTCGTATAACAAAACATCCACGTTTCTGTATCTTGTTGACAATTGTTATGATTGTTAATGCAAACAGGTATGCAGATGATTTAAGTGCACTTCTCGACGCATGAAAAACGATCGGATTAAAATCTCTTTAGTGGAATGCTACGTTGTTGACGCAATGGGCTTGCTATTGATTCGAACGACCGTCGGTGGATCGAGTTTTATGGTTCTTTTAGCCGGAAGGGAGTTGAAACAAGTTCACCCCTGATTATCGGATCGACCGAACTGTTCTGTTGTGCTAGATTAATTTTGTTCCGGAAGCTACGTGAACATGGATTTTCCCTTCGTTATGTATCGACAGTTTCGAATGTCACTTTATAGTTCCTCTTTATTAAAATTCGGAAGAACAGTTTAATTTTACGTTGCAATTTATTGATATCTTTTTGCTGAGAGAATATCTACTTTATTAATATTTCTTTTTTTTATTTCGAAATTTTCTATTAGTAATTACTCAAACTTTTTCAATCCCAGAATGCTATCGATACGTAAATTTTACGTAAACGAGGTCATTGAGAATTAAGTGATCCATGCCTTCAGTGATCATTAGGAGGTTCAGTCTACCATATTAAAAGCTACGACAAGTGAAGATAAGCTTTTAAAAATTTTGTTCGTTATATATTAGTTTAGATCTCTTGGTGATCAGCATTATATAACAGAGAATGTGATAAGTCATTTCAACTTTTCAGCAGTTTTGTGTTATTATTTTGTGTTGTATATTTTATTTAAGTATATAAGAAAATGTATATAAATAATTAAACTACATACTCCATATCATTTCAAGTAGGGATGCACCGGATCGTAAAATTATTACCGGATATCGGATATCTAGACAGAATATAACATTTCGGATATCCGAAATTCCGAATTTTCCGGATATCTGATCGGATTCTGGGATAGTGTCTTCTAAAAAAAAAATGCCTATAGAGAAAAAGATTGCAATAATAAGATATATATTATAGCATCATGAATATGCATACTTATTTTTAGAATATTTGTATAAGAAAAAAATCAATAATTTAATGATATCAAATTTCAACCGGATATATTCTCGAACAATAATGATATCTGGCTATCCGGTCGGATACTAAAAAAATCGGATAATACCGAACACTTTCCGGATCCCTAATTTCAAGATTGAATTTGATAGTATGCTTATTCTTTCTATCTTTTTAAGTTAATCGTTAAATTATTTGTGTTCATAAAAGTTTAAATTACAAATATTTTATCGTTAAAAGTCAAAAATGTATAAAAAAAACTTGTGTTATATTTATTAAGAGTGACCTATTTGCTATTTGCTATTAATATTATAAAATTCATTTATTAATAAAATGTAATTAATAAAATGTAAAATTTACAATATTGTTACTTGTAGCAATATTGTTACTCAACATCGACAATATCCTAGAGTTAATGTAATCTTTGTTAAAATCTTTATTAAAATCTTTACATGTTTTTTCTAATCGTTGTAATTAATATATCAAATATTACTTTTTATTCATAATCAATATCTATATTTATCTGTTGCAAATATACTATATAAACTTAAACACTCTCTTCTTTTTCTCTTTGATCGGCTCTCGAGATATACTAAAATAGCTAAAGATAAAGACGTTTGCAAAGCAAGTTTATCATAGACGACGGATTATCCATAATTCTTCGCCGGAAATTAATTTCACGCTCGAATCCACAGGAATGATTTTTGCGCGAGTTCGATCGTCCGTTCGTCGCATATCATCGTTATCGGAATTTCAACAAAATCATTTTGATATTACGAAGAAAAGGATATCACATATAAATTAATCGAAATTGGAACTACTTCGAATCCTAAACTAATGGAAGAGGAGATAGGAATGTGAGTGCCAGTGTACGGTATATCTATTAGTAAGAAGACCTTTCGTCTTTCTTTCGCGATACGTCAGATCGATATCGTTTCGAGCTCGTCCGTAAATTGTAGAAAACTGCTACAACCTGACGGAGGATCGAGTATATAGATGGTTTTATACACATTACAATTATTTCAGATCCTAGCGACATCCAGCGAGAAAGACTCAGACATCGCTATCATGCCTCATTCGTCAACCTAGAGGTAGATTCTTTTGGGCAGTGAAGGACAATGGTTGGTTTGACCAGTCAGCCGCAAAATCCTATTTCCCGTTGTACCTTGTCTCTCTCTCTTGCAATCGGCTTCCTCTCCGCAGCCGGATAAGCCAACTTTGTTTCCTGGCACTCGAATATCCCGTATTCCTTTTTTTATTTCTTTTTCTTCCACTGGACAACGTGCAAGCTTCTGCGGGTAGCGATCGCGTTTCGATGGATGGAAGAAGAGAAAGAAAAGAGGCGGAAGAGGCCACTGCAATTGCAAAAAGCTCCGAATCGAATGTGTCTGCGTCATTGGTATATTGGTTGAGGCCATCAGAAACGTTTGGAAGATTCAGAAGAATAGCATTAGAAGAATAGCATTAGTTTGCTCGATTTGATGCATCGAACTGATTTGTTTAAATGGATCAACCAATTCAATGTTACAATCATAGTTAGTAATCTGAGCGCACATGTGCTTGCATTTATAATTATTTTATAGTAATTAATATTAAAATAAAACCGTAATCATTAAATGTTATAATAAAAGTAATAATGAAAACGGAATCATATTCCTAATTGTATAAAGATATGCGATTCGAAATTTTGAAATAATTAAAAAAATGTGATTAAAGAGATTTCCATCAAAAATTTAATTTCAATTAATCTAAAAATCCGTATTCGATATTAACGTTTTCATTACGTTACATAATATTTCAATTAAAAAATTTTAAAATATTGAATATTAATATAAACAAATAATTTAATAAAGTAAAAACTCTTTCGCATAAATCGCGTAGATACTGCAGCGAGATGTCATATTATAAAGTTAACAATAATTGTTAATTCTGTTTAATTGTATAGAGTGCAACCATAGTTGCAACAAACTTTCGCGGAACAATTAGAAAATATTCCACAAACAGTTCGTAGCTGCAAGAAAAGTTTCATAAATAATCAGTAATTTCGTGAATCAGTTCATTACATTTTTGATGAGTTCTCTCTGAAGATTACATTCTTATATATTTCCGATTCATTATAGAGATCCATTGTGCTTCGCTCCTATTTCGTATTCCGTATTTCGTATCGATTTTAGGGAAAGCAAATCTCTGAGCCATAACAAACGATTCGTATATCCATCCATTTATCTATCTACATAGCTAACGCCCGGCTCATGTATACCTATCTACCTGTTTACCCATCTACCTAATGTACTACCTACTTGCGCGCCTCGAAGTTACTAGACTTTCCGTCTTCCATCGAGCACACGCTGCACACCCGGGACTCTCGATAGGGAGAAGATGGGGCGTAAGTAACTATCGCGAAAACTTTTCATGCCGCTTTTACTCCCGGCTACAATATGCTTCACAAGATGAAAATAGCGCTTAGCACTGCTATGACCTCGCGCGAACTCTGCCATCCGGCGGATGGCGCACTCTCAGTGTCGCTAATTTCCGATCAGTCATATGAAAGAAGATGAGGAAGCGCTTAATTCTTCCATTAATCTCATTAATCTCTCTCATTGCTCCTTTCTTACAAATAAATTAGGAAGCTATATCACGTGTCGTATTTTTGTTGAATTTGCTCGATTGTTAACGAATCTCGCTGTCGTCTCATTAACATCGCCGCTAATGAAGACACAGTGGGTCGGCGGGAAAAGCGCATAATTTCCCTAACTTTATAAAGTCCGTTGTAAAGTTTATGAGATCCGTGATTGTGTAAACGCAACATTAACACGCAACGCTCGGAGACACGCGTCGTCTCTTCTGAATAGCGAAACGAAGATCACCATATGTCGACACATATCCTACGAGTCTCTCGTCACTATTACGATAACCTACGTTCCGGTAGTACGGCTCGTTAAGTTTTAACACAGTCGATATGTCTATGTCGCATAATTCTCTGTCCCTCTGATAATGTTAATAATGACGCGTCACATTGCAAATCGTGAAGCATAATGGGCAGAGAGTGCTGCGAGAAGCTGTTAATGAGTCGTTAGATAATAAACATCTGCGTGATGAACGGCGAACACGTGATTGCGACGACATAGGATCGTCGGAGTGGCGAATCAATTATAGCGTGTCAAATATAAACCATTTATTCTTGATCAGCATACGTTATATACGATTTATTTGAAAAAGATTAAATTAATTTCAGCTGTTCGCGAATTAATTGCGTCATCGCAAATGAGATATTAGTTTCGTCTGTCATATAAATTTTTGATAAAATTAGAACGTTATATTTTGCATCAAATTATTGCCTTTTTCAATATGTTAGTATATACCGTGATATATTCCAATTCGGTTAAATTAAAACTGCATCTTTCACGGTCGATGCGATAGTAATTAACTGAAATTTGAATTTTAACGATGGACCACGTGCGGTTTATCGCCGTCGTTGTTTTTAATTATGCCATCACATGTGAAAATGAACGAACAAAGACGCGCGGCCGAGAATGGGAAAAAATCGCATATACGATGAGAATATATAATGGAACGCAATGGTATTAAGCAGAGTTATACTTTCCTGTGTGTCTCTTTCTTCTCTTTTCCGGACGTTTTAGCTACGAGCCATGACAGTTGTGCCATGACACATTTCATTCGGTGAAACGCATACACGCTAGCAACACGTGAGAAAATCGTCGCGAGTTTTGCATCGTCGCAATGACACTGATTTCATCGAAGAAACTTCAGCGTGAATTCAGCGTTGCATACATATAAGGAAAATTACTACCTACATTAATCCGCGTGTAATTCCATCTTTCCGAAACTTCACCGATGATCTTTATACAATCAAATAAATTTCAACCTTTACTTTGATAATACGTTCCTTTGAAATAACTCAAAATTATCTCTGCCTATATTTCTTTTTTTTTTATAGTGTTGATACAAAGCATAAAATATTAGAAAACGTATGAGATATGTTGTAGCGATAACTTAAATTTACTTACTGTCATCTTACTTTAATTATCAGTAACTTTAAATATAATATTAGTGACAAGAATAATTTATCACATATGTATAGTATAAGTGTATAGATACAGTCGCGAAACGCAGTACTCTGTAATTGAAGCTATGGCTACATGTAGGTCGGTTAAAATATGCACGTGCTGTCATTGCAGAGTCGCTGTTCTTTTTTTCGTTTTATATACAATCTCTCTGTGAAACGTTATTTTATGCGTATCCGAGTGAAATGGGAACTTGGTGGAATTCCGACGAAGTGCGAATTTTATAAAATCGAAAATAGCTCGAAGCATAAATGATTGTACGTTGTGTTGGCAATTAATATGTATTTTATTGAAAACTTTTATCAGCAATTCATTCAGCCATTTGAGCTAGAAATTAACAGAAACTTGCTGATCGAATGTATCTGTGATCTAATTTAATGTCTTTTTACTAACATGCTAGTTCTTTACTAAACTAAAAAACTAGTAACTAAAAATGTATTATTTTATAAGTTATATCTTATATTTTTAAAAACTCTAGTAGCTAAAAATATATAATTATATTGAATTGGGGAAACTCTTTTCACAAGTTGGTAAAAATACCTTTCCCTATTAATTCTTCGTTAAAAATGATCAAAATTTAAATTTTAAAAAAAGATTTCAAAAGTTTGAAATCTCTGTTTTTGAATGGTTACTATATTTTTTTGAATATATATCAGGTTTGTTTAATTTTTACATAAAAAACTACGAGCTGAAAAAATAAATTTTCTTTTTACTTTGTAGGTCTTTTACTTGTAAAAAGATTTTTTCCCTAACCTAATATTTTTTTAGCTGCTAGTTTTTACAATTTGCTAGTACATTTACAGTTAGTCGCTAGTACAAAAAAAACATCGTGTAAATCAGATATTTGATACATTTTCGTTCAGTCATCTTATATATCATGCAATATTTTATATATCATGAATGAATATATAATTGACAGACTCAATCTTTTTTTTTAAAGATCTTTTATCGCCTTTTATACTGATCATTGAACTTTTTGAAACCATTTTATTTTCATAAGAAAGTTTGAAATACATCGTTTACGCCAAGTGCCAAATATTGTAGCCAAGTGGCAAATAAGCCAATTTGCCAATTGGCTTATTTCTGAGAAAATTCTCGATCTTTTATCCGTCTGTTTCTACTTTTCTAGTAGAAACGATGTACTCAGGATGCGTTAAGAATTACTGTACAAATTTTCCAAGAGAAAAAGTATGAATAATATCATAAGAAAATTCATGAAATATGTAATAGAACTAAAAGAATAAGATCAGTAAGATCAGAATAAGATCGTTCTTACTTCAAGATTGTCTTAAGTAATGTCTTAGATTCTAATATGACTGTGTGATCGGTTTATGACATTTTAAGATTGCACTTAAAATGATCTTAAATATAAGAATTGATTTTGAATGCTTAACCTATGAAAGAATATGGAATATAAAAAAGATTAGAAAAAAATACTAAAATAAGTAGAAAGGACGCTCCTATATATGTATATAAGAATAATTTACAGCAATTATTAATGCCCGTTTCTATCAATATATATTAATCTTAATCTCAGTTCAATCTATTTTAATATTTTTAATCTTTTCTATCCATACAACACAGAAAAATTGCAGAAATATTGCAGAATGATTACTGAAACATTGCAATAATGCATGATTGCGAAACGTTGTTGTGAATCATTGTTGCAAAAGCCTGACAATATTAAGATGTCCATTTTTTGTTATATTGCAACAAAACGTTCCAGCAATATTGTATTTGAATAAATTTTTTACAAAGACTCTAAAATGAAAACTATTTCTATACATATTATCTCACTAATTTTAATTTTTCTACAAATCGCATTTCCAGTGCTTTTCAAAAACAAGTTTTTATAATAAAATAATAAAATATTCAAATAAATATATAGTTAATTCTATAAATTTATTCGTAAAGATAAAGCATGTATGAGTGTGCCCCGAACAAACTACAAATATTATCCATATTAATTTAATAATACAATCGTTTGATAAGTTAATCATGGATTAAGTTAATCGCAGTGATTCTTTTTAATTCGAAATCGAGTCAATAGAGTCAATAGAAATCGATTAAAAAATGAAATTTATTTGAAATTTATCAATAAAGTTCGGGCGCTGGTTTATTTTTGCGTTCACATTAGGCATAAATACATCATCGATCATATAATTAATATTTCGATAAATCATTTTCAGCAGTTTAATTGTTTATCATCTTATCCGATAATGATTGCATTGATTGTATCCGAACTCGATATTATACAATCTTTTGATTTCATATTTAAAATAAATGTAAAACTTAGCTAATGAAATAGCCATCAAATAATAGATCAATAAATTTTTTATTTAAATATAAAATGAATTATATTAATTATTATATAATAAAAACAGCTGTTAAACTAAAACTGTACTACATAAAGATTAACTTATATTTTTAAAGATTAAGTAAAAACTTATATTTTTATATTATTATTATTGACATTAACAATTAAAGAATTACAGTTTTGCAATGTGGAATATTGCAAGAATATTACTGACATTTTGCAGGCATATTGTTAATTTCTGTAATATCTCTGCAATGTTACATTGCAATCTGTAATATTGCAACATTGCAGCAATATTGTTTCAATCTTCTGTGCTGTACTCATTTTTCTAATTTTTAGAACTAGAAGAAGATAAAGAATAAATTGAATCGAGTGATATTAAAATTAATCTACATTAGTAAAAACGGACGTAAATGTGTTTGACGTAAATTCATTTAAGGATATTTTATACATATTTTCAAAATAAAAACTATGAAAAATTTATAGATTATTCTAAATTACATTTAAAAATAATACGACAAATTTGAAAGTTTACTATCTGGATTATAAGTTATTTTTAATAAATAGTAGTATTTTTTTAATCTGTGCTCTAATAAAAATGTATATGAAAATGTCTCATAAAATAAATATAACAAAAATCTTAATTTTTTAATAAATACATAATGCATATCCAAGATTATTTGTGTATAGAACTACATTGCGAACTAGTTGCCCAATAAATACCTAAAATATTTATTTGTTCTATATGTTTATAACTAATCAGTAAATGAAACTTTACAAATTATTTTGAATACTTAAAGAACTTATTTTTAAAAATTTAGATTTTTGTTATTAAAAAAATTTTAATTTTTAACAGTAAAAATAATAACAAATAAAATAAATAAATGACAAAAAATATGTTATTAAACAAAAAGGTAACCTTATTCATACAATTTTTATATGTATATAATTTACTTGAAGTGTTAGTATTAAACACATTTCCAAATTTAATTTTCTTTGCAGAGTCTACGTTCAATATATCCTTAAAAAAGTATATACATGTGTATACATACTACAAATTATATTGTATAAATAAAATTTAAAACAAAGTTAGTATTAGAAGTAGCTCGATAACATAAAACATAAATAATAGAGAGCATACAGCCACATATACAAGTTATTTTTCTCACAAATCATATATTTAAAATGAATTACATGTAACGTTTCAAATCGTGACATTGTCACTGTAATTACATGAATTCTCGTACATAACAGTCTTATCGTAGAGAATATTTTTCTATTTACGTAAATATTCTTCAAACATATTCAGCATTATCGTATATTATATTTGATAATTATGAAAACACGGAATCCGGTAATCCCGTGTTGTAATAAATACAAATTATCAAGAATAAATTCTTAATTTATTATAAAGGAGGAAGACAAGATTAATTTTTTTCAAATTTTGTACTGCGACTTATTCTATTATTTTATTATTTAACATTCGCTTTCTTTTGATTGTATTGATGATGGTTACGACTTGACTGAAACATTTACATGTAATTAATTTTAAATATATGACTTGTGCGAAAAACAATTTGTGTATGCGGCTGTATGCTCTCTATTATTTATGTTTTATATTGTATATATAATATATATAATTATATATATATAATTATATTGTATA
>NW_012130067.1:6796477-6802939 GCF_000143395.1 Atta cephalotes | reverse complement strand
ACTTATTATTATATATATATATATATATATATATATATATATATATATATATTATGATCCAGACAATAAACTGTCATCAAATTTGTCATATTATTTTTAAATGCAATTTCGAATAATCTGTAATTTTTTCATAATTTTATGATCATTTTGAAAATATGTATAAAACATCCTTAAGCAGATCTCTTTCATAATTCCCACATGTTATAATGTTTGTAATTTATATAGATGCAGTACACTCACCAAAACAAATTATAAAACAGACAAGTGTGGGAAGAGAAGTAGACATCGCTTTTCCCCAGCGTGGTTCATTCACATATTGGTATACTATCTCAGACGCATCACAGTCGTTTTCAGGAAACGCTAAACGATAGAGGCGGATCCACTAACACACTCGACGCATCGACGTTCGCGGCATTCCACCTATTCTCGTTCAGAGCGGACAAAATCACTTCGTATCACCGTACATCCCATGCACAACCACTCGCGCGCGAATGGGAATGCCGTAATCTCGCTTCACGTCGCACAAATTAAAACGTGATGTCTCAATTAATTCTTCCCTCGTCGATAAAATCGCGCTAAACGGGATTGATGGAGACTATTGCTCAATAATTCGCTCACTATCACGAAACAACTCTACGACGGTACCACATTCTCCGAATTACAAATCGACGTCACTAATTGCTGCGTAATGTATCGTGGTTTCGTAACTCGCGTATTCCGAATGACCACATTGACTATCTCGAAAAACAGATGCTTCAATAATTAATTTGACGTCTATTCCGTCGGTCGGAGATTGTCGTTAAATCTGGCAATCTGTGCGTGAACGAACTTTATTTACATCGCGGCATTTCGATGTCAATGACGATAGTGATTAACTTTAACTTGGCAGTATCGGCTGCGTGATTCCAGCTCTCGCTTAGATGGAGAACGCCTCCGCATCACCATTATCACTCGCTCTGCCGACGGAGATTATTCCCCTATGATCCATATTGATCGATGCGAAGGATCGTTTCCGGCACTAAGCGGCGTCTTGGTACCTCTCGCTACGTCGACGACCGTAAGATCGCTGGCGATGCATTAGACTGGTCGTCGTTATTAATGCAATTCGCACGATGCATTGGACGTTTCATCGATCATTCTACCACGGTTATTTGCCTTGTGTGCACTGTGCGCGGCTTCACCGCATTTTTCCGGACTTGCAATTTCTCTTCCTCCGCTCGAAGGATCGACTATGAATGTGCTTTAATAATAACCGCAAACGAGAAAGGAACTTCGCTCTTTTTTCTTTTGTTTCTTTATAGTTGTCGTTCGACGATTGGTCTATACAAATCGTTCCCTTTCACAGTTGCGAGCTCTGTCCGCCCACGCCGCGTAAAACTCTTTCGATAGCGTGGACAACAGAGAACAAATCGCTGATTTTTTCTGACTTTTCAATTGTGCATCGACATCGGTGTTGCGGAACCAATAAACAAGTTTCGTTTGTACAGCCTCAGTGTTGCGAGACACTTGCGAGACGACATTTTACGAGCAATTTTTAACTTTAACATCTCCCCATTAGTCGCATCGTTGCACGATTCTCTGTTCTGACAGATGCGACTTTTTTTCTACCACGCCTTCCTCTAGCAATCTGTTTTGCTTGTAACGTACTTCTGCACGTCTAATGCCACAATTAAACGCAGACTCTAGAGAGACCATCGACGACGTCCTTAAGTGTTCAGAGGCTTTCTATCATGAAGCTGGAAGTTGTTTTACGCAGAGTTTATGTTTAGCGAAGCAAAGCACTGCAGGACGGAATTTGCGAAAAAATTCTCATACGTATTTATAATCAATGATTTTTTCTTTATTTAACGATCGGAATTGTTTTCTTCTTTCTTTCTTCTCAGTAAAATTTATTTAAATTTTTCTAACGGGCAGTGAAAGATTTATTGCTGAATAAGTACTTAACCATTCCTGCGACACGAAATGTTCTAAATTTTTCAAAATTCTAGAATGTCCAACGATGCTCCGATATGTACTTAATGTTCTCCGATCTCACACCTCAATCGAATGTCGCAGATGACTCGCTGGACGATTGAAATCTTTCGGCGCAATCATCCTAGTGCCAGATATATCGTTTTATATAGACACTATTTCACTATCACTTCGTCAAGAGATCGTAGACTGTATAAAGATGCCCCCCCGGAAATATTTACGCACCACGTCACGCACTACCTCGCGTCGCGCTACTCCGTTTTAGAATATGCACGTACACGAATGGCAAGAAGAAATGTTTGTGGGAAAGAAACGAGAGTGAAAAGAGACCGGGGGCAAAATAGATACGTATGTCTCCGTCAATTACAAAGAACCGCACGAAGAATGCGGAGTCTGCGAGGCTGGATTTTCATGTCGTCGCTACGTGATTTCGTGCGCTCCTCTACAGAACACTACACACAGGCGAAAGGGTCCGCAGAAGAGAATTCTCGCAGAAGAGGAGTACGAAATCGGCCCCTCTCGCGCGTACTTCACCCCCTGACACGGGACACCACTGAGAACGCGACGCGCGCGACGCGACGCGACGGGGAGAAGGTCGCGGCTCTTTCGAAACGACGATGCTCCCGCGTCGAGGATAGCCGAGGGACTACATTGCGCGAGCGCCACTCGGGTGTCGAGCACGCAGCCGCCCCGTTCAGCCTGCGGAACTGCGCCTGTGTGCACCTCAACCTACCTGTGTGGGTGGCTATGCGGCGTGCGCGTGCATGTGTGTTTGTATACGTACATGTGCGCGCGCGCGACTTCTTCCCATAGCCCGGTTGTATATCAGACCGTTTCTCCTACCTCTGCCCCGCAAGGCAGCCGCCACCCTTTCACCCCGTTGCCTATCTTACGCGTATCCCTCTTTTCCTTCTTCTTCCTCATCTTTTTCTACTTCTTCTTGTTTTCCTTATTCTTCTTCTGCGCCTTGTTCCTCTTCTCCTTGTTTCCTCGCGTCGACCTCTTTCCTCATCACCACTCCTCTCTTCGTTTTTCTTTTTTTCTCTTCTTTCCCGTCGGCACCGGGGAAAATCGCGGCCCTGGTCCGATAAGGACGCGAAAAAGCGCGAATCCGGTTATAACTTATGGCCGAGATAATTAAAAGGAGTTACAGAACGATAATGGAGTGCCATCCCTGTCATCTTCTTGCGCGGCCTCCGTGCACTAGCGAGAGCTATCATCCGTGCTGACTGGTGGTCGCAGAGGATCACCCATTTCTTGGATCAGGTTGGCGAGTCTCATCGCCAACTTCCTCACTCTTCTCGCGCTGATGCGATCTCAAAGACGTTCTGTCATCGTGAACATTTGATCAGGAAAACGCTGACTCGCGTAGATAACAGTATAAACGGATAAACGTAATATAAAGTACTTAAATATTTAATTTTATGCCATAAAAAATTTTATTTCATTCTTATTTTTATTTCGTTTATTTTATGATCTATCTTTCTTTAATCTTTCCTATATTTCCGCTAACCGATTAAATTACCTTCGCAATTCTAGATAAAGAAATGAACAATGCGTCATGTTCCTTCTCAGAATAGTGAAACACATGGAATGTGCAGAAGACGGGACGAAATTATATATGTTAAGAACTACCTGTTAAGAACTCGACGAGATCCGAGATGCAGTCACATGTCACTGACTATACCGACCACATCGGAAACTCAGCGCGGAAAGATCAATAGGCATATCCCACACATCTTCGGCATACCGAGAATACGTCAAGAATTCCGAGGATATTCTCATATCGGCCCAGGAAAATTAACTACCCGATTCTCGATCGTTGTCTCTTTATGATATTGACTAGCGATTACGGGAAGATCGGTCCTGAGGTTCCTCCCGATCCTAGAATGAATTTTTGCATTCCGTTAAAGGTTCTAATGATATAAGAATGCCAACACTCTCCTGTGGATTATCCTTAGGCTATGGATCCTCATATAATAAGAATCTATAAGCAACGAAACAATTCGATGGGACGTGTCGAACATAGGATAAATTTATGAAGCGATCTCTGTCGCAAAGCACAAAAACGTACGTATCCTCATCTCCAATCCGCCGGGTTTTGTATCTTAATTGTCTTCCATCGAGTATCGATTACCGACGTACGACGATTCGATGCACCGCGTGTGTTAAGATTAATTGTTATATCGATCTGCCATGAATTTTAATGCGCGCGGAACTCCGCGGAGTAGTACTACTTGATTAGCATTCGCTTTGTCAGAGGTAAGAGCACATTACAGCGCTTCCCGCGACGTGTTGTGAATATTGTCGTCGACTTCAAGTGGATGTACCTTTCTACTTCAACTACTTCCTCTCACGTCTCACGAATAATTTCATTGCTTTGTTTCGGATCTCATTGCTTTAATTATGCTTTTAGATTGATCGATTAAATTATATTTTATATTTATTAAAGAGATAAATCAAATGAAAGGATTGTATAAAAATCGTGTTAATTTTCGTTAAATCTAAGTGATAAATAATTTGTGTGGAAAAATTATGTTTTTCCAATATTCGTTTCCAATTTTCTTATTACAACGCAATGATATTTCACTTTATTTTTAATCAGATTTAATTAGATTAGATTTTGATATTGCAATTTAATAAATTTATATATTTTTAAATAACAACTTATCTTTGTATACGCATTGTAATCGTTTATATTAAAATGCATTGTTAGTTATAAATTTTGAAATTATACAGATGTACATGTACAGATAACCTTAAACAAAAAAATATCGTTGATAGCTCCACGAGAGAGATTCTCTCGTGGATTTTGTGTATGGCTTTTACAGCTCACACGGCTCAATTGTTGTCAATGGCAAGCTTATCGTTGACAAAAGCACGACCCATACAGACAGATCGATGGTTATATTTCCACGCACGTGAATTTCGAAAACGTCCGTCACGATTTATCATCTGACACGCGGTAACCAAACCAACTCGTCCGAACCCGCGAATATTTGCGATATTTAAATCTGCGAACGCATGTCATTACATCATTCATGCGCGTTATACCGTAAAAACCGATATTCGCAACAAGAATGAAAATTTGAAGCCGCAATATGTAAATTTCAATTTACAAGTAGGCCTTGTCATTTCCCTCTCCCCATGAGAAAAGCAATGCATCGTGACTTTTAGATGCAATTTTCATTTTCCTTGCCAAAGGACCACCAAGCCGCGTCGCGCCGGTCCTATGGCACGGGATACCAATCAGTTTGGAATTGTCCGGTTCAATAGACATTTATCTCACATTTCCGAATTCCAAGAATATAATTTCAAGGATTCGACTGTTCAACGACGCAATGCGCAAACATCTCTTGCCTAACTTTCATACTTCAGACTTGTGGTCAAGAACCTGCGATCGGCGAGTCACAGCCGCTGACGCGGCCGTGACGAGAGATCAATAGACAAGTACAATGAACATTCGAACGGAGATTACAGATTCCGCGAATGTTCCATATAGCCCACGCTTTCCTCTATCTCAATCCTTTATCAAATTATGGATACAGCGCCGAATGAAGTGGGCTCTTCTCATCAAAATAACAGCGTCTGTGAGACGCAGGTGAAGCTTCTTGCTATTGATTACTATCGAACTATTATCCGACTCTAATGCAATCCCTAATGCGATTCTAATGCTTCTGCTGTTTCTTTGTTGTTTGAAGCGCGACAATAGTGCGTCTTGTGGGATTTCAAGCCGTTTCTCGATCAACGTACATTTGTGATCATTTGTGATCATGATTGGATATAAGTCAATGAAAAAACATCATTATATGTTTTATTAAGTAATGCAGCGCGAGCCTAAACTATTTTTTATAATTTTACAATATTGATCTGACCGTTTATCCGTCCGTCCGTTTGTGTTGCAAGATTTTTCAGAAACGGCTTAACTTTTCCAAATTCTATTTTGACATATTTAACGAAGTTCTTATGAGGGAGTTACAAATTTTTCGCTGTACTACTTAATTATATCCGTTGCAAAGGATTTATTATTATTAATTCTACTATGTTATTTTAAATATTTTTTTCATTTGGCTTGCATAGAATGTATTTATTTTAAAGCCACTTTTTTTAAATAAAAGTTATATAAAACAATTTTTATTTTATAAATCGAGCCACAATCACTGAAAAAAGAATCTAGTAATTTCAGTCAATGATCAGTCAGTTAAAATTATTAAAAATATTTTTTTCTAAATATTTTTAACAAATTATTAACAAATAGTTAGTTATTATGTTTGACACTTAGAAAATATCTAGAAAAGTAAAATTATATTATATAATTAAACTTATATTAATAATTAATGATTTATTAAGATTATAATGTGAATAAACAACAAGTAAAAATATCAAAGTCTACAACGGTTGAAACTGGATCTTTAATACTTTATACAATTTGTGAATTATATATATATATATATATATATATATATATATATATATATATATATATATATA
>NW_012130067.1:6789518-6794750 GCF_000143395.1 Atta cephalotes | reverse complement strand
ATATATATATACTATATATATAGGATACAGCGGGATAATTTGAATAATTTCAAACATTTTAAATAATTTCTCAAAAAATAATAATTTTATTTATTTGAATATATAATATTCATTGAATATATATTCAATATAATGATATATAACTTTGAATATATAACAGGAAATTCACTTATCCAAAGTATAAAAAATTAATCTTCAAATCTTAAGACGTAATGCCATTATCCGATTTCTCTCTATAATTTTAATGAAGCTCAATTTTAAGGGACAATTTGGATATCTTAAAGGGTAATTTAAATAACATTGAACATTAAAATTCAACAAAAATCAAATTTTGTATTAAAATACTTAAACTCATCCATAATTTAGCCCAATATTTTAAAATACTCATTCATTGCTTCTTCCATTAATCCCAACAGCTTTAGGTTTTCTTAAGTTGTTCTTCTTATAAAAAGCTAGATACCAATAATCATTACCAGTTAATTTATTTTGAAACTATATAGAAAGTGTTTCGATACTACATTTAATTGTGTATGAATATGCTGCGATACACAATTCCTTTGGAGTCGCAAAACCTTTAGCTTCGAGATATTTAACTCTTTTTGCTAAAGTTTCTTCTACTACGCTACTAAACATAGGCGCATGATAGAAGTGCCCAATAGAAGTGCTAGATACTTCATTACATATTTCATTACATATTTGTTTTTATTTATAGAACTTGTCTGTACAAATTCTTGTAGGGAATATTAAATATGAGTAACTATCTTCTAAAATGGACATTACACCATCAATAACAGCGGATTGTCCCATGCTCTCTTTGCTTCAATTCAGTCGAGCATCCTTTTTATTTATAATGTCTCATCATCTAAAATAATAACATGTGTCTTAAAACAACTGAGATACAAATATTAGGGAACTGAATGTGTTATCAAAATTGCCCCATAAAAGTATTCCAATTTCTTTGTGTGTGGCGCAATAAAAACATCATAATACATTATACTACAACAAAATATTCAATTCAATAAAATGCATTACTAGTCGTGATAATTGTTAATGCATGTAGGAGACATTTTTAGGTTATCTTTTCGAACCTATATGAATATGTACACTACAGTATCTTCTTTGCTACTAACCTCAAATATAAAATATTGGCGTCTCAAGTTTTTTTGAAATTCTTACTGAAACGCTTACTCGAATTTTCTCGTTATTCCACTGTATCTTACATGTATATATCACATTTATTTATATAGTCATTCGAACTGTGCGCCGAATTGATTTCCGGACTTATAAACGCAATTAAACTACTGTAATAATATCACAAATTAAATTGAATTGACAAATTTTTAGTAATTTGATGCTCAATTCGGTATCATATTAGAAAGATGTGCTGAAAAATCGTAAACAAATTTGAATTTACTTTAATTATATTAATTGAAATTATGTTAATTATATTAATTAAACATTTGATTAAAATTACTCCATTCTACATTTGGTAGCTATTACCAAATCTTTTTCAGTATTAAAGTTAAAGTAATCATCATTTCCCCTTTTTGGGCTCAAATCCTTAACTACTGTAAAATATGGAAGTGGATCCTGCACGTGAACGTAGTGCGAAACTCTCATACCGTCGTGTGTCAGTTGTATTCGTAGCTATCACATCGGGCCATCTGGGACATTTAAGGATGATCTTGGTCGCTCTGGGGAATGTTAATGGAATATCTCAGAATGTCTACATATCGTAGTGCAATGTGCTTTCAGTTAATCTTAGATAGATTTTACGCGCTCTAGGGACGTACAAAATGCGCTACGTCTTTCTACTTGAAAGAATGTATTCGAGATTCTTTCTACTCTTTCAAAAACAAAAATGTTCGAAATGGAGTGACATGCACATCGAATGGAGATCCAAGAATTTTTGTCTAGAATGAAGTATCTCGTTGGTATGTCTGTACACGTGCCAGTAGGTAAACCGAGATTAGATATAGAACACGTATGAAAACCGCACACTCGACCGCAAATTTCTCTATCTAAGGAATTTGGGCATTTGTAAGGGATCTATTTTACAACATAATATTATAGGAATGTTTCGTTCTATGACGATTGAACTGAATCGTTTTATATATTAATTAGGGCAGAGTAAGAAATTGCGCGAACATGAAATAAACGCGATACTATTGTAACATATTATACTTTTCGGTCTTTATACAGAGCCATTTAAAATTTGGAATTTAATTTGGCTTTAAAAAAAACGCATGAATATTTTTCAAAGTTTATGGCTTTTATTGGAAAGGCTTCATAGGCTTTCCAATAAAAGAGATCTTTATTCAAAATTCTTCTCAAAGAAGTGCGTGAAATCAAGTTTTAAGAACGATGGCGAGTTGATGTTGATGGTTGTTCAAGCACACTCTGAGCAACAGCAGCAATGTTTTCGGTTGACCTTACTGGACAAGCACGTGAACGAGTTTGCTTTATCCAATAAGGATCCAGTTTGCTGAATTCGCTTCATAAATTGATCCACAAACTGCGTTGAAGGCATTTCTTTTCTAAAAAAAATTTTCCACGTAAATTTCTTAGTTTGGGTTGAAGACTCACCACTTTGGAAGTAAGTTTTCAATATTTTGTTCAAGCGTATAGCGACCCATTTTGTAAATGTCAAACAAAAAATTTCTGATACGTCATAAATGTTATTACGCCTTTCAAACTCAAAATAACCGGTAGTTGAAATTCCAAACGCTAGATAGCCCGTCCTGTATATTTCATTTTACATTTTATTTATATTTCTATTATTTTTGCTGTATTATTTTTAGCATTTGTAATTTTTTTGTTCTTACGTTTTTTTTGTTTTTGTATTCTCAAAGGGCTAGTCAGAATAATAATAAACACTTTTATCTATCTATTTATCTATATTAGAGTAATAATCATTTATTTCTCATATCTAGTAATAATCCGATTAAAGTATTGCATTATAACATTTAACTATAGAAGCTATTTAATTAACATATCATTACATGTTTTTGATATATATATTTTTAATGTAGGGGAGAGTAGGGAAATTGCGAATACCTAAAAGGAAGAAGTCAAATAAAGTATTTATTAATTATGAAAGTTTTTATTCAAAAGATTATTGACTTTTTAAACTACAATAATTATGATTTATATTTTATTTAATATAATCTATAACTTTGAACAAAAATAATTCTGAATGGCAAAGTTTGTTTTTTGTTTAAAATTATTATTTAAGTTTATATTAATATATGAATGTTAATTATTATATATGATTTGAATTATTATATTTAATATATATTTAATAACTATTTTCTAAATAAAAACTTCTTATAAATGATAAGTAATTTCTTTATTTAACTTTTAGATTTTTGTAGTCTCTTTTCTGATCCTTTCTTATGTCGCTAAAGCCCAGTTTTACATTATTTGATTAATTTGTGATTAGGCTTAACCTGATGATCCAATGGCTCCACCTATATGATAGATAAAGCTCATTGGGTGAAATAGAGACTCAGATAGAGATCCCAAGTTAATCAGATAAATTGAGCCTAAATGTATTTACTGCAAGGTACTATATCTCTAAAGCGTTGTACACACAAAATGACGCATAACAAGAATGAACCGAGGACGATTCGTCTAAAGAAAAAAATGTTATTTAAATGAAGTAAATACGATATCACTTTTAAAGATGCTTTCCAGTTAGATGAGAATAAGTTTTATAAGACGACATCCAGAGTTTTTGAAAGAAAGAAAAATTACACACAAATAGAGGTAGGAAATATGTTTCACCGCGTATCCTTAGTATTTACTTGTCGACTAGAAGTTGACTGTAAATAAAATACAACGAACTAAAAGATTTGATAAAAAGTATTAATATTCTCTTTGCCTTTGCGTAATATTTAATGTGGCAGTTTTATGTTTCCCATAATAACAGCTTTTCTCGATAATTTTTCAACGTATTTTATGCGTTGTAACATTGTTATATTCTTCTGTCATCGCGTTGTGAAAACAAAAGCTGCACCATTTCCCTTATGTAATAGGTGCGCATCCATCATAACGTTTGCATGTCCCATTGAGCATTTAAATCGCCAAAAGTTTATAAGTGACTCGATCCGTTTCAGACCGTTGGCAGTGAAACGAAATCTCGTGAATCGTTTCACGAGAGTTGCCATACATGCCTGCGACCCCGATACTAGATCATTCATTTTTCTTATCAGCGTCGCGCACAAGCTGATACACCCGCTTCCGTCGAACGTCGCGCAAACGTAATCCGTAGTCTCCATCCATTGTGACGAGACGCGTGGACCAAAACGCGAGGAACGGGGAAAAGCCGCGGGCGAAAGCCATCATCGATCGAGCTCCGCAACGGCAACGAACAAAATGGCACAGCGAGCTATGTAAAAAAAACAGAGAAAACAAGAAAAAAACTGAAATACACCAGCAAACGCGAATTGCACCCTTCGTTCCAGACGACGACGATGGGTCTGGTACAAGGATGCACATATATCGAGTCCATGCACGTGATGCACACAGTCCACACGGGTAGATGTGCACGAATAGCAGCGTGTACGTGACGCGTTCAATTTAAATTCAAGGCACCGACATGTATCGTCTTAGGTGACGCCGGGGCGAAGAACGCGTTAGAGATCCGCAAGGTAATTTCGCGGCGTTCGTGATACGTAACCGTAAGGCCTTTTGAAGAAGTTCGCGCAAGATAGTTCGTCGTAACAGGGTAGCTAACAAACTTGCGAGGCCACGCTTTCCATCGAGACGCAAAGACTCTGGAGACCTCTTTGATGGAAGGCGTCTTTCGTCAGATAATTAGGCTCATGGTCCGTACACCGACGAAACGGGCCGGAAATCGTTGAGGTAACTGTAGGTTAAACTGCGGCTTTGCCGGCTAATTAACGCTGTATAATCATAGTGTAAAATGCGCGGCTGCTGCTGTATTAAGACGGTCCGTAGTTTTGCCAATTTTCTCTGATTGTAGAAAGATAGAAATAAGTAAACGGTAAGAGTCTCGATTTCATCTTTGTAAAATGCAAATTTGATTTTGAAATAAGAATGCTACAAAAAATATAATCTTTATCAATATAAATTACCGATTTATAAATTTGTATACGGAAACAATGATTTTGTTGAAGCATCTAAAAATTTAGCTAGATATAGATCTGAAAATTAAGTAACCAACTACAAATAAAATTAATTAGTTAGGTAGTACTTCTAGACATAATA
>NW_012130067.1:6780592-6789211 GCF_000143395.1 Atta cephalotes | reverse complement strand
ATAATTATGTAGGATCTCAAGCATAATGCTGCAAAAAGTTTTGACAAGTTCTGATAATCAAATTAAGCGTTTCCTACATACTTATTTTGATGATTCAATAAAATTATTTTTAGATCTACATCTAGCTAAATTTTTAGATATTTTAGCAAAATCATGCTTTCCCTTTATGTATAGGTATGAGAGAGAGAAAGAAAAGATTTTTAAAAAGTTGAAAAACATCCATGTTTTGCGTGTTCTATATATGCAAAATGGCATTATTATATTATTATATCAATAAAATTAAATACACCGGATACATATCACATAATTTTTCAATGGATTTGTTGGCGATCCCATTTTTCTGATCGCTACAATTTATACGGACCAAATGTTAGTTTAGTAGTTAGTTTCTGTAGCAAATGAGGCCAGCTGAGTATTCGATTAATCTTGTTTAATATTATAATACTTTTAAACTTGTTATTGCTTACGATCGCATGCATGTTCTGCTTAGAAACTGTATAACGGCGCTATATTGCTTATCACCTTTACTAACGTGATCTCATTCATTTCCTCAATCTCTGAGGCATTCATTAATAATAATTAGCGCCATGTTATAGCTTTATCAGCTCAAGGTCCATAGTAACTATTTCTATGGATATTCTCTGCAGTTTGATAAGAACTATGTCATCGTCTTTTCAACTCGGATGATTGACGGAGAGCAGCCCTGATATAAGAACTATTAAATCTTTACCTAACTATATAGCTTTACCTAACCATAAAAATCAACGATTCGTAATACACAAATGCACATACTACACGATCATTATGTCTCGAATAAGCGGCTACCTAGTTACATCGCTGTACAAGTGGTACGTCGGCAGTTTATAATAGGCTTACGATCGATTGATCGATCCATCGTTTAGGATGTAGGAACTCGTGCCGCGCGTAGGAACCGATACCGCCTGCTGTCCGTAAAACCGCAAAGCTGGCCGAGCTCATGCTCGGTGGTGAGAGCGCGGTGTCGTCTATTCATGTTGATTCTATTTAAAGAACGTGTCGCGCGGTGAGACACACCGACGCTTTTCAAGGCAGTTTTCCTTGAAATTTTATTCCACGTTTACCTTGAGGAATCCATATGAAATGCACGAAACTGGACGAGGACGAGAGTGGAAAGAACAGTCGCAGGATAGAAAGACAGAGTGAAATAGGGTTTGCTACGTGTCCTAGGATACATCAGTCCTCTGCAACACTGCACGAATAAGAATGAGAAAATAATTTGTGGCAATGATAAAAGAATTTATAACAATTTGCGCGTATTTCTGTAAGAATTATAACTATACTAATGCATTTCAATATGTGTCGCTACCAACTGTAGCACACAAGTGATATATAATACAATAAAGAACATATTAAGACCTTCGTATTAGAAGAATTTTTTGAAACTTTTTTCAATATTTTTCTTATAACTACACATACAAAAAGTATGATTTTGCTGAAATGTTGCCAAAAATTTTGGATACAAATCTGAAATAACTTTATTGATCTAAAAATAATTTTGTTCATCAAAATAATTATGGTATATAAGACGCTCAAACATATTGGCGTTTTACATAATTATTTTAATAGTTTAACAAAATAGTTTTCAGATCTATATTTAGCTCAATTTTTAGTTTAGCAGAACTGTTTTTTTAGTGTAAAAATTCAATAAGAAAATATTTCAGATTTCTGCCATGAGAAAATATTAGAAAGATCGAATTTATCTATTATTATATTATAGAATCCTATTCACATAGGATACGCAATATCCATTTGCATTTGTTATCCCTATACATATTGCGTTATCTTTAGTTATTCTATCAGTGTGCAGAGAACTTACTTCTTTGAATGAATCAGGGCTACTGTCCTAGATGTTTTTTCGCTTTGATTCTGTGATTCGACGCGGGAAACAATAATCTACGTAAATCCTACCTTAAGCCGGACTTGTATCCGTGACCGTGTTCAGCTAGTAATTATAATCGTAAATGTGTTCGTCGAATTTTAAGTAAAATAACATGCGCATCATAGAAATAATCTGTTTGGCAGAGAATTGAAATGGCGATGTTGCGCAGAAACAAATCGGTGAAAAAATAAAATTTAATAAAAAAATATAATTTAATAAAATCTGAAATTTAAATCCTTTAGCCGTCGGAATAATTTTGCATTTTTGATAATTTTTTCAGGTAATATATTTGAATGTGAATATAATTACCTCTTTTATTTTTAGATTACAATTTCACGATACAATTTCTCGATTATATGTACAAAAAAAATCTTTCAAAATTGAAATCCTGGAAAGTTATTATCCATTCCTGGACGAAGGTTGAGAGCAAAAGAAAACATCTTATCCCCAGGAAAATGTACGCCGCGGTTAAGTTCCGAGCTTGAACTTCGCCTATTACCGTATATAATAAAGGGCCGTTATTTCGCGGCGTTCTTATCTTCGAGACGGAAGTGGCGGCGGCGAAATAAAGAAGCGTTGCTTAGTTTCCTCCAGGAAGAAAACCTCCATAAACAACAACGAAGTTCCGTTAATTAGATATCTCAAGAATGAGTTCGTTATTTAATAGCCTATTAAAAATACGGGAACCCATTCAACTACACGTCTTCCTAATTGTTCTATCAATTGACAACTGGGCACACAAGTTTTTTGCGATATAAATTACTACGACGTCGACGTTTATCGGCCATTTAGACAATGAGCTTCGCGTGTTACTTTACGACAATACGTTGTACTTTAAGAACATTGTATACATTTTATGCTCACGGAACTTACTAAAATTGCAACCAATCCAAGATATCACTTCGCAAACCAGTATCTAGAAATAATGGGCATCAACAAACATTGCCTCATACAAAAACTGCAAGAACTGAGAATGCAAACTCGCTGTATCGATATATATATGTATCATATTCACATATCGCATATAAAAGATATTCTTTCCGATAGATGCGTTTACTAAAGTATACTTTCCTGAACTATTTTGTTTCCTATGAAAAATATCGTTTTGATCTGCTTTTTAATTATAAACACATGCTTATTAATCATTTAGAAAGAACAATTTTGAAACATCTAAAAATTCAGCTCTAGTTAAAGATCTGAAAATAAATTTGTCAAGATTATTAAGATAATTAGGTACATAGCAATTTCAAGCTGAACAATGTTGCAAAAGTTTTGACATTCTAACAACCAGTTTAAGTATCTTACATAATTATTTTGGTGGTCAACAAAATTATTTTCAGATCTGCATCTATCTAAATTTTAGATACTTTAACAAAATCATACTTTCTATGCACAGATACATACTAATTGTCTATATTTCTTATAATTATTATTATAGCGTCATTGAATTTTTATAATCGATATCACAGATAATTTTGCATTTTTGATAATGTTTTCAAATAAATAAATATGAATTATCTTTTTATTGTTACTTTACAGGACTTTACAATCTATCGTTAAGCAAATATCTATTATTAATTAGTTTTTTAGAGCTATTTTTATGAATATTAATTATAAAAGAATCTTAATTGGACTAATATACAATTATTATTTACAAAAAAAATTTTCCAAATATTATCAATGATGAACTATACTATTCAAAAATTGTTGGGACATCTCTTTGATAATTATGAGAAGAGAAAGTATTTTTCAGCATTTTATCAAGAAAGAAGTGACGCGCGTTACATGGGAGTAACCTCATATATTTTAGTTTTGTCAGAAACTACCACGGAAATTTGTCCGCCCGCCAACACAGTGTGGCTCTTGATAATAAGATACGATATATTGTAAGCGTAATAATAGCGTTGACGTCGGATTAAATTAAAGAACGTAGCGAAATGTCGAGAGAACAGTGACTGCGACCTAGCCTGCCGGGGACATTACGACGTCGTTTATCATCCGCCGTTCTACAATCGGAATCCGCATACGTACCAGACCGATCGCTTCGGATGGATCGCTTAAAGTTAGATCGCCTGGGATACACGGCCGATGGCGTTATAGACGAGTGGGTCAGGCGGACAAAAAGCAGCCGCATGGAAATTGGAAACGCTCGGACCTTTTAAACGTAAATGTGGCGAGACGGCAAAAAACTGTAACATTACGATTCGCTTCTTGCGCGAAGGGATTTCGAGCTTGAAACTTTTCGGCAGCCTCAAGCGGAAACGGAAAATGAATTCCCAACAATGGATACTCTGAATCAATGGATTATTTTAATGCTCTTGTATGGACTATTTAATTGAGATAAATTAAAAGACTTTATAATATACACATATTTTTATATATTGTAATTATAATGTATAAAAATACAAAAAGTAATATTTTAATACAGGTATATTTAATATAGGTATATTTTTTTAGTTAAGTTGTCATCGATTTTGTCATTAATTAGATAGTAATAAATAAAATATTATTTTTCATACTTTTAAATATTTTATAATTTGTCGTTACATAAGTTAATTATACTAATCACTAATTAATATCTCAATGTAATATTTTTACTATGCTAGACAATATGTATCTCCCCCTTTCTTGGAAAAAGTTATAAATTTTTTGCACAGAATTTCTATCACTATATCTCAAGAATTCCAATTCGAGATAAAACTGCCGAGTGCGAGTAAGTAAATAATCCTTCAATTAAAGAACCTTCCATCGAGACACAGTCTGGAATCGATACAGGACTTCCTCTCGTGTGTGTTAAATTGAGCACGTCTGATTCCACCGACTAAAAACTAAGAACACAAAGCTATATGCTGTTTTTGTTTTCGTAATCATGGATATTTAACGTACTTCTTCTCGCTTTTCTTTTCGTTATACAAAATAACATTATTTCCTTCAAAGAATTAAGGTCTTTAGCTGAAACAATACTACGTTTGTCTAGTAACGCGCAACTAATCTCAGCAAAATTCGGATGATCTCTCAAGAATGCCGCAAGTTACCGAGAAAAATGACATAAAACTATTGAGATTGCTTCCAGAGGCTAGCACAATAGCCTCTGGACAAGATGCTCCAGAAAGCATTCAAGCGACTGGATCCTCGCCAGCTCATCAGTAACTGCGCGAGGCGATGTTAAATCAAAAAGTTCAGTTCGTTGCCAGGCGAGAGCTCGGAAATATTTCGCGAGAATGAACATGTGTTAGAATTTCGATTTGGTGTCGTATTTTTGAATATGATGTTGCATGATGAACCAGTTCTCTCTCGGTCGTGTGCCTTCGCTTCACGCGTTGCGTTAAAAAGGCATCCCATATGCTTTTTCTGTTTCGAATCGCATCGGTCTATCGACTGCCAACCGATAAATAGGCCAACATGGTTTTATTTCAAATATCGACATTTTAACACAGAGCTGAACGGTAGTATAACAGCGATATATACTCGCTACACGATAGTTCAAATGTGAAAGCGATCACGTTAAATACGATATACGACACAAATATACAATAACAGATATTTATTGCGCGAAACTCAAATATTTGCGTGTAGACGGATGTTTTATCGCGACTTGGTGAAACTCGCGGGCTCTAATAACTTGTTCATAAAATATTTGTTTTAAAATTGACATTCTTGTGAATCGAACGCGCACGAGATGAATTGAGTTTGCACGGAGAAGTGTTAACGGTAGGTATATTAGAACGAGAGAAGTTTCTAAATAGCAGTAAGACGTAAGTGATGTCAAATTTAACTTAATTAAATTCATTCAAGTGTCTCGAGAAGATGAAATTGCTGGAATTTGCTCAAATTATTCGCGAAGCTCGGTTTGTTCAATACCCTACGCATATATTCTATGTCCCCGTGAGCTTGAATTCAACATGAACGCAATCGATAATACTCGCGCTCGACTTACTTCATCAGAGTGTGGAGTTTTCGTAAATGTCTTATCATGCATTATTACAGCCAATTCAATTTCATTTAAAGACATCATAATAATAATGTAGCACGAAATCTGAAATTTTATTAAAGTTTTTGGTGTGAAAAGCCAGCTATCAAGAGAATGAATCCGTTAATTTTTCAAACATATCTTATTAATTTTCTATCTCAATTCCTAATTTTGCGTAAATTATGTACGTATATAGGGTAAAAACAGGTAATGTGAAAATAGGGCTACTAATATGGAATAGGGGCTTATTTTTAAATTAAGTACTATATTCTGGTAACAGTCGCTGAAAGTTGTAATTGTTATCAAACATGCCGTAACAAGCAGCAAACTCGATACAATTTTTTTTCAGTACAAGCATTTATTTATTTTTATTGCTTCTGGAAATATCACAGCATTATTTTAACCCACGCACAAGTTTAAAGTAAATTCTTTAATGCTTATATTTCATAGATAGCTTTCAATGTAACATGAATAATGTTATGCTGTTTAAATGCGATTTAATTTTTTAATTTAATTTTTTATTGATACGGAAGATTTATTTGTCATATCAAGATATTACTTAAGTTTTTATTTTTAATGGAAAATATAATAGTTTAATTAATTATAATACTTTAATAATTTAAAATTTAATTTTATGTTTTTGCCCATGTGTAGTAGTTATTTATGTTCTATATGTTATTGTAAAAATATAAAATATATTTTTAATTATATTTCGATCGGTTTATATAAATAAACAAGTATATGCTTTATTTATTATGTTGGCATAGCCTGGCTAGACGATTTTCAGTAACTATTCCTCGAAGAAAAGAGACGAGAAAGACAAATCTCGCGCTCGTTGACTTTGTAATTTACGCGGTGTTTTCCCACGTCGTTCGCATTTCAGCAAACCGCAGTGAAACAAATTTCGCTGTGCAGCTAGACCCGGTGAGTCCAGTTGCCACTCATTGTTCTTCGCTCACTCTCTCGAACCATTCCGGGTGCTAGGATGACGGTGTCGCGGCGATCCTTTTTATGCGCGTCACGTCGCGGTGACCGAAATTTCGCACCCCCGCCGTCGGGCTCACCGTCGTCAGCCAGGATTCTGGAAACTGTTGTTTCGTGCCGTGCGAGAGCAGTGAGATTTACTAGTGTTGAGGCTCGCGTAAGCGATCTCGGTCATGACTCGTGACTTCTTAGGATTTCCCAGCGATCGTGTATCTGTGCATTACTGCAAACGCATTTTAGCTGAATAATTAAAATTTGTAACACTCTAATAACTACAGCAATGATTATGAATATTAATTAAAGAAAATTATAGAAAATTCGAAAGACGTTTATTCATGATTTGGCAATGTTTGTAACAACATATTGAGAAAAAGAGAGAGAGGTGTGTATCATTATTAATACCTGACCGATCTCTTAAATGGATGATAATTTAAATTATAAGGTAAATGGTTTATTTTCATTCCTTTTTTAACGTTTTAAGATGTTTTTCAATATTGAAACTCAATTTCTGTCACTGCATAACTTAAAAAATAGATTTCTCTTTGTTCAAGAAAGCAAGAAAAACAAAGAATTTTCTTATACAATGGTGATTTATCATAATAAATGAAATATAATTATAGCGGAAGTCCAGATAAAGCGGATGTGTTAAGATTTTGGAAGAAAAATGACAATTAAAATTAAAATCAGAAATCTTTTTCATTCTCATAATTTTATTAATGGAATCAACCTTGAAATAAAACAAAATAAAATTTAAAAAAGACATTTAAATGTCTTTTTAATCAAAATCTAAAAAAAAGAAAAACCATCCGATCCTCCTGAGCAAAATGAATGGGTCACTCGAGCAATATGGATGGAATCTAAAAAATCAAAATTAATGTCGGTAGTCGTCACAAAAGTAGCTACCAAATTCTTTGTATATAGTGCAATCTTTATGAGCCCATTTGGTGCACTTACTGTACTGGATCTAATTTTCGAACGGTGGATTGATGTATTCTTCAGAACGTACATTATACTGCATTGTGGAAAAAAACAAAAGTGAGATGTAAACAATTAATTTGTCCCTCCGTCTTTCCGGTATTTTCAGTACAATTACTGGGTAAAGAGGATCAGCCATTCGCTTTGCTTCCATTTGTTTTGTCCAAAGAGCTTGCTTGGCGCAAATTTGGAAAAGCTAAAATAAGTTTAAGCAACAAGTGACAAATTTTAACCTTGAATATACATTTAAAATTAGAGAATTTTTATAAAAAATCATTCATACTGATTAAGAAACAGTTACTATTAATAATTAAACTACGTACCTTAACGAAAAGTATCTCGCAAGAAA
This sequence comes from Atta cephalotes, assembly GCF_000143395.1. NCBI lineage: Eukaryota > Metazoa > Arthropoda > Insecta > Hymenoptera > Formicidae > Atta > Atta cephalotes. The sequence continues at coordinate 6,781,015 of NW_012130067.1, read as the reverse complement.
ATACAATTTCTTTTATTTCTCTATTAAATACAAACGAGCGCAATCATATGTTGTTTCGCACTTTCATAACATCGCCAGTCGGTCATTCCTTCAATAGTTACAAACTCATAGCACTATCTCAGATAAGCGAAAATAAAAAATATTCACTTTACCTAGAACGTTTGCTTTGTTTGAACTTTCCTTAAAGGACATTCAAACTTGTGACAAGAATGTCAAAATTTTTTGCAACTTATCATTACTTGAGATTCCTATAAAATTATTTTGATAGTCCAACAAAATTATTTTCAAATCTGTATCTAGTTAAATTTTTAAAAATTTCAGCAAATTCTTTTCGCACGCGTATGTGTATGTGTGTGTGTGTGTGTGTGTGTGTGTGTGTGTGTGTGTGTGTGTGTGTGTGTGTGTGTAGTAGTAGGGTAGGGG